>NW_012118710.1:10135920-10197882 GCF_000951035.1 Colobus angolensis palliatus | reverse complement strand
AGTTGCTTATCAGATGAAGGAGATTTTGGGCTGAGACGATGGGGTTTTCTAAATATACAATCATGTCATCTGCAAACAGGGACAATTTGACTTCCTGTTTTCCTATACTATCTTTTTCTTATTCATGTTTTCAAACATTTAAAACTATTTTCAAATGCTTCTATAATACTTGTGCTGTTTTTGCAGTAAGATAAAAATATTAATTTAAGTTAAAAAGTCAACCCTTTCTGACATTATGCTCTTAATATTTATATGAGATTTTTGTGTTTTTGAAGGATGACTGATGCACAGGGAATGCTTTTAGTGGCTGCTTTTTAAAACTAATGTTGAATTCATTAAAGTGACAAATTAAAAACCCTAGTTTTCCCTTAAGCTTTTAAGTTTAACCTAAAAATAACATTATCACAGTTATAAGTCTACTGATACTTAACAATCATTTCCAAGAGAACTAATTAATATTTTGACACTCTTCTAAATATCCTGTCCCATTTACAAACATAGCTAAACTGCCTTAAAATACTTTGAAATTCATTTATAAATTTAATAGATTCTATTTTTATATATTTTAAATATCTATTCAACAAGCAAAACTTTCCCAGATCCTTTGACATTGTAAGTTAATGTAGTACATTATACTTTAAAAATATAATCTCAAGTTCTTTAAAATAGCCTAACATTATTTATAAACTTAGTCAAAATCTCATACGTTTCAACATAAATTTCCAAGTCTAAACTGAATGACTCAACTATATGTTTTATGTTTCCTCATAAAGCTAATCTTTTAGAATTTTAAAATGCCAAAATCTTTTAAATGTGACAATCATTTGAAATGCCAGAAACCCAGATTATTCCTAAACCTAACATAAATGATCAGTTCAATGGCTCTGATTTACTTTTTTGTATATGTGCTGTTGTGGGCTGACTTGTATGTCCTCCCTCAACCCTCAAATTCATATGTTGACATCCAAACCCTCACTATCTCAGTATATGACCTTATCTGGAGATGGGGTCTTTACAGACCTTAAGATTAAGTTAAAATGAGGGAACAGAGAGTGATACCATAAGAAGGTGGGATGAATGCACTTTGAAGACCATGTTGGCCATTTCACAAGATGGGGACAGCAGGTGAGCTGAGAGCTGATAACTGAAAGGAAATCAGTATGAAGCAGTGAAAAGAACTTTAGCTCCTCCCGTAAAAGGCAAACACCCTAGTGAAGTTAATGTATCCATCCATTCCACATGTAAAACACATTCCATTGGGATAAGTGACATTATCTAGCAGAGTCCACTGTTGGCATATTCATAACCCCTAAGTAACTGAGAAAGACAGTTTCTCTGAGCCCCTGAATTGGTTTCTTTTTCTTCTCTGTTTTGCTTCCCCACTCCCCTAAAGATCCTGTCTGGAATTGCCTTTCAAATTACATTCACTCAAGTCCTTGGTTTGATATTCCAATCTATTACAGTAACGCACAATTTATACAATTGTATCTGGAGGGAGAAAGCTAATTCTGGATATTTTGGGGGATGGTGGTAAGGGAGAAGTCTCCTATTGTGTTGTACAAAAAAAAAATAGTGAATTTGGAGTCAGAAAACTTGTATTGGAATCTTAATTCTATCATGTATTAGATGAGTACACTTGGGAAATAGACCTCTTTGAATCCCCAAATCCTACTTTATAAAATGAAGGTAATAAATGATCACCAAATGAGGTAATCTATGCCAAAGTGTCAAGCACATAGTAGGTACTCAGGAAACAGGAATTTCCTTTCTCATTGTTTATATCTTTGTGTTATTGATACATAGTTGAAAATGTTATGTTGTAGAGAGAAAAGATTCTATGTCAAACAAGCTTAAATTTAACTTCAGTCCTGGCTGCAGACCATGATCCTGGGTCCAGTATTCAATAAAAGAAATTGTAGCTTTTTCCCTCTTCCAGAACTAAGATTATTAAAGACCTTTGTATTAAAGAGATAGAGAAGTTTACTTTAACAGATGTCCCAGATGTGTATGATGTAATCTGAATTGTAATATGGAATTAAAATATTGCATACCATGATCCCATCCATCAATTCAAACACCTCTCTTCAATTTGATATTAAAAGTTTTATTACTTTATGATTGTGGAAAATTTGTAGATAATGTATTAGAACTCAAATCCATTGCAGTGTGTTAGCACGGATCTGAATTTTAGGCTCAATAGGCCAGTCTTTTGAAATAGATTTATCAAGTGACTTGTATCTGAATGGTTAATCAGGTGTATTGATGATGCTGGACAACTCAGGGCCATATTGCATATGCAGTATCCACACACATATACACACATACTAGGGTATTTATGTAACATGTATATGATTGTTGGTTTATGTCAGTCACTTTAGTTCCAAGGATCAAAGAACTTGGCCCTATTAACCAGAACTTAATTGTCTTGGTCACTTATCCCTATATTATTAATCCTCAATTTTATAAGGGTCCATTCACTGAGATTGGCAGTGTGTTCCTAATTGTAAAAATCATTGATTTTATCTATTCAAGCAAACGTTAGTTTGGATCTGGAACCTGAAGGCTTAACTTTGTCACACTGATCATTGGACTTTGCAGGGATTAAAAACTAAATGTGAAAATTCTCTCAGTGAATTTGTGTTGAATTCAATTTTGAGCCATCAGCTGTACATGGAAAACATGAATAATGAAATAATAGTAAGTATTTTAAAAAGAACACTTATTTTATGGCATTATCCTAAATACTTCATGCACAACATACCATTACATTCTCGTAACCAGCATACAGAGTAAGGCTATCCCATTTTCAGTGAGAAAACAGAGTTTACGGGAAGAGGAATTACTGTCCATGGCCTTGTGCTAATAAATGTTAGAATGTGGCTTTGGAACCAATACCATTGACTTCAAAATTTTTGTACTCACTAGTAGCCTATAATGCTTCATGATCAAACAAAATTTTACCTAAAATTCTAAGAGTCTCACAGCCTTCCAATCTTGTACCTGAGCCTAAGGACTCTGGGTCAAGAATCCTTTTACTAGTTGCTGCCACTCATGTATGCCTCAGCTTCTTGCCTTCTCCAGAGTTTAATCCCTTCATTGAAACCACAATTGTTCCCTTTTGTTGACAAATTTGAGATGTCCTTGTTGAGTTTGACCCAAAGGAACCCTGGATAAGACCTCATCTCCTTTCTAGCTCCATTCCCTTATGGGCTTTGTCTCCACTTTAGAACTACACAACTTCCAATTCAGTCAAAAAGAGCTTCTTGCTATTCTCCCTGTACCAGCTTCTGAGGGTTGTGGTAACAAAGGTCCACAGACTGGGCAGTTTAAACAGCAGAAATGTATTGCCTCACGGTTCTGGAGGCAGAAGCCTGAGATTAAGGTAACAGCAGGGCTGGTTCCTCCTGAGGGCCATCAGTGAAGAATCTGTTCCAGGTCTCTCCTTCAACTTCTGGTGCTTTGCTGGCAATCTTTGGTGTTCCTTGGTTCCTGCTGCACCCTCCCCTCAGTCTCTGAATTCATCTTCACATGGTATTCTCCTTCCTGCTTTGTGCATGTCTTTGTCCAAATTTCCCTGTTCTATAAGAATATCAGTCATACTGGATTAGAGGCTCACCTTATTCCAGTATGACTTCATCCCTTCATCCTAATTACACTGTCAATTACCCTATTTCTTTCTTTTTTTTTTTTTTTTTTTTTTTTTTGTTGAGACAGAGTCTCACTGTGTTACCCAGGCTGGAGTGTAGTAGTGCAATCTTGGCTCACTGCAACCTCTGCCTCCTGGGTTCAAGTGATTCTCCTGCCTCAGCCTGCAAGTAGTTGGGATTACAGGTACCTGCCACCACACCTGCATAATTTTTGTATTTTTAATAGAAATGGGTTTCATCGTGTTGGCCAGGTTGGTCTTGAACTCCTGACCTCAAGTGATCCTCCCACCTCGGCCTCCCAAAGTGCTGGGATTACAAGCATGAGCCACTGTGCCCAGCCCCAATGACCCTATTTCTAACTAAGGTCACATTCCGTGGCACTGGGGCTAGAGTCTCAACATATGACTTTCAGGTGAACACAATTCAAACTATAACACCTCCTGGTACATGGAACAGTTCTGTGTTTTCAACTCCAGCGGATGCTTTTCAGATTGTTCTTTCCCCACTACTTTAGAGTGAATTTCTAGTCAACATTTAAGGCCATCCCCAAAGTAAATGTTTTTGAGAAGATATCGCTAACTCTTGCAGGTTGTTGGTTACCATTTCCAAACCTGAAGGATGCTCTTCTTGATCTGATAGGCCTCCTTACATGTGAGGGTGTAATTTATCATTTTTTTTGAAATGGTAAGCCCTTCAAGGGCTGTATCCATGTCTTTTTTCACTTCTGTCTTTTTAGTGCTATCACGGTGTCTGGCACACAGTGAGTGACCAGTAAAAGTTGTAGGTGAGCAAAGCAAACATTCTCCTTACTCTATTAGGGTCCTTCTAACTTTCTGGCAAAGGAGGAGTAAGGCGTGATCTTCTTGAGACTATTAATCTTACAAAATATGAGACTTCATGTTTAAGGATATGGGTATTGAAAACTTGCTTTGCTAAATAAAAGAGCTAAGATTGTATTTTCTGGTGAAATTGTCTGATGGCACTTCTCACGTCCAGTGTCTAAAATTTGCCAAGCTTCAGCTTCGTGCAGTCTCTCCCACTTCCTGGCTGGTGTTAGCCATTCCAGAGGTGGACCAGATGCTTGCACAGCTGGCTTGCGTGCTCTTGACACTTTCCAAAGCCAGGCTAGGCATCAGGAATGAGAAGTTATTAATTTTCCTGGTAATTTTTCTAGGTCCTGCCATCTCAATATGTGTCTTGCTTGTTGGTATCCACAGGCTCATACCAGTTGGAATTTTAAGGCAAATCCCAGCTAAGTACCTCATTGGAGGTGCAAACTGTAATGATAAATGTGTGACTCCACTGGGCAGAGTCTCTGTGGTGGAAATACAATGATGAATGCAATTCTGAGTTCTATCAGTCCTACTGGGATACAAGTTGTTTAGTAGCCACAAATGGCTTAGCCGTAATGCAGTCAGCATTCCCAAAGTAAAGCATTTCCATTCCTGTCACTACAAAGGATAAATTAGCTCCTACAAGGGAGGGAATAGAAATAGCTCCTTAAATACTGTCTTTAAGAGGTTGCTTAAAACCCTTACCATGACTGTCTCCATCACAGACAGCTGTATTATTTGTTGATTTTAATACTGATGATTTGCATTCATGTAGTAAGGACTCAGAATTACCTTACAAATAGTCTCATTACAACTTACACTGCTGTTACAAAGTAAGTACATGGTTAATTGTATTTTGTCCATTTTTCTAGGCAGGATCACGAGCCATTGAGTTTAATCTACCTAGAGCATACACTGATTTAATAATACACAAGATTGAGAAAACAACCACAAAGTAATGTGGTTTATTTTCTGAATAGACATTCTAGAAATTCAGTATCATAATCTAGAATATAAATGAAATGTCCTTATTTAAATATTGCTGACATTACCAGAATTTAGCTTTGGGTAGCCTTAGTGGTAAAAGTGCATGATTTGTCCTTTGGCATTTTAGAAAGGTCAAATGACATCCAGAATCGAGTCTGGTAAATACAGTGTGTGGCCCCATTGCCTGACATGAGACTGGCAATCAGAAATAAAACACTGATTTCTATTCAGGTATACCTTCTAATGTGGCTGTTCTGTAAATTTTCACATTGCCTGAAATGTTTTCAAAAACAGCAGCATTACTGGAAAAAGTGTATGCAGCCTCTCAAGAGATGTGTATGATAAGTCAACATTTGAATATATAGATTTGGGTATATTTTCTCTTAATAGCCCTTGGCCGGGTGCGGTGGCTCATACCTGTAATCTCAGCACTTTGGGAGGCCGAGGCAGGAGGATCACTTGAGGTCAGAAGTTCAAGACCAGCCTGGCCAACATGGTTAAACCCCATCTCTACTAAACATACAAAAATTAGCCAGGTGTGGTGGTGCGCACCTGTAATCCCAGCTACCCGGGAGGCTGAGGCAGGAGAAGGGCTTGAACCCAGGAGACAGAGGTTGCCGTGAGCCAAGATCACACAACTGCACTCCAGCCTGGGTGACAGAGAAGGACTCCATCTCAAAAAACAATAATAAAAATAAAAATAAATAAATAAATAGTCCCTCAATCTCACTCCCATCTCACTTGCTCTACCACCATCAATGATTTGGTCTCATTTCTTCCTGTACCCATAAAAAGGGTTTCTGACTTTGTATACCCATTTTAGAGTTCCATGCCTCTGAGAACACCCTTTACCTCCTGTCCAACTTAAATGTTTGCTTCTTACATTACACTTCAGTTTTGGGATCTGTTGTAGACTCAGACCCTGACTAAGGAATGGATCAGCCCAGAAGATGTCTAGGATGCTAATCTTTGTGGAGCACCAAACATTACACGTGTGATCAAGCCTTTCTGAAAAGGAAAGGAGACTGAGAAAATTGCAACTGCTCAAATTCTTCTTCTTACTCTACTAATAAAAGCCAATGCTTATATGTAGTCCAGTCTGTAGCAGACATTGTTACAAGTGCATAAACTGTATTAACTTCTTTAAATCTCACAACTGAGTGATGTAGATACGACTATTTTACAGATGAGGAAACTGAGGCAGAGAGAGGTTAAAAAGTAGCACAGCTAGGAAGTGCCATATCTCATATGGTGAATACTAAAGTTATTATGGAAAATACTTCAAAAATCTCTTTTAAAAATGCCCAAAACCACTGCCCCACCGGGTTTTCTTTGAGAATCATAACTTGCTGATTTCATTTAGCTCCTCACTAAGGAGGATAAGCCCAGAGGGCAGCTGGGGTTTTTGCTTGGCTGAGGGTGTGTCCATTCTGTGGCCAGAACTGATTGTTTAGAGCAAGGAAGACAGTGAGCTCAGCTGCCTGGTGCCAGGCCCTTCTCTATCCTTCCCCCAGGCAGCTCTCAATTTCTTCTCCAAATTAATGTGAACAAATGACCCAAGTATACACGTTGGAAGGGGTAGCAGTGTATTAGTCTGCTTGGGGTGTTACATTATTAGCCTGCATGAAGAGCCTATATATCTTTGTCAGAAGCTGCTCAGGTTGGATGTATTTTAATGAAATCAGTCCTGAAATAATTCAAAAAAAGAAAGGAGAGCTATAATGGCAGAAAGCTCAGAGCACAAGTGATTCAGGCACTAGCATTATGTCCTGATGATAGGATGGGACTTGTCTCCCTGAGTCACGAGAACTCCCACCAGTAGACTGTGTAATGGGCTTTGCTGGCTTGTTTTTCTCCTGTGGGAGAGAAGCTCAGCTGTGATTGTACCTTCTTATGACACTGGGGTGTTTGCTGAAGTGGCGGAATCTTTTTCCTCCTTCAGGAAAGTCTAAGTTCTTCACATCGGGATTTTCAAAGAATTTTACATACTTGCAGCTGAACTAAGCCATCATTAGGCCAGAAACATAGAAATGGAGTTTTATGTTAGTAAGAGACTGCCATGCCTGCATTGAGGAACTTGACTCAGGCCAGCAGAGATATGCTACATAGAAAGTTTATCAGCAGGCTGGGCACAGTGGTTCATGCTTGTAATCCCAGCACTTAGGGAGGCTGAGGTGGGCAGATTGCTCAAGGTCAAGAGTTTGAGACCAGCTTGGCCAACATGGGGAAACCCTGTCTCTACTAAAAATATAAAAATTAGCCAGGCGTGGTGGTGGGTACCTGTAATCCCAGCTACACGGGAGGCTGAAGCAGGAGAATTGATTGAGCCTGGGAGGCAGAGGTTACAATGAGACAAAATCATGCAACTGCATTCCAGCCTGGGCAACAGAGTGAGACTCCGTCTCAAAAACAAAACAAAACAAAAAAGTCTATCAGCAGATTTTTATGGAGGCACGATAAAGAATGTGTCATAATTACATTATCTTCCCAATATCCACACTATCCCAGTGGACCCACCCTGCCAGCAACTACTGTTTCTTCAAATTTATCTTGCTTTTTGCATAAAGAACTGTTTTCTTAAAGTCCTGTTTCTGTTTAGGAAACTCTCATGAATCCAGTTGACTCTGAAATATAAACCCCAGCGGTATATATTTCCAAGCTTCCAGCAAATATATTGCTCTATATTCTCAACTAGCTTAACTTTGATCCCTAACCAAAACATGTTTGCTGGCCCCATCAACATATGCATTTATGAGATCACCAATAAGATAGTATGATTTCAGGGGGTCTAGGAAAGGTGGTAGTACCCACATATTTCTCTCATTCACTTGGATGTAGCCTGCTATTTCATTATTAGCATTTCTTTCATTTGCTTCAGATTTTGATCTTGTGAAGGGTGCCCCCTCCTAAGAGATAAGAATTTCAAACTCACATTTCAGTGTGAAGGACTTTTCTGAAGGCAAATGAAGTAGGTCAATATTCACAGAACATGAGGGTACTTGAAGTAAAAGAAGAAGTTGTCACTACATACAGGATATTTCATGTGTGCATATGTATGTATGTGTGTGTCATCAGAGATCCTAAATAAATAAACATGATCATCAGCTTACACAAAAATCCAAAGATGTTTCATTTCAGTAAATTGATTCACATTAACTTAGGATCCAGGAGACAGCCTATAATTCATGTTGCACTTCTATTTGAGTTTAGAGGGAGGAATATTTGGCTAGAGATCTGTGATCTGTTATCTGCATGGACCCAGAGATCAGACATCCAGATTTTCAAGAGCCACACTGCATTTCGAGTCTTCTGTCACATATTCACCCCAATGCACTCATATCTGTAGATCTATACGTCCAGATTGTTGATCTAGACTATCTGAAAAATGCCAGTCCTATTCTTAGGCCAACCCTTTAGGTTATCTATTCAGAAAGACATACCATTTTCAAAGGTTTGCCTAGTGGTTCTGGAGTCAGAGATAAACTTTCTGTATAAGAATATGGTTCAACAGACCCATCATCTTTTCCTTTTTTTGCATTATCTCCTAGAGAAGAATTCTACGAATCTTGTACCATCCTAGTTTCTTGAAATCAAATTCCTCTTTCCTTGATCTTTATTTAGGGTCATGATCCAGAAAACCTTAAGAATCATTTCTGTCCTCTGATCTCTTCTTAATTCCTTGTTAATTTCACTCTACCTGTAATTTACAGTGGGTATAACATTTCATATTCACACATGTACATGTGCAAAAATGTAACTTTTACAAAACTAAACTTAATGTAGCTTTATAAGCTTACAGTATCTATTTCAACCAGATAGCCAAAAACTTAATCATATCCATTCAAAGTTATTCACTCACTTCCAATTAAGAACTTTTTATCTTTGTGTGCCTACTAAATCGATCCAGGAGTTTCTCTACTTTGCTATCCTTCTCCATGGAAGTTATGTAAGTTCCCAGGTGGCTGAAATATTGTGACTTACTGTCCTGGGATAAGGTGAGGGCTATCTAGCCTTCCTGTTACATCATGTCCTCTTTGACCGTTGCTAAGATGTAGCTTGTAGCACTTGATCTTGCACATCCATTTCTGGCCCTGCTACATCTGCTGTGGTTATCAGAGACTCAAGCTCAGATCCCAAAGTGACCCTTGACATCATGTTAGCCCAACAAGCAAAGCCAATTAGCCCCTTCTGTGCTCTTCCTTGAGGGCTGACGAATTCTTGCCAGCCTTTTCCAGGCTACACTGAGGTGCTCATGTTGATGCCCTGCCTCTGAAGTACCCACTTCAGCTTTGGCTGGACTTGGAGCACTTCTCAGAGGCCTGCAGCCTCCTAGGCTATCCTCTGATAGGCCAGGTCTTCTCTGCTAGGACCTAGGGTTTCTGACAGCGTTTACATAATCCATCCTGAACAACAGATTCATTCTAGGCCCCTGATTCTTCCTTCCTACTCTCTGGATGCACCTTGGTCTCTTGCGGGAGGGAAGCTGCTCTGGGATCATTACTTAAGATACTCTCCCTCTACAATTCATGCCATAAACATTCTGTGAGCCCTCCATCGTTCTCAGGATTTGGAGCTTAGTAAAACATTTTTCTATAAGAAATTCCAGCTCATACTATAGGAGGACTTGCACTTCAGGCTCTTATTTCTGCTATTTTCAGCAATGTCTGATTTGATGTTGGAAATGTAGTAATAATTTCTTTCTTTCTGGCAGTTTCTGGTCACCCCTGGGGACAGTACCTATGGAGGATGGTTTTGGTTTTCTTAGGGACTTCCAGTAACCTGAAAGTTCCCTCTTCTCCTTCGTATATTATTTAAGGCTTGTTTCCATAAAAGTCATCACAAAATAAACCACTTTGTCATCTTTGTTGTTTTTTTTTTTTTCCTCTCTCTCTCTTTTTTTTTTTTTTTTTGGCACAGGCATTGTTTGCTACATTTATTAATATGTCAAGGTTACTTAATCTAAGAGTTGTGTCCCTGTGAAAGACAAAATGCACCTGGTAATTAAAGAGATTATTTTATTCAGGCAAACCATTCATTAATGAAGAGCAAGAACACCTGGAGTTTAGAAATGCAGGTAAACAAGAGGGCCATGAAGAAGGATAGGCAGGGAGACTTGGAGGTCTGGAGAAGAGGGTGGAGGGCATTCTTATTGTGGAATATGCCAGGCAGGGTGATTCTTTGTGGTTAGCCATTTCCCGGAACATCAGTAAAGGATTAAGGTTCAACATCGTTAGTTCCCCTTTTTGTTCAAGAAGACTATTATTCTTTGTTCTGTAATCCAATGATTACTCAGAAGGTTTAAAAAAAAAAGTCAACAAAAAAAACCCTTCACAAACTTTTACTAAAGCAGACAAGGTAAACACAAGCTCTTTTTAAAGATCTTGTAAATAAACCCATCAAACCTTAGCTAACTTTGACCATGTCTTTTGGAGAACTTTGCACATCTATTCAGGTTTTGTCTTGCACGACAGTCAGTCATTTCACCTCAGGACAAAACCGTTCTCACACTAGTATTTTTCAGCAGACAAGCTGAGCTCGTGAATATACAACTCACAACTTTCTACAGCCACACATTCCTTATAGTACAACTTTACAAAATGGTAAAAATCAGCATGTTCAGTAACAGGCCCAAGTAGATAGTCTCCAAGTAACAGAAAATAAGAGGCAAAATACAGATAAACTTAAGACTTTGCTTTGTTTCAGTACTCTGTCTTACTTGGAAATGATTTAGGTATTCAATAAATATCTATCAATTAACTAACTTTAGTGTAAATCTGAGGTTTTAAGTTGCCTAAAGATCTTGGAAATTATCTTCAAGCTGACATACTATAAAACATAATTACTATTGAAATAAAGTTTGTCATTATAATAATTTATTTGGTTAAACATAAATGTATACTTTCCATAATTTTAGACATTAATCTAAAACATTAGTAATACAAGCTTAATAAATCAGTAAATCTGTATACATTTACACAGACCATTCCCAAGTAGAAATAAAAATCTATGTATATATTACACTTAACCCTGATCCATCAGAGAAGACATAGCTGTTTTTATTAAAACCAAAATTATTAAAGTAGTCTTGTTTCCCAAAGCTTTATCTGAACCATGTGAACTTGAATTCCTAAATCATATCCAAGTTAGTTTCTGTAAAAATAATTTTTAAATCAAGACATTGAAACTATTTGAGATTCAGTTTTCATTTATTTTTTATTTTTTTACTGTTTTCCTTTTTGTGGAGAACGAGGTCATGCTATATTGCCCAGGCAGGTCTCCAACTCCTGGGCTCAAGCTATCCTCTCACCTCAGCCTCCCTAAGAGCTGGGATTACAGGCATGAGGCACCGCGCCCAGCTAGATTCAATTTTCTTAATTTCTGGAAATAGTAGGAATATTCACTTTATATAAGTATTTACTTATCTCTGAAATAACAAGAATAGAGCACCATGAAGAGATTTTATAATCTAATGACTAATATCATGCTGTGGTAGAGAAATATTACACATTCACACAATGAGAGGTAAAGGCCTCTCTGAATTATAAATACATAAGCATGTGGGCATAGAGAGAGCTTACAGTTTCAATTCTGAAATTTTAGCCATGGGTCAAGTATAAATACATAATTACAAAACTCATTGGTTCATATCAAAGAGCTGTTCTTTTCACAGCAGGTATGAATCCTTAATTTGTTTGAGCTCAATATGGACAGGTAGGCAAACATAAGAGATTAACACACCAGATTGTCTGTCAACTCTCACCCAAGAGAGACAAGACTTCTATAAAACCATTAATCTATTTACAGAGATCACCAAATGGTCAGATCACAAAACCAAAAGAAGCCACAATCCAGCTGGGCACGGTGCCTCGCACCTGTAATCCCAGCATTTTGGGAGCCCAAGGTGGGCAGATTGCCTGAGGTTGGGAGTTCAAGACCAGCGTGGCTAACATGGTGAAACCTTGTCTCTACTAAAAATACAAAAATTAGCTGGGCATGGTGACATGTGCCTGTAATCCCAGCTACTCGGGAGGCTGAGGCAGGAGAATCACTTGAACTTGAGTGGCGGAGGTTTCAGTGAGCTGAGACCTTGCCATTGTACTCCAGCCTGGGTGACAAAAGTGAAACTCCATCTCAAAAAAAAAAAAGAAAGGAAAGGAAAGAAAAGAAAAGAAGCCGCAATTAGAAATCAAGTGAGTTCTCATAAGGAATCAAAGTCAAGTCCTCGCCACACTGCCAATGGACATGGGTCCCCAGAGAGCAGGATTTGGGAGTCCAACATGAAGAGTCAGAACCACCCCTGGTCCTCAGAGCACCCATCAGGAATGGAGCACAAAGGGCTCCAATACGCCTCCTTGCCTGGGTGGAACAAAAGGAGGTCTGAAAGCAAGATGTGATCCTATCCAAGTCATGTCACCAAAGCTGTGAAAGACAAATGCCCTATAAAGTTAAGGGTATGATTTTATTCAGGCAGAACATTCATGAATGGGGAACATCTCAAAGAAGAGGGAGAAAGCCTAGAGTTTAGAAAAGGAAGTCATGAGGAAGGATGGACTGGAAGTCTAATGAGATTCACAAGAGAAGGCATTCTTACAATATGTGAGGGCAATGTGGCCCTTTGTGATAAGCCACTTCCCTGAACACAGAAGCTGGGGAGATTTCTTAACTGTTAAACTCTGAGGCTCAGACAAATCTCAAAATTTTCACCCCCCCACCTTGTAGTAGGCCTCAACTGGTACAGGGGTTAAGAGTTTGCGGTAGGTAAGGAGGCAGAGCTGTATACCTTGGAAAAGTTACTAAAGTGATTTTGATTATGCTGTCTTCCAAATCAAAATCACTCATCTATTTAATAAGTTCCTTCAGGTCAGCAATTATATAGTCATATCACTTTGTAACATCGGAGCAGTTATTTAATTTCTCTCAGCATCCCTCTCCTACTCAGCAAAATTAGGAGGTTGTAGACAGGTACAAGAATGTTCATTGCATACTTATTTATAAAACCAAAAGACTGAAAACAACCTAAATATACGTGCATGGAAGAATGAATAAATAAAATAATTTATATTCATACAATGGGCTGCTATGGCAGTAAATAATTTGGTGCACACACATGATCACAAATAGATATTAAATATAACGTGTTAAGAAAGTAGAGAATGATTCCAACAGTGCATCATGTATGGAACTTTAAATTCACAACACAGAAATGATACTATGTATAGTGAATGCATGTATACCGAAACCATTTTTAAAAATGAATGGGATAGACTGGTCCAATCCCTAAAACTAGCCACATGTGGCTATTGAGTGGTTGGAATACAGCCAATCTGAATTGAGATGTGCTGTGAGAGGAAGTTATACACTAACAAAAGGTAAAAATAGCTCATTAACACTTTTTAAATATTGACTGCTGAAATATTTTGGATATATTGGGTTATATAAAATAATTACTAAAATTAATTCCATTTGTTTCTTTTTACTTTAAAAAATTTAATTAACTTTTTATATTTGTTTTAAAACATCTTATTGAAATAAGAATTAATATACCAGACAATTCTCCCATTTACATTGCACAATTTAATGTTCTTGTTTTTATATGTTCACAGGGTTGTGTAATCATCACTACAATAAATTTAGGACATTTCATCACCCCAAAAGAAACTTTGTTCCCATTACCAGTCAGGCAATCACCAGTCTACTTTCCATCCCTTAGGATGTACTTATAGCTTGTCATCTTATATAAATCATACAACATGCAGTCTTCTGTGACTGGCCCATTTCACTTAGCATAATGTTTTTCTTTTTAAAAAAATATGAAATGCTTCACAAATTTGTGTGTCATCTTTGCATAGGAGCCATGCTAATCTTCTCTGTATCATTCCAGTTTTGGTTAAGCTTTTGATTTTAGAATAGTTCTAGGTTTACAGAAAAATTGCAGACAGTACAGGGAGTTCTCATATATCCGTATTCAGTTTCTCCTGCTATTAACATCTTACATTAGTATGGTGCATTTGTCACAATTCGTGAACCAATTGTTTACATTATTACTTATATTCCTATTTTAATGTTTACATAATAATTGTACATATTGATGGGATACCTAGTAGCATTTTGATACATACAATGTATAGTGATCAGATCAAGGTAATTAGCATATCCATCCTCTCAAATGTTATTTCGTTGTGCTTGGAATATTCAATATCTCCCTTTTAGCTATCAGAAACTATATATTATTATTAACTATAGTTATCATACAGTGGTATAGAATACTAGACCTTATTCCTCCCATCTAGCTGTAATTTTGTCGTTTAACAAATATCTTCCTATCCCTCCCTTTCTCCCTACTCTTCCCAGCCTCTAGTATCCTCTGTTCTACTTTTTACTTCTATCAGATCTACTTTTTTTTTAGCTTTCACATACGAGTGAGAACATGCGGTGTTTAATTTTCTGTTCCTGTCTTATTTTAAATGTAGCTACTAGACATTTAAAATTACATATGTGCCTCCTATTATATTTCTGGTGGACAGTGCTGAACTAGAAGTTTACATCCCAAACATCCCAAATAGCACTTGCAGTGATATTTAAAGGGACTTTTAGTCATGTTAGTAAGGTTGAATGCATTAAAGAAAAATAGACTAGGAGCAAATGTGACAAAAATGTTAACAGTTGTTAATTCTGAACTATGATAGTAGAGATTGTTGTTATAATATTTGTCATATATTTTTTATTTCTCAAAAAAGAAAAAAGTCCCCAAAAACTTGCATATCTCCCACTCTTATATTTGACCAGATAAAATGAGCAGTGCACTGGAATTTATTAAAAACTAGCCATGTAGGCCGGGCGTGGTGGCTCATGCCTGTAGTCCAGCACTCTGAGAGGCCAAGGTGGGTGGATCACTTGACCCCAGGAGTTTTTATCAAAGTCATTGTCAGTACATTTGTGTTGCTATAAAGGAATACCCGAGGCTGGGAAATTTATAAAGAAAATAGTTTTTTTTATTTGGCTTACAGTTCTGCAGGCTGTACAAGAAGCATGATGCCAGCATCTGCTTTGCTTCTGGTGAGGTCCTCAGGCTGCTTCCATTCATAGCAGAAGGTGACAGAGAGCTAGAGTATACAGAGATGAAGAGAAAGGAAGCAAAAAAGAGGGGGGGAAGACACCACACTCTTTTCAATAACCAGCTCTAGCAGGAGCCAATAGGAAGAACTCGCTTATCCCTTTCACCTTGAGGGTGTTAATCTATTCATGAGAAATCTCCCCTCAGAACCCAAACACCTCCCAGTAGGCCCCACCTCCAACACTGGGGATCACATTTAAACATGAGGTTTGGAGGGTCAAATATGCAAACTTTAAGGGTGGGGTGTGGTGGCTCACACCTGTAATCCCAGTACTTTGAGAGGTCAAGATGGGTGGATCGCTTGAGCTGAGGTGTTCAAGACCAGCCTGAGCAACATGGTGAAACTCTGTCTCTACAAAAAAAATACAAAAATTTGCCAGACATGGTGGCACACTCCTGTAATCCCAGCTACTTGGGAGGCTGAGGTGGGAGGATCACTTGAACCTGAGAGGTGAAGGTTACAGTGAGCTGAGATCATGCCAGTGCACTGCAGCCTGGGCAACAGAGTGAGACCCTGTCTCGAAAAAAAAAAAAGCAAACTATAGCAGTAACTAACTTCTCTTTTACATAGGAAAGTGGGAGGTACTATGTTGGTGCAAAAGTAATTGCCATTAAAAGCCGCAATTACTTTTGCATCAACCTAATAGATAAGTGAGACCTGTCGGTCATATGTAAGCATTTTAGTGGAGTAGCAAATCTCATGAATACATACAACTTTCTGTAGCTGCTCACTCACCTTCTATGCTTTTTTTGCAGTAGAAAAACCAAACATATTTATCAGTGTAACCCACAAGATATAGTGACTCCACAGCATGTAACCATAGAGGCAAAGGTATATATACTTTAAAGTATGCTTAATAATCTATGTTTCAAAGGATAGCCATACTTAATTATCTGAACGTCCAATAATTATTTGTTATTTAACGTTAGTTCAAGGTTTTAAGTTATCTAGAGAACTTAGATATTGTATTCAACCTGATACACTAAAATGATTAGTGATGATATAAAAAGATTTTCACAATAATGTTTCAAATTAATTGAATACAAATAAACATTTTCATAGTCTCAAGTATTATTTAGGAATAACTGTCATTTTTTCTTGATAAATAATCTATTAAATATTTATAAAGGTCTGATAGACCAGTTTCTTCATGAGACATTAAATCCTAACCTTATAAAAATAAAATGCAGTCTTGTATTCTATGCTGATAAAATTTGGGAATGGATACACAGCTGCATTTGTTTGATTTCTTAAACCCAAATTATTAAACCAAGGATTGTTAAGCCTTAATTGTGTAAACTTGTATTCTTATATGCAAATATTTTTCAGCTGGTTTTTCTGAGAAGAATTTTTTTTTCTTAGAAGGCTACCACTTTGAACAATTTTCAAAGTTTAGCTTTCTTATTTTCTGTGAAGTTTGGAAAACATTGTGTCTACAGATCAATGAGAATAGTTCCTCAAATTTAAGGTACATCATAATCTAACTTATTAAATATTTTAGAAGTAGAAAAATATTTAATTCTCAATAACAGAAGTTAGATATCTTTCTGAATTATAGACATACTTGCACAGAGTTTACAGTTGTAGCCACAGATCAATGTCAACCTAGAAACAAAAATCCACTGTCCAGATTGCAAAGAGTTGCTCTCTTCCATGGTGGGCACAACATTCTTTTATTTTTTTTTTTTACAGACAGGGTCTCGCCGGGTCACCCTGGTTGGAATACAGTGGTGCAATCATAGCTCACTGCAGCCTTGACCTCCCTGGTTCAAGCCATCCTCTCGCCTCAGTCTCTTAAGTAGCTCGTAGCATACTACCTTGCCAAGCTAAGTTTTTTGTTTGTTTTTGTTGTTTGTTTGTTTTCTTTTTGTAGAGATAAGGTCTTGCTATGTTGCCCAAGCTGGTCTCAAACTCCTGGGTTCAAGTGATCCTCCCACCTTGGCCTCCCGAGGTGCTGGGATTATAGGCAGAAACCACTGAGCTTGGCACACAATTCTGAATTCATCTGAGCTCATAAACAGACAAGCAGAAGACCAACAGGTTAGATTTTTATGTAGTTCCTCTTTTCTTTTTTTTTCTTTTTTGACGGGGTCTCCCTTTGTTGCCCAGGCTGGTCTCAAACTCCTGGGCTCAGGCAAGCCTCCCACCTCGGCCTTCCAAAGTGCTGGGATTACAGGCATGAGCCACTGCACCCCGACTTATGTTGTTTCTTATCTAACAGAGAAGAGATCTGCATCATTGATCCAACAGAAATCACCAAATGGCCAAACCATAAAACCAAATTCCCAATCGTTACTGCCATCAAATAGTGAATAATTTTTCACTGTGGGTGATCAAGAAAAAAACAAAACCACAAAATTAATAGAAAGTGAAGGGAAAGCCTAGAGAGACAGCAAATTTAAACCTCTATGACCACCTGGAAGGAGCCAAACAAAATGAAACCAGTTATTGGGTTTAAACAGGTCACTTCTCAAGTCAGGCATTTTATTTGGCTCAAGTGAGTCCTCTTCATAACCTTGGTGAAACAAAATTGGTATATTTCTTTGCCAATTGACTTTTTAAAACTTTTTATTGTGGAATATTTCAAACATATATTAACTAGAAAGGACAGTATAATAAAATCCATGTGCCCATCACTGAACTGTAGTAATTGTCATTCATGCCAGTTTCTTTCATCTAAACCCACACCCACCTTCTCCTTCCCTTCAGATTATTTTGAAGGCAGTATCACACATAGTACTTCACTTTTCCTTTTATACCTCAGTGTGAATCTACAAAAAGAACTCTTAAAAACACCATGACTGAATCCCACATCTGCCCTGATAATTTACCATAATCCCTTCATACAATTATCCAGACAGACTTCAAATGTCATGAATTGGCCTATAACTATAGTCTATGGGTTATTTGAATCAGAATTTAAATGAGTTCTACCTATTGCATTTGGTCGATTAATCTCTTCAGTCTCATTGAATCTGTAAATTCACTTTGTATTTTATTTTTAAAAATCTTACCTTTTATTTGTTGAAGAAACTGGGTCATTGATGCCTTAAAATGTCTCATATTCTGGATTTTGCTGATTGTATCACCAGACTTTTGTTTAATATAGTTCTCAGTCCCCTGTATTTTCCATAAACTAGTTGTTACATCCAGATATTTAATTAGATTCAGTTTTGATTTATTGGCAAGAATTCTTCATAAGAGGAGTAGTGTACTTTTGTCGAGGGGCTGTACTATCTGTCTCTTTTTTTGTGATGCTAAAATTGATCAATGGGTTCAAGTGTTGTCAGCCTGAATCTTTTATTATCAAGCTCCCGTTAAGCTCTTTATCTAATGATTTTAGGCTGATGATCAACGACCAGACCAATCATTTTGTTAGGAATTCCAAAGTGGTGATATTCTATTATACCTTTATGATTTACTAGCTGGAATGCTTCTATTTAAAAATTAAAAAGAAAAAAAAACAAGATGAAAGAATCTGTGCTTTAAGAGAAAAAATCTGAATTGATATGAAGAATGAGTAGCAAGGTGAGACACTGGGCATAAAGATATAATTCAGGATTCCTACAAGCCATGTCTGTGAGGGAATGAATGACCTGAACAAGGTAATAATGAGCCGGAGAAACTGGCTGAAAATGGGGCTCTGGAACTGGAGCAGGCAATGACATGCCTGACCCATCAGAAGGAGATCATAGAACCCGTATGTGTGAAAATGTGGATGCCACTAACAGTAACAGTAAGGACTAGTGGTTTGGAGAAGGTGAAAGATGATGGATATTATTTTGTCTGTTGACCTCTTTCTATTAATGGAGGCATTCTCTCCTTGCTGCATTTCCTATTGCTTTGGAAATCCTGGTTTTTAAGAGCTTTACAGTGATTTCTGTCAATTCCCTCAGGGACCTCCTTCATGATCTAATGTTTCTCACCATCTGGAAATGGAAAGATTTTCCCAACATCTAACCAGAATTTTTATCCCCTATTTTTGCCTCTCTGAGCTGCAAACACAGTCATTTCAAGGGTTTATGGCTAGGCATTTCGATTTTTTTAAGTTTGAGGAACTGCTGTGATGACTCAGCTAATTTGGAATTCAGAAGGTTGCCTCTGAGGATCTTTTAAATACATAAACAAAGGCATTTTATTCCATTCCATTGCCCCTACTTAACCTTTTTTCTACCCCTCTAAAAGATTCTTCTCCCTCCTGTGCTCTTCAATTACAGAGCTGTCACTTCCAAGCCTGGCCTCCTGCTTAAGTAACCTATGTGGACAGTATTTAGTTCTGTGGGTCTTTGCCCATAAATCACTCTCCTACTTTCTAATCATTTATATTACTGTTCTCCTAACTCCTTTGAGTTGATCCATATTATTCTGGCATTGATGTGCCCAGGCTTGTATCAGGATTCCAGAGCAAACTTACCAAAGACACCTAAAAAGAGATTTTTCTCTTTTTTTCTCTATTTGGTCACCACGCCATTGGCTTCTGTTGTTTGTTTGTTTGTTTGTTTGCATTGCCTGCCAATCCATTAATTCCTCAATGTTCATCAATGTTCTTCCCTGATACTAAAAAGTCACATTTAACTTAAGATCATAGCATTGAGAAATGAAATACTTTACTTCTGCTTTATTCTGGTTGTGCTGTTGCTCGGTTGAGCCATTAAGTTCAGAGAAATTTCATTCCCGTTGTATCACAACATAAATAATAGACCTCTCCCTTAAACACTTTATAGAAATTGATTTTTTAAAGTGGAACTTTTCAAAACTACACTAGAGGAGCTGGATACATAAAACAATCTCATGTAGAGACTTTCTTGAAAAGTAAACAAATGCTTTTAAAGTAAAAATTCCCTAACCTGTCAAATTTTCATGTATTGCATTTTTTTAATGTGATGGGTGTCTGGGGGACACTTCTGCTTTCATTTCTAATATATGCAAAGAAAAAGAAAACCCAGAGACAGAGCAGCGTACCCAGTTATGCCAACAAGTGGAGTTTTTAGGAATAAAGCACAGAGCGTCGGATGGGTTCGTCACTTACTTTCCATGGGCCATGGCTGCTTCTGAGAAAAGTATTAGTCACTTGGTGGATGTGGTTAATGTGTTTTTATTGTTGGAGTGGGCACCCAGTCCTCTGTACCTCACCACCAGCTGAGAAGGGCAGTCACTGAGAAAGAAGGTTTTCCATTTGGAGCTGGTAATGGGTGCCAAAGTGGTTGGGGCCTCACATCATGTGTTTCATGACTCTTCAAACCTTGGAGAAGCAATGGGTGTCTCATAATATTTATTTTGGAGGAGTCTATAAAATAGACCAAGTTACCTTTGAAAAAGGCAGTGAATCCCTTCTATCTCAGGCTGTCTAAAAGAAGCCAGACTATTCACAGCCGTTTCAGATACAGTCCAGCCCAAGGGACATGAAATGCAGGAGTTAGCCCCACCTGACCTCTTGGATAATGGGACTCTGTGTTCTCTAGTTCCTGTGTGGGACAAGCAAACATGTTAGAACGCGTCAGATCATGGAATAGAAACTGAGTCAAGTTTTCCACACCCAGGCCTTGTGAAGCCACCACAGAGCATCAGGGTTGATCTGAAGGCCAACATGCTATTCAGTGCACTGGGTGTTGAAGACCCTCAGCCTTGATGATGTGTGGTCAAGCCCATTGTAACTGGTGTGTTGTTAATATTTTAGATATCTACTGAAAAAGCATTCCTTGTAAAGCTCAAAAAGGTTGCATTCTTGAAGTTAAAGTAATTCCTGAACTCTTCATTCTGCTCATTGAAAAAGATATTTGAGTATTATTGAATTAGATCTCAGAATTTCCACCTGATAGATTTATACTTAGGTCTCAGTTTAGCTATGCTCTCCAGGTTTACAGAGTGACCCAGTTAATGAAAAGCAGTTATTTGATTGATGGAAAGTTCATTGTCCTGCCTGGTATGTGTTAGTGATTGCAAATATAAAGGACAAGGTAATCTTTTGACATGTGTGCTGGATGGCTCATTTTTTTTTCTTACTCAATCCAGGGTCTAAACAAGGTCCTATCTTGGATAAAGGGCTCCAACAAGTCTATACTTCCCACTCCCCTTTCACCCCCTATTTATAACCCAGTGAATTCTGGCTAAAATGAACATCCCAGGAAGCTGATAAAGAAAAAATAAATTTTGAGCAGTGTTATGTGGAAGAAAAGGTATTGTGTCATGAACAAGCAGTAACAGATAGTCTTAGCTCCATCTTGCAGCTGGGGACCAGAGATGTAGGGGAAATGCAGGGTACGCAGTGGAGCCATGCCTCCCATCTGTGACTGTACGTGTCACTTCACATCTCCACCGATTGTACCACAGATGCCATGGTCATTTCCCAGGTTTACCATTGAAAACCCATGCCCAAAGTGTAGCTAAACACCTGTTCTATGGGTAAGAAACCTCTAATGTCCCCAAGTTTCCTTCTCTTGAAATACATTTTCCAACTCAGTTACTGATAATTTTTGATTTTACCTCCTATCTCACTTGTTTTGTCTAACATAACATGCCCTAGAAGGCCAAATCTGAAACTCTCACAGAATACTCACAGAATACTCTCTTTCTTTATTCTCAAAGCCTAAATGAATTGAAGAAACACGATGATTCAGATTACACTCTTGCGGTAAGGCTGGGGATGGTGGTATGGGATGTATTGCACAATCCTTTAAAAAGATTGGATTCCTGATCCAAGTGCTCACTTTGCTTTACAGAGTACACCTGGATGAAAAGCTCTGTAGTGGAGACGGAAGGTCATCCAGGACTTGTCATGACCTGCTTAGCAAAAGAGTCCCAAAGTATAGTCTGTCCTCAGTAGGTACCTGTGAATAAGGTCCCTTTGAGTCCGAAAATGCCAAAAAATTTGTGAAAGCTTGTGACTCATCAGTAAAAAACTGTAGAGACAATTAGCTAAATTCATCTAATTTGTTGAAATTCACAGTTAGGATTTTAATTTGCAAGTCTCAAGTGGCTGCAGCTGTTTGCCTTTCAATGCCTGTTAAGCCTTTAGGATATCTTCTCTGTAACAATTTTAACAGCATTGAGTTGAAGCACAATCCCCACAACTTCACTGGGCCTAAGTATTCTATGCTCAAAACAGTATTAGTAAAATAATAAAAGATCCAGGCCATCAAAAGGACCATCTAGACAACTGGAGATAGTTTGACTTGATCCAAAGTGATCATCTCGGGTATGTTGTATTAGCATATGGACACTTGGTGAGGTTGCCAGTAAGTGATGCTGTTGCATTAGGACAGAAGTTGTCCAGGGTATAAAGTGATGAATTCTCCAAGGTTCAGCCTATGAAATATACTAAGAAGTATCCTTTTTTTGGAAAATGCACACTTTTAGTGCTTGTTTGCCTTTCTCATTAATGTCATGAAGCAAGCAAATAATCACTGTTTAAGAAAAGAGCTAAAGCAAATTGCTATCTTCTCATTACATTACATATAAGAAGGCAATCCTCTGTGTTATAAGAAATTAAGTTTTGATTTTAGTCACATTCTGAACAACTTTCAAAACTTTGCTTGGAAGGAATCCTTGAGGTTTTCCTCCCTTTGCAAATTTTTATTACGTAAAGAGTTAAGGTTTTGCTAGCAGTAACCACAAAAGCATAAGAAAACTTGATTAGTGTTTGTGTATCATCTATTTATATTCTTTGTTTTTGATGGGGTGTTTTTGCGTTTGTTTTTTGTTTGTGTTTGAGTGTGTAGATGCATATACGTATAACAGTATAGGTATAAAAATATCCAGATCACCGTGACAAGATATTCCCATCCATTGGGAACACATGGATGTGTGTTTGCCATTCACCTCCACGTGTTGTGTATGCACTTAAATCAGTCTGGCCACAAAAACCATCGGGTTTTTAAAACACTGTTGGCTGTACCCACAATTAGAAATAGATGAGCACTCTAGATTTTTCTGTAACAAACTTGTGATCAGGTAATCTGTAAAGTTAAAACAAGTATCAGATTAAATTCTGACATAATAGGCTATCATTTATTAGTAAGCAAGTACATAATTCATAGAACTGTGTAATAAATAGGATGACTGTCTCCCTTTGCCTAAAACTGTGCCAGTTTTGGCACTAAAATCCCAAGTCTGAGAAACACCTAAGTCTTGAGCAAACCAGGGTCTTTGGTTATTCTATATGAAATCTTTTCTTTGTACCCTAACCACTCTTTAGGGAACAGATGAGAGGACTGGCACCAGATTACAGTATTATACTGCTGGAGAATTGACCACTCTGAATGAATGCTTTATATGAGGCTTATGAAAAAATTCTGAAGCAAGATGTAGTCAAGCTTATAGTTGGCATATTGTAGTCACAGCCCTCTGGGCTATCAGCTGGACACAGAAACACTTAGGACTGGAGCCTCAGGTGCCATTATTATGGGTAAATTTGAAAAATCTGCTGGACTCCTTGTCATGCAAGAATGGAGTATCTCTAAAATATTTTAGCTATCCGTAAATCTTGAAAACCATCCATTTCATGTGGAGAACTCATTTTGGCACCTATTATATAATTAGTATTGATTAGCCATTACCTTAACCAAAGACAGTCCCTTTCTAATACTCACTGTTCTATATTTTTAATGTATAATTTTGATCTCAATAGCTTTTGGGGTACAAGTGGTTTTTGTTTGCATGGATGAATTGTATAGTGGTGAAGTCTGAGATTTTACTGCACCTGTCACCTGAGTAGTGCATATGGTACTCAATATGTAGATTTTACCCCTCACTCCCCTCCTACCTGCTCCCTTCTGAGTCTCCCAAGTACCCACTTAGAATAATGGGTGAGGTAACTCAGGAATGAAAAACACAATACCGTATGTTCTCACTTATAAGTGCGAGATAATCTGTGGGTAGGCAAAGGCATACAGAGTGGCATAATGGATTGCAAAAGACATTATTGCGGCAAAGACATTATTTCATTCTTGGCCGGGCAGGGTGGCTCACGCTTGTAATCCCAGCACTTTGGGAGGCCGAGGCAGGAGGATCATGAGGTTAGGCAATCGAGACCATCCTGGCTAATATGGTGAAACCCTGTCTCTACTAAAAATACAAAAAATTAGCCGGGCGTGGTGGTGGGTGCCTGTAGTCCCAGCTACTCAGGAGGCTGAGGCAGGAGAATGGCGTGAACCCAGGAAGCGGAGCTTGCAGTGAGCCAAGATTGTGCCACTGCACTCCAGCCTGGGCGACAGAGCTAGACTCTGCCTCAAAAAAAAAAAAAAAAAAAAAGACATTATTTCATTCTTTTTGATGGCTAAGTGGTATTCCATGCTGTATATATACCACATTTTCTTTACTCATTGACTGTTGGCCACTTGGTTGGTTGCATATCTTTACAATTGTGAATTATGCTGCGATAAACATACAGCTGTCATTGCTGTATTTTTGAAAAGCCTGTACTGTTGATCACCAGGGCAGTTAGTTGTAGCAGCCTCGGGTTTTCTGATTACACAACTGCTCATCACCACTAGCGTGTGGAGTAAAACTAATCCTATGCATTTATATAACACTGTGTATGATCAAATATTTTAGAGCTGAAATACCACACGCTTCAAAAATAAGGAAATCCATAGACTGAGAAACGTGGGGCAGTATACTCTCTAAGGACAGAAAATGAGAACTATTTGCTAACAAATTTTTCTCAATGTTCAGGCTGTCTTATAACAATATCAAACTTCAACAGAAAGGAGGTCAAGCCAGTTTCTCTAGAAATAACAAGATTAAAGTAAACTCATGTCATTCTAGTGAAATGTTGATCTACCAGAGTTAAGGTTTTGGGGAATGGGGCTTTGGGGAATGGGACTTGAATTCTAGTCCTCCTTCTACCTCTTAGTAAGCTCTATAATTTCAATAAGTCATTTAACATTTTTTGAATTTTTGTCTCCTTTGTTGTAAAGAGCAGCTGATCTTCAAGGTCCCTTCTAGCTCTAGCTTTCCTTTTTTTTTGAGATAGTCTTGCTCTGTTGCCCAGGCTGGAGTGTAGTGGTATGATCTCGGCTCCTGAAACCTTCGCCTCCCAGGTTCAGGCAATTCTCCTGCCTCAGCCTATCAAGTAGCTGGGACCACAGGCATGCACCAGCATGCCCAGCTATTTTTTTTTTTTTTTAATTTTTAGTAGAGATGGGGTTTCACCATGTTTCCCAGGTTGGTCTCGAACTCCTGACCTCAGATGATCCACCCGCCTTGGCCTCCCAAAGTGCTGAGATTACGGACATGAGCCACCACGCTCGGCCTTCTAGCTCTTTAAAGTGTCCAAAATGTATATTATAATTCCAAGCATACCAAATTTTTACTTTGAGAGAGATAATTAACTTTTCCTGTGTTTTGCCAGCATTAAGTAGAAATTTGGCTAATTTTTACACAGCTAGCTCTTCAACCAGTCTCTTTGACTTTGGAAATGCTAGATGATGTCTCTGAAGCAGAGAGTATAACCATGAACACAGTGGTGTTTTGCAGCATCTTTTAAGTGTCTAAGTCTTTTGATGCTTAACAATAGGGAGCATAGGCCGGGTGCTATGGCTCATGCCTGTAATCCCAGCACTTTGGGAGGCTGAGGAGGGTGGATTGCCTGAGGTCAGGAATTAGGGACCAGCCTGGCCAACATACTGAAACCCCTTCTCTACTAAAAAATACTAAAAATTAGCTGGGCATGGTGGTGGGTGCCTGTAATCCCAGCTACTAGGGAAGCTGAGGCAGGAGAATCGCTTGAACCCAGGAGGCAGAGGCTGCAATGAGGCGAGATTGCGCCACTACACTCCAGCCTGGGCAACAAGAGTGAAACTCCGACTCAAAAGATGAAAAAAAAAAAAAAAGAATAGGGAGCATACTGTGACCATTGAAGGAGCTTCGTACAAACATTCTGAGCGTGTGTTTACTTCATATTCAAAGACAATGCCCTAAATAGTCATTCCCTAGGAATGCAGATCTTTCAGCTTTGGCATTAAATTTCTCTAAATGGAATTTGCTATACAGATAAAGCACAAAACAAGCAAGCTTTGACTGTGAGGACATTTCCTTTGATAAAACACACTCAAAAAAAGTCAATGAGAATGATATTATTAGCCCTGTGTTTATGTGAGAGCAATGATTTTTATAATGTGAGGTGAAGATATCCAAACCAATTCTCTAGAATATTTTAGTTGAATTTTCAAACTGATGTGCTGCCTTAATCTGACATCTAAATCAAGTGAGGCTGTACACTTCAGGGCACAAATTAGAGGACTGGCACCAGACTACAGCAGTTAGACTGCTGGAGAATCAATACAGGCCATTTAAGCATCAGGACTGCCTATGTTTCATTTTTGACACTGGAGTTTATGCTCATTGAGTGGGGGAGCTTTAACTCTATGGTGGCAATAAACTCATTAGAAAGTGTCAGCTGGGATTATAACACATGTTAAATAAATATAACCAGTGCTGACACACCGTCTTCATTAACTCTTTCCTAGGGTATCTGGATATAAAAGGAGACTAAGGGATTTTGAGTATAGTGGGATTTAAAAACAATTTTTCTCTCCCATAGACTTGCCACAAGTGCTTGAATCCCATTATTGGGAAGGAATGCCTATGAGCAGAAGACTTGTCTTTTTTTCTAGGAACCGCTAACAAAATGATATGCCAGCTAACACTGTTAAGAGGATTATTAGCTCAATGTGGTCTTGTTAGAATGAAACTCTAATTAGGTATCTGGGAATCCTGTGTTAGACAAACGATCATACTGATAAGTTGTTTTAAGGAAATACGGTCTCTTCAGAGTATGTTCTCCAAAATCATATGAATTTTAAAGGCAATGGATTGACATAACCATTGGCAAGAATGGAGTGAGAGGAAGCAAAACGCTGGGTAGCAGGACCTTCAGAAATGCCCTTTATAAAATGTACTTGTGCTTCTTGTAATCAATGGCTCAGTTCTGCCCCCATCTCAAGTTCTCAATCCCAGCCCTGGCTTTCCTGAACTACATCTTTTTGATCCATAAGTGGAACAGGATCACTGCACAGGAAAGCAGTTGGGGCCAGAGATGAGCTTTGTCTGCCACACTGCCTGCGCTAGTGCTGAGTGTTTATTCAGCAGCTGCGTTCCCGCAGAGTCAACTGAGAATTCATCAAAGCTTTGCTTTCAGCTCTTCTCTGGGTCCAAATGAGTAACTCCCACTTCTGAGTAGAAATTCTTTTTAAATGTCATTGGTTAACTTTTAAATAGTTTTGCTGTTGTTGTATAGAGGGAGTCTCGCTCTTTCGCCCAGGCTGCAATGCAGTGGCGCGACCTTGGCTCACTGTAACCTCTGCCTCCTGGGTTCAAGCAATTCTCCTGTCTCAGCCCCCTGAGTAGCTGGGATTATAGGTGCAGGCCACCATGCCCGGCTAATTTTTGTATTTTTAGTAAAGACAGGGTTTCACCATGTTGGCCAGGCTGGTCTCAAACTCTTGACCTCAGGCGATCCACCTGCCTCGGCCTCCCAAAGTGCTGAGATTACAGGCATGAGCCACCACGCCCAACCAACTTTTAAATAGCTTTAAACTGTGACCCAAATTACCTTTTGTGTTCCATCATTACTGGGTGTGGCTCTTCATCTGCCCCTTTCAGGCAGTTATCCTTTCCTACCTTTTTTTTTTTTTTTTTTTTTTTTTGAGTTGGAGTCTCACTTTGTTGTCCAGGCTGGAGTGTAGTGATGCAATCTCAGGTCACTGCAACCTCCACCTCCCAGGTTCAAGCAATTCTGCCTGCCTCAGTCTCCTTAGTAGCTGGGATTACAGGCACCCGCCACCACACCCAGCTAAGTTTTTTTGTATTTGTAGTAGAGACAGGGTTTCGCCATGTTGGCCAGGCTGGTCTCAAACTCCTGACCTCAGGTGATCCTCCCACCTCGGTGATCTGCCAACTCCCAAAGTCTCCTGCCTTTAAACAATGTATTTGTTGTGCCTTTTCCAAGAATTGATGTTCATTGTATATCTCACAACAGAGAACAAAAGAATTTTTATAACTATCATTGGTCCTGTAGACGTCTTCATCTAATTCACACACGTAATGGGTCATAGAATTCTTGCAGGATCCACAGTTTATGGGCCCACCGTATCATATATTTCCTAAGACAAATTAGAAAGAGTCATTAGGACCAAGGCAAGTTTAATCACCCAAATAACACTCCTTCAACCAATCCATTGTCAAGAACCTAGGTGTGCCCTGCTGGCCTAGAGAATGCAGATGCTGAGCCCTGGGCTCTCAGTCTTACCACGGAGGAACAATTTAATGCACTCTTCTGGGAATGGTGCATCTGAAAACTTAGAAATATTTAACTGTCTCCAATAATGAATTGACCTGGAACAATTCCTTATTCAATAAAGTGCTGAGTTTTAGTGAAAAAGAATGAAGCCATCTACTAAAATGTTAATCCATACAAAGCACTTGGAAGAGAGCCCAGCACACAGTAAGTGCCTGTACTTATTATTCTCCACTTGACCCATTAGCAAGACTTCCTCCCCGACCAGTCACTCTCCCATCTTCACTGGCCTGCTGTCTTCCCAGGAAAGAGGACTTCTGTGCAGGACTACATCACCCAAATTCCCTTGCCAGCCAGGTTCATTTTGGGCCCAGCCAATGGGAGGAAATGTCAGGGAACCAGTAGGCGGGAGAAGAAAGGATAGGGAACTTCCTTCCTGCCCCTCTGACTTCTGCCTCCCTCACTGGCCGCAACCCAGCGCCTCCCTTGCTGACCTTGACCAACCTCCACCTGTGGTCTTTCCTTTACTTCAGCAATGACACTGTTTTCTTCCTTTGTTCTTCCAACCCCAGGTAAGTTAATGCCTTGCCTCTCTTGCTGGTCCCTGGATGCTTCAACATGCCATTTTTTGGTTCCTTAATGCTGGCCAAGTCTCTGTAAGTAGGCCTTTCACTAAAGACTATTAGCTTACGTCAGTGGTTCTCAACCCTTGCTGCATGTGACCACCAAGGGAGCTTTTGAAAACTACCAGTGCCTGGGCTGGTATTCCCAGAGATTATTGTAACTGGCCGGGGTGGCCACTGGTGTTGTCTAAGAGCTTGGTAAATAATGAAGCCAGAGTTAAGAGCCACTTATTGAAATCACCTGAGTGTATTCCAGCCTCCTGCCAAACCCCTGACTGATACAGCGCTCAGTGAATGTTACGTGTTGTGGTTGTCATTACAACAACGACTACTGCCACCTTTATTTCTACTGTGCTTATATGAATAGTTTCCCCCAGTTTACAGATAAGGAAATTTACACAGAGGTTAAGTAATTTTCTGAAAATCACATGGTTTTTAAAGTTAGAGTTCAGTTTATTTGGCTGAAAAGCTCATGTTCTTTATGCTTTTTCTATGATATCCTGCAAAGGTCAGGTCTTCTCGAACTTTAAGGTGCATATGAAACGGGGATCCTGTTTAAGTGGAGCTTTTAATGCAGAAGTTCTGAGGCCTGAGGTTCTGCTTTTCGGACAGCCTCCCAGGTGTCACCAATGCTACTGGTTCCATGTCCGTCCTTGGAGTATCAAAGGTGTAAACAATTAGCCACAATTGAGAACTTGAGATGGGGGCAGAACTGAGCCATTGATTACAAGAAGCACAAGTACATTTTATAAAGGTGTTTTTTTTTCAAACCTTCAAAAATTCCTCCCCTATCCTTATCATTTTCACCAGATGATCTTGCGGCGTACCTCACAGAAAAAAAGAGGCTTCCAAAGAGATTCTGCCAGACTCACACTGTCACATCTACCCACTTTCCCACATTTCCTACATACTCTGCCTTCCCACCCATAGCTATAGATGAAATATTTGTACTCACATCCAGAGCCATTCCATCCAGTGCACCAGATCCCATCTGCTCTTGCTCACCCAAGAGTATTTCTTCATGAATGTGCTCCAGTTTTGCATCATTTTTCCTCCATCCTGAATTGCTTCCATTAACATGCAAATATCATTTTTTTAAATTTTAAAAACGAAAAATTTAGTTTGAATCCATCCCCCCACACCAACTTCCACTCAGTTTTTGTACTTATTTTCGAACAAATTACTCAAGTTTTTTTACTTGGTCTCCAACTGTGTTTTTCTCATTGTTAGACCCACTCCACCTTAATCAGCCCTCATCAAGGTCATCAGTGTGATTCATGTTGCTAAATCCATTGGGCATTTTCAGTCTTCACCTTTTCATCAGCATTTGGTACTTGTATAATTCCCTCCCCCTTGATACGGTTTCTGTACCTTCGTCTTTAAAACACCACATTCTTTTGTTTTTTCTTCCAGCTCACTAACAACTCCTCTGTCTTTCTCACTGGTTCTTCCTCTTATCTCTAACCTCGTTGGCAAGCTCCAGGGCTCAATCTTTGGTTCTCTTTTCTATGTACATTTACTTTTTTGATGATGTCCTACAGCAGCATAGCTTTAAATGGCATACACATGCCAAACTTATGCCTCCATCTCAGATCTTTCCAAACCCATAAATCCAGCATCCTATGCAACATCTCCACTGGAATATCTAATGGACATTTGAAATGCAACATGTTCAAGACTGGACTTCTGATATTCTTTCCTAAATTTATTTCACTTAGTTTTCCCCATCTCAGTTGATACAACTCCATCCATCCGGTTGCTAAGGCCAAAAATCTTGAAGTCATCCTTGACTTACCTCTTTTTTTCATACCTCATGTCCAAGCTAACATGCATTCCTATTGAGTTTTCAAAATATATCCAGAATGTTGCACTTCTTACCACCTCTACTAACTATTACTACTACTACTACTATCCTTTACTGAACTCCTTGCTTGGATTTATTGCAATAGTCTCTAAAACGATTTCTTGATTCCATACTTGTTACCTAAGGCAGTCTATTTTGAAAAAGCAGATAGAATGACCCTTTTAAAATGTGAGGTGGTTCTTACACCTGCATTGTTTAATATCCTGTAAAAGTTTTCATTTCACTCAAAGAATAAGCCAAAGTTTTTATATCAGTTAAAAGTGTCTACATAGCCCAACCCTCTTCTTACCCTTCCCAACTTTACTTGTCTGGCCTCATATCCTGCTAATTTCCTGCTTGATCATTTATCTCCAGGCATATTGGCTTCCATGATGCTTCTTGGAGTTTCCAGGCACACTTTTGCCTTCTTGCCTTTGCACTGGGTTTCCCTTGTCCCTGGAATGCTGTTCTTGGAGTATCTGCGTGGATAGCTCTTACATTTCCTTCAAGCTTTTGTTCACATCTCACCTTCTCAGTGAGTCTTATCCTAATTACCTTATTTAAAATTGCAACCGCCCTTTATCCAGTACCTCTCTCTGGCTTCTCTGATTTCCATGACTCTGCTCAATTTTTTAATTTTTTTTTTTTTTTGCAGTATGCAATCTTCTTATTTATTATGCTTGATACTTATTACCTGGAGTATTAAGTTTTCAGCAGAACAGGGATGCTTGGTTTTGGTTTTCTAACATTTTTACAGTACCTAAATGAGTGTCTGGCACATAAATTTACCCAATTTGTTGAAAGAAATGAAGAACAGTTTGTTGTAGTTTTAAGATGACAGATTATAGAATACACTTAATCAAGAGCCGAGAGTATACATTTTCTAAGTGTGGTAATGAGACTCAGACACAACACACAAACAATAAAAACAAAAGTTTCACTTCTTTCTAGACCTCGAAAGAGACCTAGACATTTCTTTGAACCTTCTGGCTATTTAAAAGTGGGATCCCTTGACATGTGAAAAAAATGTCTAAGTTTTGCCCTGGTCTAATATCTCAGTCAAAGTAAACAGCTATTTCCTTTTTTCTGTGCTCAACAGCATTTGCCAGCATTTTATAGTACGAAAAAATATCTCATGGCATGGGATTTAGGCTATTGACAGACCACATAGGGGAATCTAGAGATGTTGAGGTGATGTTCAGCGTTTCACTGCCCATAGCCCTTGGGGTAATGTTCTCAAGAAGAATCAATTATTGGAAGCCAACTAAATAGCTTTGTTCCCCTCAAATGCGAACCTGGTTACTTTATCAAGGAAACAGATGTTTATTGCTCTCGGGCAGAAAATAATAAGTCAGGCAGGTTTACAAGCCCCCTTTCCATCTTGAAAGCATTTTTGTCAGCTGCTTCATCCTCAGAGAAAATTACCAAATCAAGCCTTGAAAGGTAGATGATTAGTGGGTGTTGCAGGCAGCATCTCATTTCTCTTCTGGGCGGGAATATGGAGATACTATTGGCTTCCCAGTTAGGGAAAAACACATTTTTGACAGTAGAGTTGTCCAAGGGCTTTTTCTTGGAGCATAAACACCATGTAACCATATGCTAATGTAGAAAAGCAAAGGAACCTGGCATGAGGCACTCGGGAAAGCTTAGATCATGGTTTACAAACAATTATTGAATAGCTGACACTTATTATGGGGGAGAGAAGAATCTCATGTCTTCTCCCCAAAAGGAATTTGCAACAAGCTGAATGGGGTCACCTGAAAAGCCTCTTCATCCTGTATGATTATCCTAATCTTTCAAAAACCAGTTTCTACACCTCTCAGGAAAATGCAGGGAAGAACAATGATGGTTATGATAAATGGTGAGAGTCTTTAAAAGTCCAGATCCCAAGTTCAGAGAGCATGCAGTAAGGTACTGCAAACACAGAGGGATACCTGTGAATTTTCTGCCTTTCAATCATTATAGTAAAGATTTGAAAAATACCTGCAGTAACTGAGAGACAGAGAGTTGCAAGGTCTTGTGTGCCTTTCAAAGTCAGAAAAAGCCAGGACCAAAGGAGCCTGAGGAATCTTTATCCACACCAGGGTGCAGACATTGGAAACAAGTGGAATGGGAATCCAAGTATGACTTGCAGATTGAATCAATGTGTTTTCTACACACATGTTATGCTGTTTTTTATATGAGTATACTACTAGGTAAGTTCTATAGGAATCCTTCAAGCTAGTCTCAGAATTGCACGAGAGCCAGCTACTAACAGTCAACTATGCAGCCTGCATGAGCCGTGCTGTCCCGAGTGAGGAGACTCATCCAGTATTCCCTTTATGTGTTGTGTTTAATTATCTGTCATTTCACATGCATACAGTATCCTTCCCATAACATAGGTAACCACTTGAAGGTGATGGAAAAGCATGGGGTTTGTAGATAGTCCTAGCTTTGTGTTTAGTAGTGCAGGAGAGAAGAAACTGTAGGGGAGAAGAAATCTTTTCTTATCCATCGCATGTTCATGGCTGAGACCCCCGTAAAGAAAGACAGATTAACAAGAGAAAAGCATACAAATTTAATATAAGTTGTACATGACACAGAAGCCTTCATAAGGAAAGGAAGACCTGAATAAATGGATAAACCTGTGTCTTTTTATGCTAAGTCTGATGAAGAAGTGGCCTTGGAAAAGAAGCATGATTAGATAAAGGTGCATGATCTAATGGTAATAAACTTGGGGAAACAGCAAGGCCTGTTTCTCCAGATTCTTCTGTGCGCCTGTATCTTCAGAGATTAGGATATGCCTGTCATCCAGGTGTAGAGTAGGTGCCTCTGGAAAGAACCTGCTTTGGGAGAGAAGGACCAGGGCAAGATGAGAGTAGCCTTCATTTTTCTGCTGTTTTCTCAAATGGCAAAGTACCATATATTGAAGTGGCATGTCCTGACTCCATCATTAACTGTAAGTAAAGGGCCAGTCATTTAACATCTGAGTCTTATTTTCCTAATTCTATTTGCAAAGTGGGAAGTTAATCAAAATAATACCTTCAACACAACGTAAGGATCCAGGGTTGAAGGCAATTGTAAATTCTACAAATGTTAGTTTCCCCAGTGACATGTAACTGTGTGGCTTATGGTATAAGTTAGTTACAGTTTTTCATCTGATTTTCTTGGTCTTTGCTGAACCATCTCAATCATATGTTCTTAAGAAATTGGGTTCTCAGATTGGGAAGGAGGTCATGAGAAAATCAGACTGCACCTCTTTAGTACAGCCATTGTGTGCCTGTTGCCTCTGCTTATATAAATATTTTACTTTCACGAACTTCTACAAAGTTCTGCCCAGGCTACTTGGTACCTTCTTCTCCTCCATACCCCTCTATGCAAATTGATGTCTCTGAATAGCATCAAAAATGGGCATTTCATTCGGTTATTGCCTCTAGAGAGGTACACTTCTATAGATGTTTTAAAGGGCAATAGAATATTTCCATGAGTTTAACACCTTGGGCTTCAATTGTATATACATTTTTTTTTTTTTACGGTTCTCATTCATGCCCTTAATGACCAACATACTATTTGCCACCTTCAGGAGTGATTATATTAGCAGAAGGGACATTAGAGACATTTGTAGAACCCAAAATGATGCCTTTCAGGAAGTACATGCTCTCTCTACCAGCAGGATGTTGCCACTGCTTGTAGTATATATAGAAAAGACATTAGGAAAAGGATGTTAAAAATAGATGAGGCAAAAAATCAAATTACTTCTCCAGCAACCATTACCATAGAACCAACCACAAATTACTGAGGTCAAGGATAGGATATTAAATAGAAGCATACACAGAAAGAGAGGTATATGAACAGAAGATGTAGGTAAGTGGATACAGGGCAAGATCTTTCTTCTGAACAAGTTTCTTGTCAAGGTCTCACATCTTTTTAATAATTTCTTTTTCTTTTCTGTCTTAGTACTGATTCTTTTAAGAAGGGCAGTAGTGGTTACAAAGTTATAATTATTTGCTGAAGTTTTCTTTCATAAATAGTGCAGAAGACCATATTGATGATTATAACTCCTTGCCATTAATAAGGAATATACCAGTTGATCTTATAAGACCTTTTCTTTTTTTTTCCTGGACAGTCCTGTGGTCAGTCAGAACTTGCCATAAATAACTTGTATGGTTTTTGGCCATTTTTCCAAATATAATGTAAAGGGATTTTTAAAATGTGAGACAGTGTCTCTCTCTCTGTCACTCAGGCTGGAGCGCAGTGGCACAATCATAGCTCTGCATTCTCAACCTCCTGGTCTCAAGCGATTCTCCCATCTCAGCCTTCCAGGTAGCTGAGACTACAGGTATACATCACCATGTCTGGCTAATTTTTGTGTTTTAGGTGTTTCATCATGCTGCCCAAGCTGATCTTGAACTCCTGAGCTCAAGCAGTCCACCTACCTCAGCCTCCTAAAGTGCTGGGATTTACAGTTGTGAGCCATTGCACCTGCCCCATACTTTTAATAATGGACATTGTCCTAGAGTCAAAAGAGTCAATAGTGGAATGCTGGCAATCTATAAAGTAACAGTAATAGTTTATATTTCTGCAGGATTACATTCTAGAGCTCTATAGAGTATCTTACCTAATCTTCCCTCCAAAAGCTGGATACAGTTGATATTAACCATTCTTTTTTTATAGCTGAAAAAACTTGATTAATAGTGGCCTGCCTGAACATCTGAAGGCCCATTCCTTATCTGCCTTCACCTTTCTTTCTTATGTGATAACTTCTTTTTCAGGGAAAAAAATACATAGAATGGAAAGTTTAATAAAGCAGCTTTTTATATCCAATTCTCTCACATGGGGTCTCTTTCAGTCTACCTTTGCTTTTTACACTTGTCACTGAAGTTCCTTTCCATTTTCACCTTTTCCTTCCCAATTTGAGGACAAGGTTAGAAAGAAAGTAGAATAGGACACCTTATGCTATAGCCATGAATATAATAAGGTATTTGTGAGAGCTAATTAAACTAAAGAGCTTTTGCACAGCAAAAGGAACAGTCAGTGGAGTAAATGGACAACCACAGAGTGGGAGAGAATCTTCACAATCTATATATCTGACAAAGGACTAATATCCAGAATTTATAACAAACTCAAATCAGTAAAGAAAAATAAGTAAGCCCATCAAAAAGTGGGCTAAAGACACGAATAGACAATTCTCAAAAGAAGATAGGCAAATGGCCAGCAAACATGAAAAATGCTCAACATCACTAATGATCAGGGAAATGCAAATCAAAACCACAATGCGATATCACCTTACTCCTGCAAGAATGGCCATTGCGAAAAATCAAAAAACAGTAGATGTTGCCGTGAATGCAATGAACAGGGAACGCTCCTACACTGCTTATGGGAATGTAAACTAGTACAGCCACTATGGAAAACAGGGTAGAGATTCCTTGCAGAACTAAAAGAACTACCACTTGATCCAGCAATTTGACTACTGGGTATCTACCCTAAGGAAAAGAAGTCATTATTCGAAAAAGATACTTGCACATGCATGGTTATAGCAGCACAATTCACAATTGCAAAATCATGGACCCAACCCAAACAATGATAGATAAACTATGGGGGGTGTGTGTGTGTATACACACACATATATACATACATACACACACACACACACACACACACACACACACACACATATATATATATATATATGCTGGAATACTATGCAGCTATAAAAAGGAATTAACAGCATTTGCAGTGACCTGGATGAGATTGGATGAGACTACTATTCTAAGTGAAGTAATTCGGGAATGGAAAACCAAGCATCAGATGTGTGGGAGCTAAGCTGTGAGGACTGAAAGGCATAAAAATGATACAATGGGCTTTGGGGACTTGGCGGGAAGGGTGGAAGCAGGCGTGAGGAATAAAAGACTACAAATATGGTGCAGTGTATACTGCTCAGGTGATGGGTGCACCAAAATCTCACAAATCGCCACTAAAGAACTTATGTAACCAAATACCACCTGTACCCCAATAACTTATAGGGAAAAAATCCCCTTAGAAAAGATATTCATTGGATTTTGTAAATCTGGAAAAAAAATAGTTTTTAAGGAAAATTAACACTACCAATTTTGGCTAAAGAGAATATACAAAACTAGTACACAAAATTGGTATATTTTAAATACACCAATAAACATGATAGGATGGGAAAATTTTAAAAAATGTTGTTCAGAATTACTGCTGTTTAGACTTATAGATGAACTCTTTCAGTCCTTGGAGGATAGATAACAGAATATGCATAGTGTCTTAAAATACAGGGAAAAAAATAGAAGTGTGATGTTAATACTTGACCAAGTATCACACAAAAGGAAACTTCAGGCAAATCTAACTGAAGAACATCTGTGCAACTAACCAAAGCCAACAGCTATGTGGAAGTTTTAAACAGTTTAACTTTTATGTGAATACCCAAGTTATAACAGCAAAAAGGTTTATTTTTATAAAGCTTTTTATAACTCTGACTTCATAGAGTTGATCTATTATGTAGCCAATTTTTATGGACCATGAGGTTACTTTGATGATTAAGACAATATGAAGGACAGGATCCTAGATCACAATTGCTGTCACATAGTAGAGAAATAATAATAATAAAAAACATGATTCAAACCGAAAAAGTAGTTGCCAATGGATCAAAGCTTTTCACAGTTTGCCTTATAATTCTTAGGTTAAACTGACCCAGAAGCCTACAAAAGAAAGCATAGGGATAGTTTGTCTGGTTAGTCAGCAAAACTTAGTCCACCATCTCTAGCACAATAATTGTTCACTTTGGGAAGCTTTCATTTGTGAGTTATTTTCACTCGTTGGAGGCCTTGGTGTCCATTCTGCAGTTGCCATTGAGGAAATTGTGGCAGGGGTTTTCCTTCACATTGTTATTTGCAAAATGAAGGACTGCCAACTTGCTTGAGAATGAGATTGAAAAAGATGTACATGTTTTTTTTCTCCTGTAATGTACCATCCAAGTTACTTGGCTTCATAAGACAGTGGGGACTGTTCGCTCTTTCTTTAATTTCTGGGCAAGGCAGTTTAACCCAGGATTAAACAAAATTAAACCATAAAATATTAAATTACAGGGCTGTTCAGTACAATTAATAGGTGAAGATGCTCTCTGATTCTCTAACATAGAAACAGAGTATGGCAGATTTCTAAATGTTTGTCATGGAGTTCTTCAAAGAGTACAACTGTTCAATGAAATATATTTTGGGAAACCCTAGACATATTCAAGTAAAAGTTAAGAACAGTAGAAGCATGTGGGATATCTCTATTTTTAATCATTATTTCTGAAGGGCTGGCACAAGACAACAAAATAAGGAATTTAATGATTCGATGTTTTAAAAAAGAAGACACCATTTTCATTTGAAGATTGTGATTTTTCTCTTACAAAATGCAAAAGAATTAACTAAAACGCTATTAAAATTTATTTTAGAAAATGCAAAAGAAGATTACTGAAACATACAACCTGTTCTAAAAAAGGGTACAAAGTAAAATAAAAACCTTAAAGCTCCCTTTCTGACCTTCAGATGAGTGCTTGTTTTAAAAGAGAAAAATGCAAAAATCAACTTTTGATTTGGTGAGAATTCTTGTTAAAAATTTCATAAAATGATTTTTCTGGTGTTCATATACCCACTTGGTGGACTCTGTCCTATTAGGGATTTAAGTCTGCCAAGTTCAACATCCTACTTTTTGTTAAAAATCTCTCTTTCTGGCTAAGAATAAACGCTTCTTAGACTTCTTCATTTTCATCACCAGCACTAGCAATGGTTTATTTCTCCCATAAGAGCCATTTTTCAAAAATATATGAAGTTTTTATCACTTAAGAGCAGTTACTGCTCATGAAAGAGAAAGAAGAACAGAGCCAAGGTGAGCCACTTACAGGATAAGAAGAAGCCAGCTCACCGTTCGTGAGTAGTGGTATTGGGACAGGCCTCTACATATCAGGCCATTAGTTTGTACAATTAAAATCCATGCCACCACAAAACTACTCATCACTCTGTCTCATGAAACCTTGAGGTTGCCTCCAAAGAATACAAACTGTGTTATTAAGTCCCTGAATGCCAAGAGTCTACTGAACTACAAATAAATACAATAATAATACTTATCACCAAGAAGGTTAGGCTTATTATTTTTATATAGCCTTAAAAAACATTTGGCTCTAGGTCACCTAGGATTAACTCATTTTAGCAAAAAAAATCACACAGCATGTATCGTTTTTGCTACCTGTTACAAAGTGTGTGTAATATCTGAAATTTGTGAGAGATTATGTACTCTAATAATGTAACGTAAGTGCATTCAGCAATGAATAATGCATGGGCATCTCCAAAATAATAGTGTGTGGCAGATTATAGATCATCTAACATTAAATAATTCATCTGCTTTACTACTCTTACATCATAGGGTTATGAGTCTCATTTAACACATTAGGAAGCATAGACACTAAAAAGTTAACTGGCCTTTTTAGGACTTTATGGGAAATTGTTGGGAGAGGAGAATGAAAGATAAAAAATTTTAAGCTTCAAGCCATTTCCTCTGTTCCTTAGATTTTGGTTTTCTGATTAAAAATTTTTCTAATTTTAGCTGATTGAATATTCTTGACATACTATTGAGATATATTTAAAGCGGAAGCAATATACAGACTTACATACAGAAGAATGTAGCAAATCATTTAAGGTCAGCCAAAGTGCCTGAAGTTGCATGTAATTATTACATGGGGAAAGACAATCTCCTTTAGCCTTGGAGATCTTAACTGAGACCCAAAATACTGAAGCAAACCACTCATTGGAATTGAGTGCTTCACTTATATGGGAGGCAATTCAGAGTAAGTAGAATGAAGCTAATAGAAGGTGTTGATAATCAGCCTGTCACTGTAAGTCATTAGTTGCCAGGCCCACTGATAACTGCTCTACCCAAAGCTAAGAAAGCTTAGATATGTTATTTACTAATTCCTATTTTTCACTGTTGAAGATGCTCATGGAGCTTCTGTGGCCTGCTCCTCCCTGCCTGTCCTATTTGAGCTTAACATGTTCCAGTGGCTGGAAATGGCTCTCAGTCAGAGTGACGTGTAGATGAGAAACTTAGTTTGATGCATGAACCTGCAGGTGTATATGGGAATAGTGAAAGCAGAGAGGATGTACGTGGTCAGCAAAGGCATCAGCTACAATTCACCTCTGGTACTACCCACATTCACTCCTGTCCCAAGTTGAGTTAAATTTGTCCGATTAGAAATTCTTCAAAGTCATGGCCAGACAAAACAAATTTTTGAAAGACTCAGAAAAATGGTTAAAGTGATCATCTGTAGCCTACTGCTGCAGCTGGTTTCAAGATCATTATTTATGTTGATCATCTTCCTCTGTCATGCTTTCTAGATTCTTCTCACTCTCAGCTGCTGTAGGTTTTTGCCAGGGAGGTAATTTGTACTCTCATCTCTGAAAATGTTCCCCCATTTTTTCATTTCACCCTTTGTCAAAGTTAGTTACTGCAACTACCCATCCATCGCTATTACTGGGAATTGAGCACCAAGACACATTCCTATTAAATCCTCTGATTTTTTTCCCTTGCCCTCATTATATAGCAGCAACAATATCTTCTCATGATAGTCAGATACTTCAGTCAGTATTGTTATTTCTTTCTTTGCCTCTTGGTCTAGTTCTAAGGAACTAGGTGGTACCAGTAGCTTTGGGTTTAGTGAAACCCATATTCTGTCCCCCTGGTATAAAACTTCCTTTCCAGCAATAGAACTTACAATCCACCAGGGCCTGATGTAAAGATAGCACAAATTTCCCAAGTGGGCCACTGAAAATGATGGTAAGAATAGCCACTTCTTACCTAATCCTTTGTTCATGATCTCATTCTCTATCTGTAATCAACATAAACCATGTAACGCTTATTGATTCAAAGTATAATCTCTATTTTGAAGGATAGCACCCTTACTATGCATGCTGTCATACCCAAGTTGGATGACTATAAAAAGCCATCTCAACATTATCAGTGAGACTGGCAGGTTTGAGTGCTGCTGTTTATGGTAGAATCAGTGAACCCCACAATCTGTACTTCAGATGTCACCACAGTACGGATCCTTTGAGTCTGAGGCAATATTACATTGGTAAATCTGATATTTTGAGACTTTGGATAGTTGTGCTAGCCATTCCCCTTTTCTCAAACCCATCATAACTTGAATATATCATAAGTTGAAAATGCTTTCAATATAATAACTTACAGAATATCATAGTATTGCCCAGCCTATCTTAAACATGCTCAGAACACATACATTAGTCGACAGTTGGGCAAAATCATCTAACACAAAGCCTATTTTCTAATGGAGTGTTGAATATCTCATGTAATTTATTGAATACTGTACTGAACGTGGAAAATAGAATGGTTGTATTGGGTACTCACCATTAATGTACACAGCTGAAAGCACACTGGGCCTGAAGAATGTTTGAAGAATTGGACTACAATCAATTGCTGGATGATGGGGAGGCTACAGCAACCGGGTTATTAATTTCTGTCTCTTCTGATGAGGCTCAAGAATAGCTGGTAGAAGGTATTGGTGCATGGACACTTGATGGTTTAGCACGCATAGTGTTAGTCAAGAAGATATCGAGTATTGTTTACCCTCATAAGTGGCTGGCTGCCTGGGAGCTGTAACTCACTGCTACCACTGGCCAACATCAAGAGAAAGTATCATACTGCACATGCTAGCTCTGGAAAGGATCAGAATTCAAATTTCTAAGTACGATTTGTACTGAATGTATGTTCCCTTGGTACCATGGTAAAGTTGAAAAATTAAAAGTTCATCTATCACAGGTAAAAAAATAATAAGTAATGGCCATTCCACTTGGGGTGAGATGATATCTCATTGTGGTTTTTAATTGTATTTCTCTGAGGCTCAGTGATATTGAACATTTTTAAGTACAGCTGTTGGCCATTTGTATGTCTTCTTCTGAGAAATGTTTATTCATGACCTTAGCCTACTTTTAAATGGAATTGTTTTTGTTGTTGTTGAGTTGTTTGAGTTCCTTGTATTTTCTGGATGTTAGACGCATGCTGGATGCATAGTTTGCAAATGTTTTCTGCCATTTAACAGGTTGTCTCTTCCGTTTTGCTTGTTTCCTATGTTGTGCAGAAGTACTTTAGTTTAATACAGTCTCGTTTATCTATTTCTGTTTTTTTGTTTTCTGTGCTTTTGAGGTCTGATCCATAAAATATTTGCTTAGACCAATGTCCTGAGGCATTTCCCACATGTTTTCTTCTAGTGGTTTTATAGTTTTGGGTCTTACATTTAAGTCTTTAATCCACCTTGAGTTGATTTTTCTATATGGTAAGAGACAGAAATCCAATTTCATTATTCTGCTTATGGATATCCAGTTTTCCCAGCACCATTTATTGAAAACAGAGTTCTTTTCCTAGTATGTTCTTGTTGTCTTTGTAAAAAAAAAAAAAATTAGTTGGCTGTAAATATATGGATTTATTTTGGGGTTCTCTATTCCATTGGTTTATGTGTCTGATTTTATACCAATTACACGCTGTTGTAATTGTTACTATACAAAATTGTTACTATAATTTTGTAGTGTATTTTGATGTCAGGCAGTATAATGCCTCCAACTTTGTTCTTTGTGCTGAAGATAGCTTTGGCTATTCGGGCTCTTTGTTTCCATGTGAATTTTAGGATTGTTTTTCCTATTTCTGTGAAAAATGACATTGGTATTTCAGTAGCGCCTGCATTGAATCTGTAGATTGCTTTAGGTAGTATGGTAATTTCCATTTGTATCCTCTTCAATGTCTTTCTTCAGTGCTTTGTAGTTTTTCCTTGTAGCAGTCTTTCACTTTCTTGGTTAAATTTATTCCTAGGTATTTTATTTTGGTAGCTATTGTAAATGGAATTACCTTCTTGATGTCTTTCTCAAATAGTTCATTATTGGTGTTATAAATACTACTGATTTTTGTATGTTGATTTTGTGTCCTGCAACTTTACTATTGTTTTTTATCAGTTCTAAGTTTTTTGGTGGGGTCTTTAGGTTTTCTAGATATGGGATCATGCCATCTGCAAAGAGGGACAATTTGACATCATCTTTCCAATTTGGATGCCATTTATTTAGGTGTTTTATTTATTTATTTATTTAGCCTGATGGCTCTGCCTAGGATTACCAGTACTGTATTGACTAGGAGTGGTGAAAGTGGACATCCTTGCCTTGTTCCAGCCCTTAGAAGAAAACCTTTTCTGCTTTTCCCCATTTAGTATGATGTTAGCTGTGAGTTTATCATATAAGGCCTTTATTATATTGAGGTATGTTCCATCTGTGCCTCATTTGTTGAGAGTTTTCATCATTAAAGACTTAAATTTTGGCAGGGCACGGTGGCTCAAGCCTGTAATCCCAGCACTTTGGGAGGCCGAGACGTGAGGATCATGAGGTCAGGAGATAGAGACCATCCTGGCTAACATGGTGAAACCCCGTCTCTACTAAAAAATACAAAAAACTAGCCGGGCGAGGTGGCGGGTGCCTGTAGTCCCAGCTACTCGGGAGGCTGAGGCAGGAGAATGGCATAAACCCGGGAGGCGGAGCTTGCAGTGAGCTGAGATCCGGCCACTGCACTTCAGCCCAGGCGACAGAGCGAGACTCCGTCTCAAAAAAAAAAAAAAAAAAAAGACTTAAATTTTTTCAAATGCTTTTTCTGTGTCTTTTGAGAAGATATGGTTCTTGTCCTTCATTATGTTGATGTGATGTTTTACATTTATTGATGTGCATATGTTGAACTATCCTTATATCTCTGGCAAAAATCCCACTTAATCATGGTGTATTAGCTGTTTGATGTGCTGTTGGATTTGTTTTGCTAGTATTTTGTTGATATGTTCATGTATCATGTATGTTCATCAAAGATATCGATTTGTGTCTTATTGTTGCATCCTTGTACTGTGTTAATATCAGGTTAATGCTGGCCTCATAGAATTAATTAGAGAGAATTTTCTGTGCTTTGATTTTTTGGAATAGTTTGAAGAGAATTGGTGTTAGTTTTTTGTGAATTTGGTGGAATTCTGCAGTGAAGCCATCTGGTCCTGACTTTTCTTTGTTGGCAGGCATTTTATTATTGAGTCAGTTTCATCATTAGTCTGTTCAGGTTTACTGTTTCTTCTTGATTCAATCTTGGTAGGTGTATGTATCCAGAAATTTTCTGATACTTCTGAGTTTTCTGTTTCTTCTGAGTTTTCAAGTTTGTTAGTGTATAGTTGTTCATAATATACTCTGATCTTTTATATTTCTGTGGTATCACTTATATGTCTCTATTTTTATTTCTGATTTTATTTGGTTGGTGTAGCTAGTGGTTTATCAATTTTTGCTTTTTTCCCAAAAAGCCAGCTCTTTGTTTCATTGACTCCTTGTAATTGTTTTTAGTCCCTCTTTTGTTTAGTTCTGCTCTGATCTTTATCATTTCTTTTCTTCTATGAACTTTGGGTTTGGTTTGATTTTGTATTTTTTTTTAATTTTTTGAGACTTGTTTTGTGTCCCAGCATATGGTCTATCCTGGAAAACAGCCCATTTGCTGGTCAGAAGAATTTGTATTCTATAGCTATTATATGAAATGTTCTATAAATATCTGTTAGCTCCATTTGGTCTACAGTACAATTTAAATCCTATGCTTTTCTGTTAATTTGCTGTCTAGATTATCTTTAATGCTGAGAGTGGAGTATTGAGGTCCCCAATTATTATTGTATTGGAGACTATCTCTCCATTTAGATCTAGTGATATTTGCTTTATATATCTGGGTCCTCCAGTACTGAGTGCATATATGTTTAGAATTGTTATATCCTCTTGCTGAATTGATCTCTTTATTATATAATGACCTTCTTTGTCTCTTTTTACTGTTTTTGACTTCAAGTCTGTTTTAATGGACATAAGTAAGCTACTCCTGCTTGTTTTTGGTTTCTGATTGCATGGAATATCTGAATATCTTTTTCCATACCTTTACTTTCAGCCTATACATCTTTAAAGGTGAGATGAGTATCTTGTAGGCAGCATCTAATGGGGTCATTTTTAAAAATCTATTCAGCCAGTCTATATCTTTTAAGAGAAAAGTTTAATCTATTTACTTTCAAAGTTGTTATTGATACTGGAGGCTCGGTTACTCATGTCATTTTATTTATTGATTTCTGTTTGGTTTGTATATTCTTTGTTCCTTTCTTTCTCACTGTTTATCATTGTGCTTTGGTGGTTTTCTGTAGTGGTAACATTTGCGTTTTTTCTCTTCCTCATTTGTATGAATATTGAGCTCTATGATTGGGTTTTATACTTTCGTGTGTTTTCATGATGGTAGATAACATCTTTTTGCTTCCCTTAATCAATTCTTATAGGACTGAGGCCTGGTCTAGTGATTATTAATTTCCTTAGCTTTTGTTTATCTGGAAAATAGTTTATTTCTCCTTTATTGATGAACGATAATTTCATTGGGTATATATATATTTTTTATTTGAGCACTTTGAATAAACCACTCCATTCTCTCCCGGCCTGTAAAGTTTCTGCTGAGAAATCCACTGTTAGTCTGATGGGGGTTTTCTTAAACATGACTAGAAAATTTCTCTTGCTGTTTTGAGAATTCCTTTGACTTTTGACAGCTTCACTATAATGTGCCGTGGACAAAACCTTTTGCATTGTGTCTGTTTGGAAATCTCTGAGCTTCGTGTATCTGGCTGTCTAAATCCTTGGTAGACTTGGAAAGTTTTCATCTATTATTTCATTAAAAATGTTTTCTATCCCGTTTATTTTCTCTTTGCCTTTTGGGACACAGAAAATTTGAATATTTGGTTATATGTTCCATATGTCACATGGGCTTTGTTTATTCTTTTTTTTTTTTTTTTTTTTGAGATGGAGTCTCGCTCTGTCACCCAGGCTGGAGTGCAGTGGCCAGATCTCAGCTCACTGCAAGCTCCGCCTCCCAGGTTTATGCCATTCTCCTGCCTCAGCCTCCCGAGTAGCTGGGACTACAGGCGCCTGCCACCTCGCCCGGCTAGTTTTTTGTATTTTTTTAGTAGAGATGGGGTTTCACCGTATTAGCCAGGATGGTCTCGATCTCCTGACCTTGTGATCTGCCCGTCTCGGCCTCCGAAAGTGCTGGGATTACAGGCTTGAGCCACTGCACCCGGCCCTGTTTATTCTTTTTTAAAATTTTTGTTTGACTGGATGATTTTGAAAGACCTGTCTTCAGGTTTTGAATTCTTTCTTCTGCATGACTTAGTCTATTGTTGAAACTCTCAAGTATATTCTTCATTCATTGAATGAATTCTTTACTTCCAGAGTTTCTGTTTGGTTCTTTTTAATGATACCTATCTCTTTGGTAAATTTCTCATTCATATCCTGGATTGTATTTCTGATTTCTTTACATTTTTCTTCTCATGTATGTCACTGACCTTCTTTAATATCATTATTTTGAATTCTTTTCCCAGGATTTCATAAATTTCTTAATGGATTCTATTGCTGGAGAATTATGTTCCTTTGGAGGTGTCATATTTCCTTTTTTATATCTCCTTTGTCTTTATATTGATATCTGTGCATCTGATGTAACAGTCACTTCTTTCAGTTTTTTCAATTTGCTTTTGTAGGGGAGGACTTTTTCCTGAAAACGTATCCATGGTGTTGGCTGGGAGGTTACTTTGCCTTTGATTCTGGATGCATGCAGTAATGTATGCATATCATTTCATTAACTATAAACAGTATTAGTAGTGTTGGTGATTTCCTCAGTGACTTAGGGTGCCATGTCAGTAGAGGTTGTGGTAAGTTATGCTTGGAATGGAGATATCAGGTGGGCCCCAGTGCTGTCAGTGGTAGGCTGACTATGGCTGTTCCTGTGTCCCCAGGTGGTATCCACTGGCACCAGCGTCAGTGGGTTCAGGCAGGCCAATTCTTGGGCCTCAGGCTGGCTGGCTTGGCTGCCAGCAGTGGCATTGGTGGGCTGGGTGAGTGAGTGGGTCTTTGGACTCCTGTGCAGTGTGGCAGGGACAATGGTAGAAGCAGGGGCAGGATAATCCCCTGGCTTCCAAGTAGTCAGCACTGATGTCAGTAGTGACTGTGACAGATTTGGTGGGCCTGTCCCCGGGCCTGCCGGTGGGTGTCAGCTGTGGTTGTAGCAGCAGGTTGGATAGGCTCATCCTCAGGCTTCCAAGAGGAATGCTCAGATGCCAGTGATGGTGAATGGGTCAGGGTAATCTCCAGGCCCCCAGATGGAGCTGGAGATGCTTGGTCAGACACTAGCAGAGCACTTGGTCAGGCACTAGTGGGAGTGGAGCTGTCCTCCACTCCCTTGCTAATGTGTGCAGGTGCTGGCTGTAGCAGGCATGGATGGGGTGATCCCAGGCCCCTGGCAGAATGCTCAAGTACGAGTGGAAATGGCTGTGCAGCATCCCCACTGCTGGGGAAGGTGGGGTTATTTTAAGTGGCAGTAGCCATAAACAGAAGTCTGGGAAGCATACACTTTGGCCCCAGGTGTTGGCTATAAATGGGGTACCCTTTCCTTAGGACACATTTAAATGTACTGTGGTGCTGCTAGGAAGTGAAAGAATTACTGCCAATAGTTATGCTTTGGCCCTGGCAGCAGCAGAAGTCAGCAGTGGTGTACAACTGGGCAGGGGATGTCAGTGGGGTTCCAGAGATATCGATGCTGGGCCCCAGGGCAGAATCCAGTTTGGTGGGGGATGGGCTTTCAAAATGGTGCCCTACTGTAGCTACTTAGGACTTGGAAGGTATGTGAGACCCAGTGTGAGCTCCCTCTCTGGAGCAATCTTTTGTGTAGTCTCCAGGCTGACCCTTATGTTAGTCTCAGGGCCAGTGAGGGTTGAGGGGCTCTAGAGGGAGTCCATGATGGAAACGTGTATCACTGGGGTTTATTCACTTACCCTTTCCCCTCACTTGGAGGCCTCTCCAGGCTCCAAGCCAATCTTGACGGAGCAGGCTGCCTCACTTTTTTCTCCTTGCTTGCTTTGGGTGTTTTCTGTCACTTCTCTATCGAATTCCAGTATCCTCTCTTAGGTGATCTATTAAAGTAAGATTATCTACTCACTGTTTTGTTTCTTCTTTGTAGAGGAGGCAAGTAACAGATGACTAGTCAGCCACTGAAGCCCCTGGCATCACATTTTTTTCATCTACTAATCTATTAATGGACATTTGGGCTGCTTTAACCTCCAGGCTATTGAGAATAATACTGCAATGAACATGGAAGTGCAACTACCTCTTCAAAATCCTTCTTTCAGTTTTCTTGAATATATACCCAGAAGTGGGATTGCTGGATCATATGGTAATTCTCTTTTTTAACGTGTTGACAAATTTCTTTGCTGTTTTCTTTAGCAGCCACACCATTGTGCTATTTCCACCAATAATGCCTAAGTGTTCCAACTTCTCCATGTCCTCACAGACACTTGTTCTTTTCTTGGTGTGTGTGTGTTTTATACTGGCCATCCTAATGACTGTGAGGTGTTACTGGTATTTTCATTTCTTTTATGACTAGTGATATCAAGCATCTTTACATGTTTTTCAGCCATTTGTATATCTTCTTTTGAGAACTGTCTATTCAAATCCTTTGCGCATTTTTAAATCAGATTATTTGTTGATGTTTTTGAGTTGTAGGAATTCTTTAGTCATATTGGTTGTTACTCCCTATGTGGCTTGCAAATATTTCTTCCAATTCCATAGGTTATCTTTTTCACTCTGTTCGGAGTTTTCTTTGCTGCACAGAAGTGTTTAAGTTGAATGTAGTCCCATTTCTCTATTTTTGCTTTTGTTGCCTGTGCTTTTGTGATCATATCCAAGAAATTACTGCCAAATCTATTATAAAGATTTTCCCCAGAGTTTTCTCCTATAAAAACCTATAGTTTCAAGTTTTCTATTTAGATCTTTAACCCATTTTGAGTTAATTTTTACATATGGTGTAAAGTAAGAGTCTAATTTTATTCTTTGCCTATGAATGTAAAATTTTCCAAATATCATTTGTTGAAGAGACTACTCTTCCCTTACTATGTAGCCATGGTGCCTTTGTTGGAGATCATGTAACCATATACATTACAGACTGTATCTGGGCTGTCTATTCTGTTCCATTAGTCTATTTGTATGTCTTTGTGTCAGTATCATACTCTTTTGATTGCTGTAGCTTTGTAATATGTTTTGAAATCAGAAAATGTGAGTCCTCCAGGTTTGCTTTTCTTTTTCAATTTTTTTTCGGCCACTTAGGGTCCTTTGAGATTCCATGTAAATTTTAGAATATTTTCTATTTTTGAAGAAAAACTAATGATATTTTGATAAGGATTGCATTTAATCTACAAATTACTTTGGGTAGCGTGGTCATGTTAACAATATTGTCTTCCAATCCATGAATGTGTGATACCTTTCAACTTATTTGCATCTTTAAACATTTCTTTCAGCAATGTTTTATAGTTGTCAGTATACAAGTGTTTTACCTCCTTGGTTAAGCGTATTTCTAAGTATTTTATTCTTTTCAATGCTACAGGAAATGGGATTGGTTTCTTACTTTCCTTTTTGGATTATTTATGGTTAGCATATAGAAATGCAAATAATTTTTGTGTCTTGAGTTTTTTTTTTTTTTTTTGCAACTTTGCGAAATTTGTTTATTAATTCCAACAGACTTGTTTTTGGTGGAATTTTTAGGGTTGTCCACATGAGATCATGTCATCTGTTGAATACAGACAATTTACCTTTTCCTTTCAAATTTATGCCTTTTATTTCTTTTTCTGCCTAATTGCTCTGGCTGAGACTTGTAGTATCATTGAATACAAGTGACAAGATGGGGCACCCTTTCTTTGTTCTTGTTATTAGATGAAAACATTCTGTTTTTCATTGTTGAGTTGTTAGCTTTGGACTTTTTGTATATATGTATATATACTTGATTATGTTAAGGTAAATTTTATTCACACTTTGTTGGATGTTTTTTATCAGAAAAGGGTATTGTATTTTGTCAAATACTTTTTCTTCATCAATTGAGATAATCTTGTGGTTTTGCTTTTTATTTAGTGTATTTGGTTAATGTTGTATATTGCATTGATTTTTTTCATTTACTGAGCCATCCTTGCATTCTAGGAATAAATACAACCTGGTCATGGTCATAATCCCTTTAACGTGTTACCAAATTCAGTGTGCCAATATTTTGTTGAGGATTTTTGCATCAATATTCATCAGGGATGTTGGTCTGTTGTTCTCTGTCTCAAAGTATTTTTCTCTGATTTTGATATCAGGACAGTGCTGGCACCATGTAGTGATTTTGGAAGTGTTCCTTCTTAATTTTTGGAAACGTTTGAGAAGGATCGGGATTAATTTTATTTAAATTTTTGGTAGGATTTTCCAGTGAAGCCATCTGGTCCTGATCTTTTCTTTGTTGGGAGATTTTTGATTACTGATTTATTCTCCTTACTAGATGTGGGTATGTTGACATCTTAAAATTTACTCATGATTCAGTCCTGGTAGGTTGTATGTTTCTAGGACATTTGCTATATCCCATAAAGTTTTGGTTTGTTGTGTTTTCATGTTTTTTTGAGGTATTTTCCAGTTTCCTTTGTGATTTCTTCTTTTACACATTGATTGTTAAAGAGTATGTTGCTTAATTACCACACATAATTGAATTTTCCACTTTGATTTGTTTAATTGATTTCCAGTTTTATTCCATTTTATTCAGAAAATATATTGGTATGACTCCAGACATCTTAGATTTGTTAAGAATTGTTTTGTGGCCTAACATGTGATCTATCCTGATGAATATTTCATGTGTGCTTGAGGAGAATGTGTATTTTGCTGTTCTTGAGTGGAATGTTGTGTATCTATCTGTTGGGTTCAATTAGTCTACAGTGATGTCTAAGTCATGTTTCTATATTGATTTTATCTGATATAAGTATGGCCACCTCTTTTTTTTTGGTCACCATTTACACAGATTGTCTTATTCCATCCTTTCATCTTCAGCCTATATGTGTCTTTAGATTTGAAGTGATTCACTGACAGGCAACTACTTTGATCCTTTTTTATCCATGTAGCTACTCTGTGTCTGTTTATTCAGTTTAATCCATTTACATGTAAAATAATTACTGATAGGGAAGGACTTATTGCCATTTGGTTAATTGTTTTCTCTATGTGTCTTAATTTTGTCTCTCTTTTCCTCGTTTGCTTCCTTCCTTTGTGTTTTATTGTTTTGTAATGGCATGCTTTATTTCTCATTTTCTTTTGTGTATCCTCTATAGGTATTTTCTTTTGGGTCATTGAGATTTTTTAAAACTCTTTTTTTTTTTGGAGATGGAGTCTAGCTCTGTCGCCCAGGCTGGAGTGCAGTGGCCAGATCTCGGCTCACTGCAAGCTCCGCCTCCCGGGTTTACACCATTCTCCTGCCTCAGCCTCCCGAGTAGCTGGGACTACAGGCGCCCGCCATCTCGCCCGGCTAGTTTTTTGTATTTTTTAGTAGAGACGGGGTTTCACCGTGTAGCTCAGGATGGTCTCGATCTCCTGACCTCGTGATCCACCCGTCTCGGCCTCCCAAAGTGCTGGGATTACAGGCTTGAGCCACCGTGCCCGGCCTAAAACTCTTAATTGCAACAATTTATTTTAAATGGATAACAACTTCAGTTGAAAACAAAAACTCTGCTCCTTTTATCCCCTATGCCACTTTAACTTACTGATGTCACGAATCACATGTTTTTGTATTTTGCCTTATTAATACATTTTATAGTTATATTTATGCTCTTACATTTTAAATTCTATACCGGAATTAAAACTGTTTATGTACCACCATTACAGAATTACAGGATTCTATTTGTCTGTATATTTACCCATATCAAACACTTTCATATTTTTATGTGCCTTAATGTTGCTGTCTAGAGTTATTTCATTTAAACCTCAAGCATTTCTTTAGCATTTATTTTAAGACAGGCCTTCCAGTGAGAAACTCCCTTAGTTTTGTTTACCTGGAAAGGTCTTGTTGTTTTCTTCATTTTTAAAGATCAGTTTTGCTGGATATAAACATATATAGACATAGAAAGATAGACAATATTCTTGGTTAGCAGGTTTGGGTTTGTTCTTTTTTTAAAGCACTTCGAATACATCATCCCACTCCCTTCTGTCTGGTAATGTTTCTGCTGAGAAACCCACTGGTAATATTATTTAAGCTCCCTAGTATGAGATGAGTTATTTGTTTCTTGGTGCTTTCAAAATTCTCTCCTTGCCTTTGACTTTTGGCAATTAGATTACAATATGTTTCAGTGTGCGTTGCTTTAAATTCATCTTAGAGTGCATCGAGTTTCTCACATTTGAATGCCCATTTAGTCCAATTGGTCCGGGAAGTATATTAGTCCATTCTTGCATTGCTGTAAAGAAATACCTGAGACTGGGTAATTCATGAAGAAATGAGGTTTAATTGGTTCATGGTTCCTCAGGCTATACAGAAAGCATGATGCTGGCATCTGCTTGGCCTCTGGAAAGGCATCAAGAAACTTACAATCATGGCAGCAGGCAGAGCGGGAGCAGGCATGTCACATAGTTGGAGCAGGACCACGAAAGTGAGAGGGAAGGTGCCACACACTTTTAAATGACCAAATCTCACAAGAAATCACACTGTCACAAGGACAGTACCAAGGGGAATGGTGCTAAACCATTCATGAGAAATCCACCCTCACGATCCAATCACATCACCCCAGACCCCACTTCCAACGCTGGGGATTATGCCTCAACATGAGATTTATTGGGGACACAGATCCAAACCATATCAGGGAGAAATCAATGATTTCTTCAAAATAAGCTCTGTATCCCTTTTTCTCTTTCTTCTCCTTTTTGGACTCTCATATGTAAATATTGTTCCACTTGGTAATGTACCATACATTCCTTAGGCTTTCATTTTTCTTTTTGTTCCTCTGGCTCAGTCATACCAAATGACCTGTCTTAAAGTTGGTCATGCTGCAGGTTCTTTGGTGCTACGACAAGCCACTGACTTGTTCTTTGTTCAAAGTTGTCCTAGGCATCAAAGGTACGCCAGTTCCCCATCAGAGCTTCAAGTAAGGCAAGCTATAAATCTGTCCTTTGTCAGCCCCTGCCCAAACTAGAATGTTAGACATATTTTCCACACTTCTCTTTCTCTCGCAAGGGAGAAGCTGCGAGTTGGGCATTTCCTCTCTGTTGCACCAAGCTGTGCTGGCTTGAGGAAAGAACTACAGTGGGTGAAATGCAATTGTTTTTTCTTGTTTCAGTGCAACTGTTCATAGTTTTGTGTTTGTCTATGATACTGTGATGTCTTAACTGGTTTCTGAATTCCTCATAAAAGCTTTTTGAATTGTATATTGTTGTTAAGTCAGTGTCTAAGGGAGAAGGAGGTCTGGGGCTTCCTATTCTGCTGTCTTTGCTGATACAACTCTCCCAGGAGCTGTTTATGTAAACAGTGAATAATTCTCTGCCTCAGATGGCATGGCCGTGTTCCTGAACCCCAGGGGACTGTATTGTGACTCAACTATTAATGCTTGGGAGAAATTCTAAAGTTTAATCTACTGTGGTAACGTTTGGCAACATTAGATATGCCAAGTCATATGTCCCTAGTGGCAGGGCCAATTGCTTCAGAGCTAGAACATGTTGCAGAGGTCTCCTTTGTTCTGGTCACCACTCAAAATTGGCAGTCCTTCATATCACCCACTAAATGACTTAAGCAATATTCCCCAGCATGGCATATGCTCTCTCCAAAATGTAAAGAGGTTTGCCAAGTACTTTCTTAGTAGTAAGAGGTACAGGGTGCAATAACTTATCATTTACCTTGGAGGAAATATCACAAAATGCCCCAGACTATTGGTTTCCTCCTGAAATTTTGGAAGGTGCCTGAATTGTGCAGACAATATTTCTGATTCTGTGTCATGCATGTATCTTACTAGATCATCCAGAGTACTTGTCACTTCCTACTTAGTAGATTTAGCTTGTATGATGTCATTACTATCATGACATTACTACCATTTAGCTTGCATGATGTCATTACTATCATGAGGAGATCACCATGATGTTCTGCAAAATGTCAAGATTATCAAGGTACCTTACTGAGAAAGGAAAGCTAACAAAAGCCTAGGACAAGTTGATATATAAGGTTTGCAGTTCATTCTAAGTGAATGAAGACAGCTTTTGACGCTCCTTCTTGCTGGGCATTGAAAGAGGGCATGTATGATATCAAGAACTGTGTGCCAAATTCCAGAGGATGTTTTGATCTTTCTAGTAAATCTACTTCCAGCACGTTGACTGTGCTTGTGGCTACCAGTTGGTTAAGGTAATGTAGTCCAACATCATCTTCTATGACTTTCACCATCTAGTTTTCACCAAATTGGTGAATTAAATGGGGACATGATGAGGACTACCACTTGTGCTTTCCTTAAGTCTTTGAGGGTGACACTAGTCTTTGCCATTTTATCTATAGCATATAGTATTGCTCCTGATTTACTGTCTTGGTGGGATTGTGAGGGAATTTTAGTATCTTACAGTTGGTCTTTTCTATCCTTTTATAATGGGTATTTTCCAAAGTTTAGGAAATGTTTGTAAATATATCCATCCTGATTATGCCTCAAGGAACTGAGGAGAAACCACAGGGTGGGTTGTTGGACCCGCTATTACTATGAGATAGACTTCAAAACACTCCACTGTCATCTTTTCATGACACTGTATCAGAGGGGTCATGATGGCACTTCGTGTTCCCTGAAATCAGTTTTAATTCAGACCCATTATCCAGCAACTCTTGAAAGAGATAGCCTCCTTTCCTTACCATAGAGTTTCTTTGACAAATGGGTGTAGGTTCTTTTAGGGAAGCATTAGGGGAGTTGCCACTACATATACTTGCCTTGCAGAGACTTTTGTCAAAGAGACCTAGATTTCCATGTAGCAAATAGCCTCTACTTCTGAGAACTACTGCACATATGGCAACTGGGTAAAAGATTGTGACTTACAATTGTAGTGCCTAAGATCAAGCTTCTCACTTATTCTTGATATTTTCTGTTTTATAAATCAATACTTTCATTGGTTGTTCATTTATCTTACCCCAAAGAAAATTATGATCTATGGCCTTTGCCATAGACCTCTATGAGCCAAGACCCCTGTTGCTCTCCGTCATGTAAGAATGTCTATCTCACCTAAGTTAAGTACTGCCACATGGTCTCTGAAATTCCAGAATCTTATATTCCTACCCCTGTTAGGGATTCCAGATCCACCGCAGTACCTCCTGTCATTAAACCTGGATACAGAGGAGAGCCGCTCCTGTGCTGCTCAGTGATGATGATGCTACACTCACTGGCAAATTTCTGATTACCTTAATAAAAATAATTGGAAATATAATATGGCAGATTTTCTGAATAAAGAGAGATCTTAAATAATCCATTCTGCTACGTTCACCTCTCAGAACTATTTGACTCCTTCTCTAATACTCTGCCAAGGCAGTTCTGAAGTTTCCACCTTATTTTCTATAGGCCTTCATTGTTTCCAGGCTTCAAAGAGCCATTCTCACAACACATGAGGATGGACTCCAGGCATTCTTCCCAAAATGTTAAATCATGATTCAAGAAAGAGGATCCCATATCAGTAAACTCTCCCCTATCCAGCCTTATATTTCACCCTTTCTGGTCTACTACCCTCAAGCTCCAGTCCAAAACATGTTCTTCTAGTTCCTGCCAGAACACCATAACAGCCAAGTCCTAATGCTTGGTGAATAATCTGTTTATCCTCATGGCAAGAAGAATAAATTATTACTTTGAGGCATACTGTCTTTATATATGAATCTCAAAAAAAAAATGAAGGAAGGCAGAATAGATGTTGAGGAGATAAGCATCATTTTGTGAGATACTTATGAAACCTCTGAGTAATACATGACAAATTACCTCCCAAAACCTAGTATCTTAAAGTAATAAATATTTATGATCTCACACAATTCTGAAGATTAGGACTCTAGAGCAGCTTAGCTTGAAGACTGTAGCTCAGGATTTCCCATGTTGCTGCACTCAGGATATTGGCTGGGGCTGTATTATCTGAAGCCTCACCTGAGAATCTGGAGGAGCCAGTTCCAAGGTGGTCACTCACATGGATGTTGGCTGGAAATCTTAGTTCCCCACCATTAAGATATCTCCATAAGGCCACCGCCTGAGTGTCATTGCAACATGGCAGATAACTTCCCCAGTGTGTATAACAGAAAAGAGAAAGGAGGAACAAAACACAATGTCTTTTATTTCCATTGATTAATTGATTTGAATGATTGACAGGGTCCCACTCTGTCACCCAGGCTGAAGTGCAGTGGCACAATCATAGCGCATTGTAACCTCAAATTCCTGAGCTTAAGCGATCCTCCTGCCTCAGCCTCCTGAGTAGCTGGGACTACAGGCACAGACTACCATACCTAGTCTTAGAAACCACATACTGTCACTTCTACAATATTCTGTTGTTAGACATGAGTCACTAAATCCAGCTGTCATTGAAGGGGGCAGGGCTTTAAGCTCTACTCTTTGAAGAGAGGAGTATACAATAATTTATGGTATTATTTTAAAACCACCACATAAGATTTGATTGTATCTTATACCTGCTTGTGCAACCATCATGTGTAGAATTTTGCTAGTACATAAAAAATATTCAGCCACTCTTTGCTAAATAACTTAATGAAGAAATGAATGAGTTAGCAGGTGGACATTACAAATAGGAAAATATCTAATATGACTAGAATTATTTGGCTCTAATGTTTACTAAAATATTGTTAGTACCTGTAGTTGAAATATGTAATTTGCCTTTGTTACTTGAGCTATAATTGAAAGAGATCTCTTTTATTTCAAAGAGAGAATTCTTTCCCATGCTACTAAGTCTTTAACTTGTGAATTGTCCTGGGATTCTCTGTAAAGCAAAAACTGTTAGATAGCTCATGAAACATGCAGCCTCCACCACAGCAATGATCTGAGCTGTGTGTGTAATGTAAATATATTTCTAATACTTTTTCCAGTGACGTCTATAGCAGTGCTCTGCAGTGTGACATTGGTGGGCAATCTAGCTTTCATTTCAAGTTTGCTTACTGTCCAGGTGTCCACTGAATATAAGCCAATCCCAACTACCAAAAAAAACCTAATCCACCCTGTTCCTAAAAACCGCCATGTTGCTGAAGAATATCTTTTAGCCAATAAAATATTCCTTATATACATTTATGTGACTTTTAAAATGTAACTGCTTTTATTTAAATTCAAATGGCATAAAAGTCCTGCATTAGTTAATTTTGTTTGTTTACAGATATTTTGTTTCTAGGAGTCTCACCAAACGTTTGGGCTGCAGCCAGACAAGAGCTATACTTGGGCTGCCTCCCAGTTCTGAATACTGTGGACCGAAGCCCAAATTTCAAGGTCAAGGGCCTAGAGACTGTTGGGCTGTTTAGAACTATTAGAATTGAGAAAGAAAGGGCCCCAGTGACTTCAGCAGTGAAGAGAAAAACCTGAAAGTCCATTGATTTGTAGCACCTCTTCTCTCCCCACTTGGAGCACTAGATTTAGCATGCAAGAAAATTCACTGTATGTAAAAGTTGATGTTTTAAAACCTCTGGTTAAAAATGAAGTACATAAAGCCCCTGGAAGTCAGGGGAACATGAGGATTAAATAATCTAGAGCAGCTAATTGAGAAATTGGCCAAAGAGCTATGGATTCATGGAGAATGGTAGATAATCATGAACTTAAGCATTCTGTAAATGACCTTAGATCTAATGCCAGTCCCGTGACTCTACAAGAACCATATCGTCTTGTATTTCATTAGTGTTTGTCACAGCTATAGTACCCCTTGAGTTATTGAGCCACTTTCCTTCATTTGACCCAAGAATATTAGGTTAATGACCAAAATATTACCAATATTTCTGAAAGATAAGAGAGGACTATCCCTTAATTACATGAAGGGTGAGAGAAAAATTCAGATAGATTAAAAATGACTGTACAGAAAGCAGCCCAGATTTGGGTAATGACAAAGTCAAGGGTAAATTGTGAGTTTCCTGCCCTCCAAACACACACTCTCCATTCGAGTACATTTTGGCCTGTGCTTTTGGTGATTTTCTCTGTGGTCTTAAGTGGATTTTTACAAGATCTGTGGAGTTTCTGCATGCTGTTACATATGTTTTAGTAATGCTGATGTTAAGTTTTGCATGTGTTTTATTTTATTCCCCCAGTAGTCTTAAAAGTAGGACAAGAATTATTTAAAAGGGGAAAGAGATTATTATTTCAGTTTAAGAGCCCCAGTAGGATGGGGAAAACTTGGAAAGTGTAAAGAGTTCTATATTCCTATTAAGTGTGACTCAAAAGCCACCCTTGGTTTTACACCATCTCTATCTATAATTTTACTTCTCCCCAGCATTTTTTTCAGACCTGCACAGCAGCTAATCCTCATAAAGGAAAAGCCACACATGAAATTTAAACTCCAGCACTTTGGTTAAAATTCCTGTAGGACAATATCTTCCCCCTCTGCCTGACCATATTAAATTGACTACATGGAAGAAAGTCAAACTTCTCCCTCCAATATTCACCTTTGGATAGAATCCAAGCATTAACTAAGAATTGTATAGAAGTTTAGGTGTGATCAGATGTAGATTATCTAAACGATACTTTTGTGGTCTTCAGAAGTAACACTTCATGGAGGGAAACATTGAGAACCTTAGTAGCACACATCGAATTGAGCTACTTATCTAATTTTAATAAATGGCAAGATAAGTAAGATGTAGACATCTGTGCTTGTAAGAAGTTCCCGAGAAACCCTACAAAGGGTCAAATTTTATGTTTTATTTTATCCAAACAAGGTCAGATATTAGAAAGCTTCTCAGAGACATTTTCTCCCCCAAATCCATTATTTAGTAAGTATTGGAAGAAAAAAACAAAGCCTTATGAATTAAAGACTTCTAAAGTCCTTGTTTTTGGTCTGAGTCATGAAACCCTAAATTGCTGAAGTCTAAAAAGCGTAAAGACCAGATTTCACATTTTCTTCCTTAGAGCCCTGGGATATCTCAGAGGCCATATTGGAGAACAAAGACTGTGGTATGAAGCTCCCAGTCCACAACCCCCATTTCAATGGGAGTAAGTTCTCCCTTTTTCTGTCTTCTCTGGGAATCTGCGTAAATTTTGTTTGAAGAAAGAATTCTGCTGCTAAGAAAAAGTCTAAGCACTACTGATATATAATAGATTTCCTCATTTTTTATGTAGAAATAATTGAGGCCAAGAGGGGATAATGACTTTTTATTATTATTTTGCTACTCAACATGGTACCGTACATAAGTCTAGAGCCTCAATGACCCACCGGCAGTATCATTTATACTGCACAAACTTGAGATGTAAGAAAAGTTTTTGTCCAACTTCGTACACAATTTCATCCTTTCTAATGTTCAATTTCAAATTTCGCCTTATGGTTATTCAAACAGGGGCTGCTAGTTGCCTACCCAGTATCAAGTATGCCCCTTTTCCTTAGTAACAAAATTCTAATTTTATTCCAGAACGTATTATGCCCAGATAAAACATTACATTTCACAGCCTCCTTTGCAGCTAGGTGTGACTATACTATTAAGTTCTGGCCAGTGTAATGAAAACAGCATTACGGTGTGAAACAGCTGAGGAGGCTCTTTAAAAGGAGCTAACTCAGTTTAGAGGTGGGTGTTTTTTCCCTTTTCTTGTCTCCTTTTGGAGGTCTGGAATGTACACTCCATAGCTGAAGCCTACAGTGACAGAGCAGAGAGATGAAAGGTGATTCAGTTTCAGATGAGGCTTTTGGGGGGCTTTCATATGAGACTTGCACTTATTTAGGAGAGTAATTCTATGTGTGTCTAAGCTACTTAAGATCTCCACGCATATATTATACCTTATCTGTACTTTCCAGAAAACAGCTGGTCTTTCTCTTTATACCCATGATAAATAAAAATGAATCGAACCTCTTTTTGCTTCTCTCAGAGTCTCAGATCTTTCAAAATAAGTTAATAATATTTTTGGTAATGACTGACAATATTTCATCTTCCATACAACATTTGTCAAGAACATTGAACATTTTTTCCTTATAACCAGTCCATTTAGCAGTGTTCAGAATTTCCATCAGAATGTAAGCTAACTGGAAAGACATCTGAAATTTTTATTTTTATAATTTCAACTTCTATTTTAGATTCAGGGGGTACATGTGCAACTGTGTTACATGGGTATATCGGATGATGCTGAGGTGTAGGGTATGACTGATCTTGTCACCCAAATAGTCAGTATAGTACTCAATAGTTTTTCAACTCTCGCCCCCACCCCCATCCTTTCCCTTCTAGTAGTCCCCAGTGTCTGTTATTGCCATCTTTTTGTCCATGTGTACGTACTCAATGTTTAGCTCCCACTTACAGGTGAGGACATGCAGTATTTGGTTTTCTGTTCCTGCATTAATTCATTCAGGATAATGGCCTCCAGCTGTATATGTGTTGCTGCAAGAGACATGATTTCATTCTTTTTAATGGGTCCTTAGTATTCCATAGTGTATATGTACCATATTTGCTTTATCCAATCCACTGTTGATGGATACTTGGGTTAATTCCATGTCTTTGCTATTGTGAATAGTCCTGTGATTAATATACAAGTACATGTGTCTTTTTGGTAGAACAATTTATTTTCTTTTGGATATATACCCAATAATGGGACTGCTGGGTACAATGGTAGTTCTGTTTTAAGGTCTTTGAGAAATCCCCAAACTGCCTTCCCCAGTGGCTGAACTAATTTACATTCCCAGCAGCAGTGTATGACTGTTTCCTTTTCTCTGCAACATCACCAGCATCTATTTTTTTTGACTTTTTGATATTAATAATAGTAATTCTGACTGGTGTGAGATGGTATCTCATTGTGGTTTTGATTTGCATTTCTGATGATTATTGCTGTCAAGCATTTTCTCATGAGTTTGGTCATTTGTGTGGAGAGATTTATTTATTTATCTATTTATCTATCTATCTATCTATCTATCTATCTATCTATCTATCTATCTTTGAGACAGAGTTTCGCTCTTGTCTCCCAGGCTGGACTGCAATGGCACTATATCTACTCACTGCAAACTCTGCCTCCCAAGTTCAAGCAATTCTCCTGCCTCAGCTTCCCCAGTAGCTAGGATTACAGGTGCCCACTACCCCCAGCTAATTTTTGTATTTTTAGTAGAGACAAGGTTTCACCATATTGGGCTGGCTTGTTACGAACTTCTGACCTCAGGTGGTCCACCCGTCTCAGCCTCTCAAAGTGCTGGGATTTCAGGCATGAGCCACCACACCCAGCCGAGAGATTTTTTTTTTTTTAAGTGGGTGAATGTTTATTTTCCTTAGATTTCCCCTTGCAAGCAACCATCTACTGAAAGATCTTGGTTTTAAGGTACAGGTTCCAGGAAAACCCAAGTGCTTGCCTTTGAAATTGTTAGAGACTTTGAAATGCTACCAAGTATTTAGGGTGGTTATTAAGTGATTTCATATTTTTAACTACTATCTATATTTTGAGGGAAAAACTTGTGTTTTCAGAACTTGAAATATACACACAGAAACTCTTATAGCTTTTGGATTTGTCAGTAAATAGAACATTCAGTGAGGACACTTCTGACTTTAGAATCTTTGGGACATAGAATTTTAGAACTAGATATACTGGAGACCACATGGTGCAACTCCTTTGTGACTAGTGGGTAGCACAGAACTAGAAC
>NW_012118710.1:10123033-10135870 GCF_000951035.1 Colobus angolensis palliatus | reverse complement strand
TACCCTTCCCTCATTTCAAACAGGGAATGGAAATTTCTAGGATCAATATATAAATATTTTTTTGAGACAGGCTTTTGCTCTGTTGCCCAGGTTGGAGTGCAGTGATACCATCGTAGTTCATGGCACCACTGCACTCCAATTAGATTCTTCCAGTTGGATGCATGGTATGAGAGTTGGAGGAATCTCATTGTATGAGACCCGACAGAAGTAAGATAGAAGCCTTCTGAGTGCTCCTACTCTTGCTGTTGCCACCAAGCTAGATTGTGGAGATGGGTTTTTCTATGACTACATTGTAGCCTCCAGTCACTAATCCTCTGGCTATGGATAAGTAGTTGCAGACACAGTAGCAATGGCTTTCAAAAAATCTGAATGACAGATCTCTAAATAACTACTGAGCCTAGGGCTAGTGTGGTGGCTCATGCCTGTGATACCAGTGCTTTGGGAGGCCATGGTGGGAGGACTGCTTGAGGCTGGAAGTTTGAGACCAGCCAAACAATGTAGTAGGGCCCTATCTCTACTGCAAGTAATAAAAAATTAGTCAGGCATGGTATGTACATGTAGTCCCTGCTACTCAGGAGGCTGAAGTAGGAGGATTGTTTGAGCCTGGGATGTCAAGGCTACAATGAGCTACAGTGGAACCACTGAACTCCAGCCTGGGCAACAGAGCGAGACTCCGTCTCAAAAACAAAAACATTAGTAAGATATCTGTTCAGCATGTACCAATAGAAAATATAGGAAAAGGAAAAACAGGTTGGACTCTAGATCTCTATTTGGCTTTCTGTCCTTTACGAATCTTCCTATACAAAGGACCTTTATTGCTTCACTTCATTCTGGATGCATATTTATTCACTGTAAGAAGGAAGTGAAGGCAAGATCTCAGCTATTTGCATTTAGTCCTTTCTGAGTTTAATCTTTCTGAGCCTATCATTTTCTGAAGGAAAGTGGCTGATCCAGCTGGGTGCAGTGTTTCACATCTGTAATCTCAGGACTTTGGGAGGCAGAGGAGGGCAGATCACTTGAGCCCAGGAGTTTGAAGTCAGTCTGGGCAACATGGCAAGACTTGGTCTCTACAAAAAAAGGAAAACAAACAAACAAACAAACAAAAGCTGGGCGTGGTGGTGCACACCTGTAATCTACTTGGGAGGCTGAGTTGGGAGGATCACCTGAGCCCAGGAAGGTCGAGGCTGCAGTGAGCTGTGATTGCAACAGCGTGAGACCCTGTCTAAGAAAAGAAAGAAAGCTAAACTTTTTAAGTCACAGGAATGAGTTCCAAGCACCATTCTGAAGGTCACATTTTCTGGTCATTAGTTTGTGTCTAAATGCCCTAGACCCTAGATAGGGTAATTTTTTTCTACAACTATGCCTAGAGAACATGATATAGATATAAATGAAGACAGAGAGTGAGATATAACTATGAAAATGTTTGTCTTTTATATTCTAAGCCCTTTCAGAAAACTAATGAAAAAAATGTTGTATCCTTCTTATAGAGCACAGTGCCTGGTACCAACTTATAGCATGTTTTTATCATGAGAATTGTGATTGTTAATCCCTAGGTTTCTTTTTATACTCACTTCATCAGTTTTGTACTAGAAATGAGTTTTTGGTTGATGTTGTTTGCAAAAACTTATCTGAGGAAACAAAAACCCACAATCCATTCATCCAGAAACCAACGATTATTCGTTGGAAAAGATGAAGACTCTGCCCTTCAGTGTTCTTACAGACTAATAAAAAATGTGCAGTGTTTTCTACATGTACAAAATTGTTGAGATTGTAGGAATTGCCTTCATAGTCAATAAGCTATCTCATGAAAGGAAGAGTAAAAAAACCAACTTTGCACAGAGCAGAGGGCTAATATTAGAGCCACAGTGAAACACATGTGGAATAGACAAAAGGGATCCATTCGAGGAAGGGCCTTAACTGTCTGCATAAGAAGTTTAACCTCTCCTGCTCAGCCATAGGGAGTTGTGGGAGATTTTTAAACACGGAAGTGACAAAAGTAACTAGCAATGGTGTGCTGGAAGGATACGCAGCAGGAAGTTGCTATAGGCAGAGAGGCTAGTTGACAGTTTCTGTCATCAAAACCTGTAGTGAATTCAGAGACAACAAAATACAATTTCATTTATTCAGAAAATAGGTAGTATGCACCTTATTTGGGTCAGACCCTCTTTTAAGAATTGAGAATGCCTCTGTGTTCCTGCCTTCCAGAATACACATATCAGTGGAAAGTACTGGTTATATGTTTGTGTATGAGAAGGGGGCCAATATTTAATGTAACAAATGGAAGAGAAAATTGAGAAACAAATTTAGTATAAAAGATATAGTAGTATGCTTAAAACACTAAAAATCAGAGGTATGATATTAATATCATAATGAGATACCCTTAGATTGGGAAAAATTGTAAGTGGTTGACAATAGCAGGTGTTAGCAAGAATGTAAAACAACAGGGACCCTAACAATTGCCCTTCTGAGTGTATATTAGTTTAATTGCTTTCAAGAATAAGCCAACAAAAACAAATAAAACTGAAAGAATATATTCTTTAACCAAAATTAAAGCTACCTACATATTTATCAACAGGAAAATAGAGAAAAAAACTAATTAGTAATTCAAATGAATGGACTGGAGCTACATTTATTAATGTGGATGAAACTTTCGAATATAATGTTGAGTTAAAAAAAAACTATAGAAGAGATGTGTAAAATATCTTTTATACAAAATATGCAGTCATTCAAGTCAATGCTGTGTATTAATTTTACAAAGAAATGCTTGAGAATAAAAAGCATGTGATTAAGGAGAGCGATTACTTCTGGGAGCCTAGGGGAATGAGATTGGGGATGGTATAGAGAGGCTTCAAGTTTATGGGTCATTTATAAACTTCCTATGCTATGTAGTGGATCATGAGAGTTGATCATATTCTTTATATCTTTTTGTATATCTTAAATAATTTTTAAAAATCTAACTCATTATATGTACATTATGGACCCATGACAATAGTCTGATGTTGAGAAGCTGGCTGATGGCACACTGTTTTTCAGGAAATTTCTCCCCTGCACAAGAAACCACCTTATTATTTAAAGAAAGTGGCTTTCTACTGGACACTGAAATTTCCAGGGAAGAATTACAGCTACCAGGAACTGCCACCATGGAATATAATGATGCTTTTTAATTTAAGATTATATTGGGGAAGTGTCTTAGAAATGGTCTACTTCTTGATCACATCCATATAATCAAGAACACCTAGGCAAGATATTGACTTTGATAATGCCAGCTGATGTTCTGCCTGTGAACTGGTGAAGATACTGCTAAATCTATTTAAGGACTTAACATAGGTCCAATTTTCTACTTCCTGACAAAATAATGGTGATAAATGGGACTGAGGCTTCCCTAGGGTTCTTCAGACTCTCTAGGGTTAGGACTTTTACTATCAAGAAATGCTCTCCCTCGACCCACTTGGATACAAAATCATTACAAAATCCAGCCTGGATTTTACATTAGGTGTCTCCTGGCTGCCTGTTTTAGCTGCCAGTCTCCTTCTTCTAAACAACATGGTCCTGTTGTCTTCTGGGTGGTGTTTCTCTCCAAGAGCAGACTTCCTCATTAGTTTGTGAAATAGCCTACTGGACTAACTGAATTTTCAGCTGAAATTCCCAGCCCTAGAGAGTCATGCTGAGGATCCTGCTGAAGCCAGTCTGGGCTGCTTTCTCATGGGGATGGCCACAGAAGAGTCAAGAGCTTAACATTTGGAATCTGACCTGCATTTAGATGCATCTAGTGGACCAATGGCTACTTGATTGGTGAAGGGTTTATTGGGATGCTGTTTTTTAATTATAAATCATTGAAATCCACCCCAGAATTATTACTGAAAACAGGGGCCTGGAGTTCTAATAAAACTGGAATTTCTATGTTTTTCTGTGAGGGAAGCAAGGCAAGGATTTTAGAGTCATTCCATACACACTAAATAAATCATGTTCCCTCGCTCTGGGGCAGAGGGACCCAGCACTTCCTGTGCTAGGCCCAGCTGATCGACCTCTATAAAATCTTAGCAGGCACTTAGGTCCCAGCAGGAACTCTGCTGGGATGAAATCATGTAGTGCCTGAGGACAGCATCCCTCCCCCCATCCCCATGGCAACCTTCAATCTCACAGGAACAGAAGACATGCCTTAGGTTTGAGATTTCTCTCAGAATGCCCTCTGGGCTGGAAATGTCTTATTAAATTTCAAAGATTCAAGTACTGAGACCCAAGGGAGATGGTTTGCTCTTCTGTTGTCCTGGGGTAGGGAAGTGAGCCACTTTGTCTTTATTGTGAAACCTTGCCTGATGGGTGGAAGTTGTAGGTGGGCATATTTTGCTCAAAATAGACTTCTCCATATAAAAAGCTCTGCTCAGTAAAGGAGTGACCTATCTTGGAAATTCAAGCATCCTCTGACATTATAATAATTCAAGCAGAGGACAGGTATTTGTTAGTCGAAGATGACAAAAAAATTGAGTTGAGGTTCCCAACAATGGTAAGATTATGTCTGGATTCCCCCACAAAGCCTGGGTTGAATCTAATGGGGTCCATGACTTATGTTAGTGTCCACTCACATTGACCAATCTCCAGAAGGAAAATGCTGGATATATGGGAAAGTTAAGGATTTAAAGAGACCATACAGATACAGGATGAATTTTAAAAGCAGGAGACATGGAAGAAGGACTACGTGTGGACTCTGGTTTTGTCTTTGCCACTAGGTGGCTGAGCAACCTTGGACCAGTTACTTAAATGCCCAAGCCTAGGGTTGCTCCTTGTGTAAAACCAGGAGACTAAGCCAGATGTTTTCAGACACCCTTTTCTACTCTCAGAATCTGAAACTCAGATCCTTGACAAGTGAAGGGAGGGAGGGAAATGAGCTGTAGAGCCATGTCATGAAAGGAAATTCAGCATTACTAGTTTGTGAAGATAGGCCTCAACCAAAAGGTATTCGATAGATGTAAATATTAATCAAAGTGATGGATTTCTTCTCAAAAAAAAGAGGAATATGGTGACAACTCTAAAACTGACTTTTTTAGCTTGGATTTTTCCAAACAACAACAACAAAAAACAATTAAAAGTAGCATGCCAGGCAGTTCTGTCTTACTGCTCTCTTCCTTTGTGTTCTTGACAGCAACCTAATAATTTCTGGAGAGACATGAGCTATAGGTAGATCAGTGAATAACTGTTGGTTAATGAAAATCTTCCCCATCTTTGTTTTAAACTATATAACAGATTAGGACATGGGGTCCTGAGAACAAGTCATCCTCCTGTTAATTCTGATATCCCATTCTCATGTCTTAACAGTCCATTTTATAACACAGGAGCAGAGAATTGCTGATTCCAGGTAGACAGAGTCAGGATACCTGGTGTGGGATGTAGGTGATCAAATCCTCTTTCGGGGAGAGTGCCTTTCATAATTTTCTCCAAAGAGCAAAGGACTGCCTTTGAGTTCCTAGTCCATAGTTCTAGCAGGGTCATGTTTAGTAGTTTAATAACCTCATGAAAAAGGAGCTGTACAGTCTTAATAAAAGGTTTTTTGCCAATACCATGATTTTCGGTGTCCCCAAATCCCAGGAGTCCTCTAGGTTCAGAAATGTTCACATTCTGGTTATGTGGGATAAGTATGAAATTAACTTCATTTCATATTATAAAAACCTATGATAAAGCGTATTTGACCAATACAAGCTTTATGTTTCTAGTACCTTCATTACATTTTGACTTTATTGAACTTAATACCATATATGATATCTGGAATGGGAAATTGAGCTGATTCAGTACTGCCATTTATATTTTATAATTAGGAATGGCGTGTAATATATGGACATTTGTGCCTTTTTTTTTTTAAGAGCCTATTTTTGAGCCAAACAAAACCCTCAATTAGTACAGATTTGAGTTAAGTCAGCAGCTTGTAGTTAAGGAGGGGGAACTCCCTGTCAAATGCCATTTCCTAATTTAACAAACATGAAATGTTTCTCCCTGTAGTGGAGATCTCTGGGATTTCCTGGTACTTACATTTCACCTCAAATAATTCCCAGATCTTCTATAAAAATCAGTATTACCTTTAGTATTTCCAATATGATCAGTCTTCTCTTTGCAAACAGATTTAGAAATCTAAGTTTCTTCTAACAAATTTGTCTTTGCAGTCTTGGGAAAAGGCTTATAAATCACTAAGCAACAAACAAATATTATTTGTCATTTGTAATAATCTTACTAGAACAAAGGTCATAGGAAAACTCTACAAAAATTTATTTAATCCAGAAGCAAGTTTGCTATCATAAGTATTTTTGCTTGTAAACCTACAGAGCTTCACTCGGTATGTTTATTTTAAGGATGCCTTTTATTTTTCCTCTCTTCCATTTTCTAATGTTTTCTTGTGGGTAGTTGTGAAGACATTTTTGCTTGCATCTTTGCTTCCTTTATAGACTCTTTTCATCTTTAGGAAATGTGGGAAATTCCATTTGCTGAAGATTGGTCTCCAGCAAGAAGAATACAAAGAGAATGATCTTCACATTTCTAGAGGGATTAAAGTGGGTTATTCTTTAACACTGGAAGAATCCTTTTATAGGTCATCAGAAAAACAAAACAAGCAAGCACTAAAATATAGTGCCCTGGAGCCAATGTAGGTTCCACAGACTTAGAAAGTTAAAAAAAGAATTTTTTTTTTTTTTGAGACAGAGTCTTTGCTCTGTTGCCCAGGCTGGAGTGCTGTGGTGCAATCTTGGCTCACCGCTAGCTCCGCCTCCCAGGTTCACGCCATTCTCCTGCCTCAGCCTCCTGAGTAGCTGGGACTACAGGCACCTGCCACCACGCCCGGCTAATTTTTTGCATTTTTAGTAGAGATGGGGTTTCACCGTGGTCTCGATCTCCTGACCTTGTGATCTGCCCATCTTGGCCTCCCAAAGTGCTGGGATTACAGGCATGAGTCACCATGCCCGGCCAAAAAAAGAAAAAAATTTAAATAAGCCCCAGTTTCTCTAATCTGCTCACTCGCCCTCCAAATATTCCCTGGGTTTCTCAATCTATAAGCACCTGGTGCCTTCATGCTCTCTCTTTTAAACCTCAATAAAAAACTAAAATTATATTTTGGGTTCATCCTGGGATAGAAATGATAATAACATAAAGCATTTAATGGCAGAACACTGCTATGGTTTGAAAGTTTGTGTCCCTCCAAAATTCATGTTGAAGCTTAATCTCCAATACAATAGTATTAAGAGGCAGGGCCTTTAGGAGGTCATTGGGACTTGAGGGCTCCTTCTTTGTAAATGGCCTTAAGGCCCTTACAAAAGAGGCTTCACACAGTGCTGGGCCCTTTTTGATCTTCCGCCCTTCTGCTGAATGAGGACACTGTGTTTGTCCCCTCAGGAGGATGTGACAGCAAGGTGCAATCTTGAAGCAGAGACCAGCTCTCATCAGGCACTGAACCGGCCAGCACCTTGAACTTGGACTTCCTGGCTTCCACAACTGTGTGAAATAGACTTTTATAGTTTTTAACTTGCCCAGTCTGTGGTATTCTGTTATAGTAGTGCAAATGAACTAAGATAAAGGTCATTTGTATTTAATAGGGAAAAAAGTTCAGGGTTGAAGGAATCACTTTTTGTGAGAATATTGAGTAGAGCCATGGGTGGGGGTGATGTCAGAGATTTGAGCCTTCTCATTTCGCTCTCTGCTGCCATCAAAGCTACCTATGCTTGAGGCTAGCCCAAGGCTGGACCTCTTTTCACCAGAGAGACAAGATTCATGATCTGACCACTTATTTACCATAACACAGAAATTTCATCACGGTAGGAAGGAGTAAGAAGTTGAGAAAAAGAGTTTTTGAGGAGACAGGGAGAGGACCTGTTGGTTTAGCAAGATTCAGAACACTTTCCAGAGAAGACCTCAAAGATCCACAGTTTTGATTGTGAGTCCCCATCCTATGGAGTGTCTCTGACTTCCTTTAGTGTGATCCTGTCATGGTCTATAAAATCTACCTTAAAATTAATTTCTGAAGAAATGGGATGGCCTCACCACCATCTGCTTCTCACATTCCTATGCACTTGGAGCTGGAAGCCCCTGGAGTGATACGCCTGGAATACCAGGCCTCATATTAGCAATTTCATGGGGTTAACAACTGTGACTTTCTACCTTCTTTACCTTCATGCTTCATTATTGCCTAATGGTTCTGATAATTGAGGAATAGATTGAGAGTAAGCACAAGGCCAACTAGGGGCAAAGGACAGAAACTTCTATTTTCTAGAGAAAAAAAAAAAAAAAACAGAGCAGAAAAATCTTTCGGTTGTTTGGTGGTTCCTGGAGGAAATTATTTTCTGTATCTCAGCCAGTTGTCACATCTCAAGCAAATGGACAGATCAGATATTTAGCCCTGTCCTGGTCTTAGCTAATTTAGTGTGCTCTGTGGTTGCTGATGTGTAACTGGCCAGCGGTTTAGGCATAGAACTACCATTAAGCCCTGCTCTCAGATGCAGATAACCAAGACAGTGTTCTCTGTGGCTTTGTGTCAGAAGGAGACCTATACTAAAGAGGTTAGTTTAGGTGACTAGTCACTTGGAGGAATAAGTAGAAAAAAGAAATGCTTATCACTTTATGCCTTAGAGAGAAGAGGCCAAGAACAATTGCTTTGTATAATGAAGAGAACTAGGCCCAGTAAAAGACCAGGTTTCTTTGGAGTGGTTAACCTCAGGGAGCAAGAAAATTCTATAGCAGTCCAAGAAAATAAGATGAAAGCAGCACACGGGTGCTTCCTAACATGACCGAGGTTTCTGTCAATTTGAGCAGCATTCCTAGAATCCCCCAGCACCACTTCCTAATTTGACCTTTCATGATTTGAGGCCTTAAACCACAAAACCAAACTACAATCCCTATAAAACTTTGGCACAAGAGGGTGGACTCAGGAGGATTTTTATCCTTAAGCCTATATTTTCTGGCTTTGGCTGGCTTATGTGTGATCCTTAACATATCTGAAACACATTTTTTATTTGTGATTTACTCTGAAGGTCCGGGGCTAAACCAACAGAAATGGCTCTTGTGGGGGTCATTTCACACATTGGAGCCTAGAAAATTAGGAATCCCTTAAAATTGAAGTTAGTAAAATGAAATTTCCAAAAGCAGTGGATCTTAGGATTTTCTGTGGTCTTATCATCTGCAGACTGGTTTAAAAACCCAAATTATTATTACATATATAAAGTGCAAGTATGAATTGGTACTCAAATCTTACCCAACCTTTTCAAATAATTCTCAAAAGTGTGCATTTCTAGTCATCAAGGTACAGGTTTGTCATGCTTAGTCCCTAAGATTCTTCTTTATAATTCTTATTCTCTTTTTATTTTCTTCTCTGAACTTCTGCAGTCTGAACACTCGTCTACAGTCAGCAAATATTTGCTGCTGGAAGCAGGAATTGCTCCAGCTATTTTAAGTAGAAAGGGATTTAATACAGAGATTTGGATGCTCACAGCATTGTTGGAAGGGTTACCAGAATGAGCTTTAGACTGAGTATCTAGGAGTACCGCCAGGAAGATCTCCTAACTGGCCTATCAGAAGGAAAAAATACCCTTCCCTCATTTCAAACAGGGAATGGAAATTTCTAGGATCAATATATAAATATTTTTTTGAGACAGGCTTTTGCTCTGTTGCCCAGGTTGGAGTGCAGTGATACCATCGTAGTTCATGGCACCACTGCACTCCAATTAGATTCTTCCAGTTGGATGCATGGTATGAGAGTTGGAGGAATCTCATTGTATGAGACCCGACAGAAGTAAGATAGAAGCCTTCTGAGTGCTCCTACTCTTGCTGTTGCCACCAAGCTAGATTGTGGAGATGGGTTTTTCTATGACTACATTGTAGCCTCCAGTCACTAATCCTCTGGCTATGGATAAGTAGTTGCAGACACAGTAGCAATGGCTTTCAAAAAATCTGAATGACAGATCTCTAAATAACTACTGAGCCTAGGGCTAGTGTGGTGGCTCATGCCTGTGATACCAGTGCTTTGGGAGGCCATGGTGGGAGGACTGCTTGAGGCTGGAAGTTTGAGACCAGCCAAACAATGTAGTAGGGCCCTATCTCTACTGCAAGTAATAAAAAATTAGTCAGGCATGGTATGTACATGTAGTCCCTGCTACTCAGGAGGCTGAAGTAGGAGGATTGTTTGAGCCTGGGATGTCAAGGCTACAATGAGCTACAGTGGAACCACTGAACTCCAGCCTGGGCAACAGAGTGAGACCTTGTCTCAAAAAAAAAAAAAAAAAAAAAGAAGATATTGAATGACTTTCCTTCTTATTAGGTAGAGTGTATTTTTAGCATAGTTTATTTTTTTATGCCCAAAGATCTTGTGGTAACTTGAGGTCATCATTCTGAACATTTATGATCACCATATGGAAAGAATGATAGAGGAGGCAATTGGAGGAGACTATGTTGAGTCTAATGTGTAGGGACTCCAAGTCATGGCTTTTTTAGGAGAAACACGTTGATGTCAATCATTTTGCCATATTTTGTTTTTTTACTAGAGGCTGAATGCAAGAAAAAGCGTGGGTATCAGCATTGTAATAATTCTGGCTAAACTTCAACTTGATGGATCCATATAACTACAGTATACAAACTAATATCAACATAGTAAGCTTTTTTATTTAGCAAAATTTTCCCCAAAATCATTTCTTGCAGAGTTAAGTAGGTTGTCCACGGTAGTTGTTGGAAGAAGTTCATAAACTAAAAAGTCAGTGCTATAGAAAAATCATACTGTCAAGGAACATTTAATTGAGAAGGATTCTAAGAGACTATCCAAACATGAATGCCAGAGAGATACTGTGACTTGCCTAGGGTCACACACCTGATAAGTGGAAAGGCCTATGTCTTCTGATTCGCTCAATACTCTTTTCACCACTCAACAGGTGAGGTGCCTGTTTAATAGAATTGAGTTTTCATTCATTGGAAAAGAAAAATGGCTAAAGTCTACATTCATATACTAACCTTTGGAGGACTTAAGAATCTCCAAATTCATTGCCAAATATATAAAGAAGCTTGACTTCTGTTCGTGGCATATTGAGCCAAATACACATACATATATGTACATATACACACCACCATCTGGTTGAAGTGATTTCAATATAGATATTAATAAAGGTGATGGCAATAACAGAAGGAAAACTCTCAGATTTCCTTCAGCCATGAAATTCTTTGATTTCTGATCAATTTCTGTGATGATATACTCAAAACAGCAGTGCTCTCATCCACACAGTGGCTTTCTTTTACCTTGACTTAAAAATTGGGATCATTATGTGTATGTTTCAGTTCAGTGTATGGTGATGTAAGTCTTCTAAGAAGGTTATCAACATTGCCCACTCTGATGCCAGAATTGAGAAAATGAGTGTCTTAGTTATCATGAATTGGTAGTAACTGTTATGCTGGCATGATGATTGTTTCCAGGAATTGAAATATGATAGACTTGGTTGTTCTGGGAGGAAAGAACACACAGCCTACCCAGGGAGGGTTGCGGTTGAGCTGGAGATGAAATAATAGACAAGTTAGTTAGTAGGACACTTCCCAGGACCAGCAGAATGAGATATTCTATTATTATATTTCTAGTTCCTAGTGGGGTTTTCAATTTTATTTTTATTGAATTTAGCAATTGTTCAGACCTGCAAAGAGAGTCCATATGGATCCATAAAGCAGAGAATGATGATCCAATGACCTATAGGAAAGCAGTGCCCCCCAAATGCCTTCTCTGCTCTCTCTCAGTACCATGTCTAAAGTAACGAATGTTAGCAGCATAATAGGGTCATCCCTTCTCTTAGCAGAAAACCTGATAGCAAATATGTATACTTAGGCACTGTACTTACCAGGATAAGCAAAATTCACTAAGAAAATCACAATTATTTAGCTTTTATCAATTCAAGCTGATTTCTGGGACTCAAAAAACTAATAGTAATAAGTATGATAGTAATAAGGAAAGAACATTAACGATCCCTTTTTAAGAACTTACTAAGTGCAGTCTCTTGGTTAGTGTTAACTGGTTTGTTTTTTTGAGACAGAGTCTCTGTCTGTCGCCCAGGCTGGAGTGCAGTGGCATGATCTTGGCTCACTGTTAGCTCCACCTCCCGGGTTCACGCCATTCTCCCACCTCAGCCTCCTGAGTAGCTAGGACTACAGGCACCCGCCACCACGCCCGGCTAGTTTTTTATATTTTTAGTAGAGATGGGGTTTTACCATGTTAGCCAGGATGGTCTCCATCTCCTGATCTCGTGATCCGCCTGCCTTGTAACTCTTACAACTAAACACACACAACTCCTTCATTAAAGAAACAAATGATGCCTTTTTGGGAGAAAACTGATAATTATAAAATATTTAATTAGGGAAAGAAAAAACCTGACCTTAACCATTAACCAGGAAGTTTCCTGGGGAAAAATACTTTAAAGAGATAACTAGTATGAAGATGGGGTATATTTTGGGTTTTCATAAAGGAAAGACTATTTAAAAAAAAAAATTGTTCAACTACTCAGGAGGCTGAAATGGATCACTTGAGCTCAAGAGTTTGAGACCAAGCCTGGGTGACATAACAAGACCCTGTTTTAATTTTAAAAAACTGTATTGTACACTGAAAGTGTAATTTTTTTAAAACCACTTCCTGGTGTGGAGAAGCAAGCATCCTGGAAATGCAGAAACTAGATCATCAGCTAATATCAATTGAGTATTTATTATGTTAAGAATTTTATTTTGGCCGGGCGCGGTGGCTCAAGCCTGTAATCACAGCACTTTGGGAGGCCGACACGGGCAGATCACGAGGTCAGGAGATCGAGACCATCCTGGCTAACACGGTGAAACCCCGTCTCTACTAAAAAT
>NW_012118710.1:10074539-10122499 GCF_000951035.1 Colobus angolensis palliatus | reverse complement strand
CCTTTTCCAAAACAGAGATTTATGGCATCGTCACTCATTTCTTCAACAAACTGGTATTTATTGAGGGCCAGTGTGGTCAGGTCCTGCTCTAGCGCATGGAAAACCTCAGTGACCATAACTGACTGTTCTCTGCTCTTATGGAGTCGTCATTCTTGCTGTCTCTTTGGCACAGTTTGGATGTTTGTCCCCTCCAAGTCTTATGTTGATGCGTAATCCCCAGTGTTGGAGATTGGGCCTGGTGGGAAGTGATTGGATCATAAAAGCAGATCCCTCATGAATAGCATAGCGCCAGCCCCTTGGTGATGAGTGAGTTTATGCAAGAGCTGGCCCCTCCTCTCACTCCCTCACTTCTGCTCTCTCTCTTGTTCCTGCTCTCACCAGGTGATGTGCTTGCTCCCCCTTCCACCATGATCGTAAGTATCCTGAGGTCCTCACCAGAAGCAGATGCTGAAGCCATGCTTGCACAGCCTATAACACCATGAGGCAACTAAACCTCTTTACTTAATAAATTACCCAGCCTCAAGTATTTCTTGATAGCAACACAAAAATGGCCCAACACAGGCCTCATCTGAGCTATGACTTGAATGCAAATGGGAAGATTTGTCTCATAGAAATCCTGATCCCAAGAAAGAGTGGTCAGTTGAAGGACAGTTAATCAAAGTCCTAAGACAGCAAGTACAGGTTTCAGAAAATTCCAGGTGGAAAGGACAGCTTGAGCAAAGGCTCCAGGGTAGGATCATGTTGGACATGCTTGAGAAAAACAAGGAGGACAAACAGCTGGAGCAGTGAAGCAGGAGATAAGGATGGTGGAATGGTTTGGCTGTATCCCCACCCAAATCTCACCTTGAATTGTAATGTCCATAACCCCCACATATGAAGGGAGGGACCCAGTGGGAGGTGATCGGATCATGGAGGTGGCTCCCCTCTTGCTGTTCTCGTAATAGCTAGTGAATTCTCACAAGATCTGTGGTTTTATAACCATCTGGCATTTCCCCTGCTTGCACTCCTCCCTACTGCCACCATGTGGAGAAGGTCCTTGCTTCACCTTTGCTTTCTGGCATGATTGTAAGTTTCGTGAGGGCTCCCCAGTCATGTGGAACTGGGAGTCAATTAAACGTCTTTCTTTTATAAATTACCCAGTCTCAGGTAGTAGCTTTACAGCAGTGTGAGAACAGTAATACACATGGTCACAGGGAATAGACGTCATAAGGCCCACAGTAAGCACACTGGTTTTCACTTTGAGTAAAATGGGGAGCCATTGCATAGTTTTGAACTGAAAAATGACATAATCTGACTTGTTTCTTAAAAGAATCAGTCTACTGAATTGTGAATAGGCTGTAGATGGGCAAGGATAGAAGTAACAAGTTCCGGATAAACTGATGTGGGGAAGGCTAATGTGGACCAGGGACTGAGCTGAAAGATCAGGAAGTCAAGTTTGGATACATTGAGTTCAAGATGCTTATTAGACTTCTGAGCAGAAATGCCAGTTGACAGTTGATAGGACTTTGGGAGAGAGACCTAGGCTGAGGATGTGAAACTAGGGGTTACCAGCACATAAATGAAATTGAAACCTATGTGGCTGGATGAGGTTAATAAACTCGCGGATATAGCTGGAGAGAAGGCCTAAGGAATAGCTCTGGGCAGTCTAACTTTAACAAGAGGAACCAGCAAAGGAAACTAAGAAGAAACAAACAAATGAGGCAAGAGAAAATAAATGAACTTGATGTTCTGCAAGGCAAGTAAAAAGCATATCTCAAAGAGTATTTTTTTTTTAATTAAACCCTTGGTAAACAGGCCTTATTTTCACCACTCTGTTGCTTATAATTTGTATCAAACAGCTATTGGTGCTTCTGTTGCTGAGCTCACTCATGAGCCTGCTGTTGTTGAACCAGACTAGGAACCGCTTGCCCAGTGCAGCAAAGCCAAACACTGACATTGCGATTATAGCAAAAGAAAGGGAGACATTTATTGCAGGGCACCAAGCAAGGAAAATTGGGCAGCTAACGCTCATGACCTGAACTTCCAGATGGCTGATAGACAAGGGTTTTTAAAGTGGGAGGCTGACGTTATAGGCAAAGTCGTAAGTAAAAACATGGAAGCTATATATTAGTTTGAACTAAGAAGGCAGGACATCTCAAAGTGGGAGCCTACAGGTTATAGGTGGATTCAAAGATTTTCTAATTTGTGATTGGTTAAGAGGGCAAAGCTTTGTCTGAAAATTTGGGATCAGCAGAAAAGAATGTTAGCTCTGGCTCGTGGACATGACCTCCTGCAAGCAACTCAGGAAGAAATTTAGAGCAAAGAATGGCAGACAGAATTCAGTCCTCTGTTTCCCCTTACCTGAGGCCTCTGTGCCCACAGATCTATCTGGTGCGGGGATGGGTTTCTAAAACACAATTCAAGGACGTGTGTTAAGATGTTATCTTTAGTTTGTACAGAGAACAAAATATCCCATGATTCTAGCTTCCTTCCTTCTTGGCTGTTGTGTTAAGCTACTATTACTTTGTTGCTTATCAAGTTGTTCATTTACTTCTTAGGACTAGTTGAGTGCCTGGAATTTCTCATGAAGGAACTCAAGATTTTCCTTTATTTTCAGGCTCAGGGGGCTCTGTAGGGCCCATAGAGGAGTCCCTGCTCTCAGTACAGCCAGCTGGAAGACCATATAGGGGCTGGTTGGTCTAGTATGACTTAGGCTTGGGTGATTCAGCTCTGTTCCACATCATGTCTCATGCTTCAGGGGACTAACCCAGTCTTGTTCTCATAGCAGAAGGCAGGGGTTCAAGAGAGAACAAAAGAAAGGGAGGGAAGAAATGCACAGACATCTAGAGTCCTAGGCTTGGAATTGAAATACTGTCATTATTGCTACTTTATATTGGCCAAAGCATGTCACAAGATCATTCTGTATTCAAGATGTAGAAAGTACGTTCAACTTTTTGATGAGATTAGTGCAAATCACGATGTATAACTCATGGATATAGAGGGGGATGAAAATTTGGAAACATTTTACAATCACTCTTGACATCAGTTTTTATCACTTTTAAGCTCCCGTCTCTATGAGGAGGCTCTCCTCACAATTCCACAAACCACACCTACAATTGTGATGCCTTCCCTATGTAGGCTGCTTTCTGCATCTCCTGTGCCTTTCTAGACCTGCAGCTTAGCTCCTTCATCTTTTCAAGTCATTTCTGTTCATACAGATCTCTCCCCCTTTGAATGCCTACAGCCCCTGTAATTGGAACCATATATAATACATTAAAGTGCTTAGGCAGGGGGTTGGCAAATAACACACACTTAATAAATGGTAGCTATCACCATGATTCTTCTTTACCACATTACAAGTCATCTGAAACTTTCCTCCAATGATTTTAGGCAGGAGTCTTGTTAGTCTCCCAAAGTGTGCCTTCATCCCCTTAATAAAAGGGAGATGTCATCAGTATTTTTGTGTTCTAATGGCAGCCAGCACAGTAAGAGGCACATAATGAGTTCTCAATACAATTTTGATAATTATTAAGGGTTGATTTAAAGTCCAAGGAGCTTCTTGTAGTTTGGAAATTATCACATAGCAAAAACGTCTTGAAACTACATAAGTCCTGACAAGGCTAAAAGTATGCATCTTGGAGAAAACTCTATTACGAGTGGAAGGATTATTCTAAGGAAATTATTTGAATAATTTTTCACCTTTTAAGAGCAATTTTGCTGTTTACTTGGAATTAAAGGAGTGAACCTAGGAGTTCTGGAAGCCTGATAAAAGCAGGTGTTAATCACTTTTAAGTACTGTACCTTGTATTGTCAGCTAATATGTTGTAACATCCATTAATGTTACAAAATAAATTTTGTATTCCAAATAAATCCTCCTCTTGCTGGTAAGCCTGAAAGAGACACAAGAAAATGCAGGTTCTCTCAAAATTGAAATGAGAGGCTGTGAAAGAAGAAAAAATAAACATACAACAGAAGGAAAATGACAGCAAGTATATTAAAAATTGCAATAACATCATTACCTGACTGAGGTTATGTGTTCTGTGGCTCCTGTTTGAATCACAGGCTTCATTACTTTGGTGTCATGTATTACCATTTAGGAAATAAAAATTACTGGAATAGTGTTTGGGGTTGAGCAGGAGGATCAGAGGTCAAATGAAGTATTCACTGAACCATTTCCATAGAGCGAGATTATTTTGCTTCTTTATGAAATTAAATTCTCCATAAGTAACATGCGTGTCATGGAGTTCAACATACTTTTTTTTCCTTAGAAGTCAAATAAAATCAAAATCAGAAAGTCTCCATAAAATAACGTGAAATTTCTGATTTTTAACGATTTAATAATTGCTGTAAGCTTTGCATCAAGCAGAATCTGTGTTGCAAATATATGGGTATTAAATTTGTTTCTTATGGAACACAGTCTGGAATAAAATTGGGATGCAAAACATAGAAATTGGAACATTAGATGTGTCAAGGCATTTTTCATTTTTAAATATTTCCATAGGTTTTGATTTTCCATTGTATTTGTTAAAAGCCTGGACATCTGTTCACTGTATGGGCATGCAATTGAGTTTACTGTTGCTGAACATGAGAACTTTTTGGTTGAGATTTTAGAAAAGTTTAAGTTGCATAGACCACACCTGGAGGTTTAGACTCTATAATAAAAAGTTATAGTGACTTAAAATGGAACATACACTTCGCAGCCAATTGATCCGTCTCCTTCCCTTCCTCCCTCAACCTGCTTTACCCACTTTGAATTCAGGAATTACATCCTGATACCAAGACACATTATACTTCAACATTTTTAACTTCCTCCCCATCTCTATTCTGTCTTTTCCAATTCATTCTTCTTATTGTCAAATTAATCTCCTTCAAGTAACAGATTCATCATATTCATTCATTGTTTTAAAACTTTCAATATATTTTTTTCTTTTTTAAATTTTCAATAGGTTTCTGGGGGAACAGGTGGTGTTTGGTTACATGAATAAGTTCTTTAGTGGTGATTTCTGAGATTTTGGTACACCCATCACCTGAGCAGTGTACACTGTACCCAATGTGTAGTCTTTTATTTACCTTTCCCCTGACTCCCCAAAGTCCATTGTATCATTTTTATACCTCTGCATCCTCATAGCTTAGCTTCCACTTATGAGTGAGAATGTACAATTTTTGGTTTTCCATTCCTGAGTCACTTCACTTAGAATAATGGTCTCCAGTTGCATCCATATTGCTGCGAATGCCATTACTTCATTCCCTTCTATGGCTGAGTAGTACTCCATGCTGTGTGTGTATGTGTGTACATATATATATATATATACACACACACACACACACACACATACATACTACAATTTCTTTACTCTTTGATGGGCATTTGGGCTGATTGCATATTTTTGCAATTGTGAATTGTGATGCTATAAACATGCACGTACAAGTTGTGTTTTTTGTTTTGTTTTTGTAAAATGACCTCTTTTTCTCTGGGTAGATACCCAGTGGTGGGATTGCTGGATAAAATGGTAGTTCTAGTTCTTTAAGGAATTTTCCATAGTGGTTGTGCTAGTTTACATTCCCACCAGCAGTTTGAAATTGTTCCCTTTTCACTTCATCCACACCAACATGTATTATTTTTTGATTTTTAAATTATGACCATTAATTCAGTAAGGTGGTATCGCATTGTGGTTTTGATTTTCTCTGGCTAGGACTTTCAGTGCTATGTTGAATAGAAGTGGTGAGAGTGGACATCCTTGTCTTGTTCCAGTTTTCAGGAGAAATGCTTTCAACGTTTCCTCATTCAGTATCATATTGGCTATGGGTTTGTCATAAATGGCTTTTATTACCTTAAAATATATCCCTTCTATGCTGATTTTGCTGAGGGTTTTAATTATAAAACAATGCTGGATTTTGTCACATGCTTTTTCTGTGTCTGTGGAGATGATGATGTGATTTTTGTTTTAAATTCTGTTTATGTGGTGTATCACATTTATTGACTTGGATATGTTAAACCATCCCTGCATCCTTGGTATGAAACCCATCTGATCATACTGGATTATCTTTTTTATATGCTGTTGGATTCAGTCAAATAGTATTTTCTTGAGGATTTTGCATGTATATTAATCAGAGATATTGGTCTGTAGTTTTCTATTTTTGTTGTTGTTGTTTGGTAATAGGGTGATATTGGCTTCCTAGAATGAATGCAACATTCATCCAGTAGAATGCATTCAATAGAATGCAACAGCAGTTTAAAAAGACAAAGGGGGACATTATATAATGATAAAAGGACTTGTTCCATAGGAAAATATCACAATCCTAAATATACATGTACCAAACACTGGAGCTCCCAAATTTATAAGGTGATTACTATCAGACCTAAGAAATGAGACAGACAGCAATACAATAATAGTGGGGAACTTCCACGCTCCACTGATAGCACTAGACAGGTCATCAAGACAGAAAGTCAACAAAGAAACAATGGATTGAAACTATACCCTAGAACAAATGGACTTAACAGGTATTTGCAGAACATTCTATCCAACAACTACAGAATATACATTCTATTCACCAGTACATAGAACATTCTCCAAGGCAGACCATATGATAGGCCACAAAACAAGACTCAGTACATTGAAGAAAACTGACATTATATCAACTACTCTCTCAGACCACAGTGGAATTAAACTGGAATTCAACTCCAAAGGGAACCCTCAAAACAATGCAAATACCTGGAAATTAAATAACCTGCTCCCAAATGATTGTTGGGTAAACAGTAAAATCCAGATGGAAATTTAAAAATTCTTTGAATTGAATAATAGTGACACAGTCTACCAAACCCTCTGGTATAAAGCTAAGGTGGTGCGAAGAGGAAAGTTCATAGCCTTAAATGCCTACATCAAAAAGTCTGAAAGAGCCCAAATAGACAATCTAAAGTCACACCTCAAGTAACTAGAGAAACAAGAACAATCCAAACCCAAACCCAGCAGAAGAAAAGAAATAACAAAGGTCAGAGCAGAACTAAATGAAACTGAGGAACAAAAAAAAAAAATACAAAAGATAAAATTGATAGGCCATTAGCAATATTAACCAAGAAAAGAGAAATCCAAATAAACTCAATTAGAAACAAAACCTGAGAAATTACAACCGATACCATAGAAACTCAAAAGATCGTTCAAGGCCACTATGAACATCTTTATGCACAGAAACTAGAAAACCTAGAGGAGATGAATACATTCCTGGAAATATACAACCCTCCTAGATTAAACCAGGAACTATTAGAAACTCTGAACACACCAGTAACAAGCAGCAAGATTGAAATGGTAATAAAAAATTGCCGACAAAAAAAGGCTAGGACCAGATGGAGTCACAGCTGAATTCTATCAAACATTCAAAGAGGAATTGATACCAATTCTATTGACACTATTCCACAAGATAAAGAGAAAATCCTCCCCAAATCATTCTATGTATTTTGCATTTCTCTGTGTCCTTCATTTCCGGAAGACATGGTTTCTTATTTATGCTATTTCACTGAAGATTTTTCTCTCATATCTTGTATCATTTTGTTTTATTTCATTAAGTTAGACTTAACATTTTTCTGGTGCCTTCTTGATTAGCTTAATAATGGATCTCCTGAATTATTTTTCTGGCAATTCAGGAATTTCTTCTTGGTTTGGATCCATTGCTGGTGAGCTAGTGTGATGTTTTGGTGGTGGTAAAAAATCTTGTTTTGTCATATTACGAGAATTGTTTTTCTGGTTCGTTCTCACTTGGGTAGATGATATCAGAGGAAAGACCTGTGGCTCAAGAGCTACTGTTCAGATTATTTTGTCCCATGGGGTGCCCCCTTGATGCAGTGCTCTCCCTGTTCCCCTAGGGATGTGGCTTCCTGAGAGCCAAACTGCAGCGATTGTTATTTCTCTTGTGGATCTAGTCACCCAGCAGAGCTACCGGGCTCTGAGTTGGTACTGAGGGTTGTCTGCCCAGGGTCTATGATGTGAACCGTCTTCAGGTCTCTCACCCGTGGATAGCAGCACCTGCTCTGGTGGAGGTGGCAGGGGAGCAAAATGGGCTCTGTAAGGGTCTTTAGTTGTAGATTTGTTTATTGTACTAGTTTTGTGTTGGTTGGCCTCCTGCCAGTAGGTGGCACTTTCAAGAGAGCATCAGCTGTGGTAGTATAGGGAGGATCAGGTGGTGGGTGGGGCCGTAGAGCTCCCAGAGGATTATGTCTTTGTCAGTGGCTACCCATGAGGGAAGAGAAAGACCATCAGGTGGGCACAGGGTTAGGTGTGTCAAAGCTCAGATTCTCTTTGGGCCAGGCTTGCTGTGGCTGCTGTGGGGAATAGGGTTGTGGTTCTCAGGCCAATGGAGTTATGTTCCCAGGGAGATTATGGCTGCCTCTGCTGAGTCATGCAGGTTGCCAGGGAAGTGGGGGAAAGCCAGCAGTTACAGGCCTCACCCAGCCCCCATACAGCCAAAAAGGTTGGTCTCACTCTCACTGTGCCCCCTACCCAGCAACAGCACCCGGTTTATTTCCAGGCAGTGGGTGAGCAGGGCTGAGAACTTGCCTCAGGCTACCAGCCTCCCAGCTAAGAATGCAAGCAGGGCTGTCAGGTTTTGCGCCTCCCAGCCTGTGGGATTCTGTGCTGTGTCTATACTCCTATTCACTCCCTCCCCTGAATTGAGTCCAGGAAACTTCACGTTCAGTCAAAATTGTTAGAGTTTAGCTGGAGGTTTCCTTCTCCCTGTGGACCTTCCCCAGTTCCTCTGGCAGTCCTCCCCAAGGACCTCTGTGAGACAAAGTCAGAAGTGGCTTCCCTGGGGACCAGGAGAGCTCACAGAACTCTTCCCACTGCTTCTTCTACCCCTGTATTTCATTTGGCCCTCTAAATTTGTCTCAGCTCCAGGTGAGGTTAAATCCTTCTCCCGTGATCTCAACCTTCAGGTTGGTTCCCCATTGAGGGTGTGTGTTCTGGGGCAGACAGTCCCTCTTTCACACTTTCACACTTTGGGCACTCACAGTTTTTCAGCTATCTCCTGGGGCCCGAAGGAGCAATCTGCTTCCTAAAAAGGGTCTATGGATTCTCTCTTAAAATTTTCAGCAATTAGACCTTGAAAATAAAAGTAAACAACTTTAGCTTGGTATTTAAGACCTCTCACAGAAGAATCCAACCCACCTCTCCTGTGATTCCATTGCTCCTTTATATGATGCTTTCATTCAGACAGCTGGTCTACTCGTTCTTCTCTCTCTCTCTCTCTATGTGTATATATATACACATACACACACACATACATATGTGTATATATGTGCATATATATATGTGTGTGTGTATATACACACATATAATGTCTTCTCATATATATGTGTGTGTATATATATATGCATATATATGTGTGTGTATATACACACGTATAATGTCTTCTCATATATATGTGTGTATATGTATATACATATATGTGTGTGCATGTGTATGTGTGTACAGTGTCTCCTCATTAACAGAGAGTGAGACTCTCCATGTCAGGAACCCTATAAATTTGAAATTCCCGCCTTCTCTCCACCTACCTAATCCAGTGCTATCTTCCAGGCTCAGTTCACCTCCTCATAAATAAAGCTTTCTCTGACTAATAAAACAGAAGCTATCAAGCACCCCGAGAGGCGGTGGACTTTGAACAATACCTGCTGATACCTGACCTAGGAAAGTCTTTCCCCTTTCTGGAATTTAGTTATTTTGATTAGTTTGCATTCACAACCCTCCAAATTGTCCAGTTTTTCTAGTTGTTTTCATGAGAACAATGATCTGTGAGAAACTTTGACATTCTAACTGGAAAAAAAACCTTTCTTCAATGATTTTTTTGGGAGATTCTGGAAAGCATAGTTGACAAATCAGTGTCAGGTAGGTTTAAAATAAATATTAAGCTTTGAGCATGTTCTTGTCTACTAACATTGGAAGAAACACGTTTATTCAAGACTGATAAACATGGTTGTTCTATATCTGCTAATGGCGTTCTTTAGACCTGTGACATGGAATACAGTGGCAGAAAACAAATTGACCTAATGCAATAGCTTCTAACAAAGTCTGAAATTTTATTATAATTGCGAAGCAGTTGCAGCACAAATCATATTAATGTGTTGTAAGGTCCTCATATGTTCATTTAGCTCTACACGATCTCAGCTAAAGCAAGTCTTAAGATAAGAGTTATTAGTATTCTCTATTACTTTTTATTGGTAGCTATTCTTTACTGAGTGTGACATTTTGAATAATGAAACTTGCAAAACCTTGTTTACTAATACTTTGTAAAAGTTCTCATGTAAGATGATTCCTAGATACCTGCTTCACTCATTCAACTTAAAATTTTTCATTAGGGCAGCATTTCCAAAGAGTGTTTCACAGAATGCTGATTCCCATAGATGTCGATAAAAAAGGTTATATAGATAAAGGTATCTTGGAAATACCATCAAGTGCAATACCTCTCTTGATTTCATCAATCAGTGTTAGCATATGAAAGGATCTGAAAAATTATGCAATACTACTTTTTTACTTTGTTCAATTTGGCATTTCCACACACTAAATTAAAAAATCTTTTTTTTTTGTTTAACGTCACATCTAGTAAGCCCTTAAATCTGATGTTTTATGAAATACCCTTTGGAAAATGGCTAAGAGAGCAATAAGGAAGTTAATAAAAATCATATACACCAAATTCTTTGAATGAATTGAGGGACAGGTAGCTCTGTTGTATACAATACAGCCTAGAAATCTCAATATCTTTTGCAGAGATTTGAGATGTAATTTAACAGACTTTAAGCTGGGAGTGTTGGGTCCTGCCTGTACTCCCAGCACTTTGAGAGGGTAAGGCAGGAGGATTGTTTGAAGTCAGGAGTTCAAGGCCACCCTGGGCAACAAAGTGAGACCTGTCGCTACAGAAAAATTTAAAAATTCGCTGGTTGCAGTGGCACACATCTTTAGTCCCAGTTACTCGGGAAGCTGAGGTGGGAGAATCGCTTGAGACCAGCAGTTCAAGGTTGCAGTGATTAACACTTGTGCCACTGCACTCCTGCTGCATGACAGAGCAAGACTCTGTCTCAAACAAAAACAAGACTAAAAAGCTGACTTTAGACTATATATGCACTCTCTTGTAAGTACTGTAGTGTTTCTGAACACTGTGGAACTTATGAACACGGCAGAACTACCAGCCTTTTCAGAATAAGAAATGACATAATTACATGATGTTATAGACTCTCAGCATTTTTCAAAAAAGATTTTGAGTGACAAGGTGATCCTCCTGGAAAGAAACATAACAGTTTCCATGATTTTCTTTGTATCTGAAATAATCTATAAATATTTGTGTATATTTCCTAGGGGTTTCTGACCCTAATAGCAAGACTACATCTGAAAATATAATCTTAAGTAGAAGCTACTACTTTAGTTTCTGTGAAATTAGGTGAACAAGTCTTACAAGCTAAAGTTTATTTTTAGCCATTATAAATATCAAATTTTATCCAGTCAAGAGAATCACTGGAGTGTTTCATCTCTGTGAATTTCATACATAATGAAGATCCAACTCCATGATGTCATCCAGGAAATTTCCAATTTTTAGAAACACAGTATAAAAATTATCTCACCTGAGGGCTGATGTTGGTGAAACTTGAATCTTGGAGCACTACTGAGTGGTGCTGAAGTTTTCTCTGCCTGGAATTCTTCCCCCAAAACATTCCTCTTGGTTAAATCTCACTCAACCTTGAGGTTTTAATTTAAATGTTTCTTTCTCAGAGAGAACTTAAGTGACCTCCTTTCCTAAAGCAATTCAAATTAGCTCTCTACATTTATCCTGTCTCAGAGTAACCTAGTTTTAATAATTATATATTTATTTAAAATTTTAAATATCTAATGCCTGCCTCTCCCACTAGACTGTGAACTCTACACAGGCTGAGATTTTATCTGATGGATTTTTGTTTTCACTATAGTGTAATCAATGCTAAGAACAGTTTTGGCACATAATAGTTACTCGATAAATATTTGTTGGCTGATGGAAGTGCATGTTCTCTATAGATGGAATAAAAAAATGTCAAATCTGGCCGGGTGCAGTGGCTCACACCTGTAATTTTAGCACTTTGGGAGGCCAAGGCAGGTGGATTACCTGGGGTCAAGAGTTCGAGACCTGCCTGGCCAATATGGTGAAATGTCATCTCTACTAAAAATACAAAAATTAGCCAGGCGTAGTGGTAGGCACTTATAATCCCAGCTACTCGGGAGGCTGAGGCAGGAGAATCGCTTGAACCCAGGAGGCAGAGTTTGCAGTGAGCCGAGATTGTGCCATTGCACCCCAGCCTGGGCAACAGAGCAAAAATTCCATCTCAAAAAAAATAAAATAAACAAAATTAAAATAAAAATGTCAAATCTAAAATCGTCAAACACATAGAAACAAAGTAGAATGGTAGTTTGGGGAGTCAGGGGTATGAGGGGATGTTTGTGAAGAGCTACAGAATTTCAGTTTTGCAAGATAAATTCTGGAGACTAAGGTACAACAATGTGACTATAGTTAATAATATTGTATAATATACTTGAAATTTGTTAAGAGGTTAGAGCAGAAGTGTTCTTACCTCACAGGTAACTATGAGGTGATGGATATGTTAATTGGCTTGATTGTAGTGAATGTTTCATAATGCATATGGGTATCAAATCATCAAGTTGTATGTGTTAAATATATACAATTTTAAATTTTCAACCATACCTCAAGCTTGAAAAATAATTGATGTGTACATGCCACATCCCTCAGTCTCATATATTTTAATCCTAACAAAAACTTGTTTGAATTGCATAGTACAGTTCTGTTCAGTCTTCTTTTGCTTCAACATAAAATATAAGCTATTGATTAACTGCAAATCCCAAGAAACAAATTTGTCATAAAATTTTCCACAAAGTAGTAGCTTTAAGTACAAAAATGGATTTTACTGTTAGGTCGTGGCATTCAATTGCATAACCAAAATATCTGAGAACTATTTGGACTTCTCTTGTTTTATTTTCTTTCAAAAGGCTATTTTCTATGTCATTACAAAGTATATTAGTTAACAAGAAAACAGTCGTGGTGAGATGAACACACATTTTCTGTTACCTTCTACGCCCATAATTTAATTGTGATGGGATAGTCTGTATGTATTTAGGTAAAACTCTGAGGGCCTTTCCCCACAGGAAAGGACGATGTAGATTTTCCATCAGGGTCATCTTCTCACTTGCTTCCTAAGAGTTTGTAAATGTTAGACCAAAGGCTGGTGGCTGTTCAATGCAGCATGGCTGCAGTTATCCAGGTGCTCACATTTGCCTGGAATGCTATAAAAAGTAGTGCTACTAATCAGAACAAATGGAAATACCTCTAATTTGTTCCTTAAAGTTAATGGCTGCCTAAGAAATATCTTCATTGTTTTTCCTACAATTTCTTTCGGAAGCCCATGGTGGGAAGTAATTGTTTTAGTTGGTGCTGAAGACTGGGAAGGTATTCAGGGCATAGCCATATCCAGCTTGTCCTAAAGAAATGCAGAAAATGATGTTAGCATGGTGGAAGAGATATTCCATATCTCCTTTTCCTCCCTCCTCTTCATCATGGAACATATTAGATGGAAATACTCATTACTGAGAAAAATTCAACCCCAAGATAAGAGGTTTGTCCTTGCCTGACAGAAAGGGCTATCATGAGAGGAAAAAAAGTGTTAACATTCATCATTGCCTGCAGAAAAAGATGGTGTGAAGTAATGATGGGAGAAATTCTGAGCCCTTCTTTTTCATCCTCCTCCCCAAACCTACCCCCCACTTCTTCATAATCCATATAGAAAAAGCTATTGACTGTTCTATAAAATTTTAAATTATCTTCAGGATAAAATATCCTTAACAATTTTTGTCTTTTTTTTTTGTAGTGCACTCTGTGCAAGGCCAAGATAAAATGTAAAACAACCTTTTTTAAAATGGTTTGGTTCTGTGAGGCTCGAATTGACATAAATTGATTCATGTGAGATAAATTTAAAGGGCTAGACCTCTCTAATGAATAATTAGCTAATCATACAATTTTTACAACTGGAAGTTACCTAATCACGTGTCTTCAGTTTACAAATGAGAATTAAGTCCTTGGCTCTACTCTGAATACAGCCATAAAAGTTGTTGGCTGCTTCCAAGGACAACTCAAATGACCTCCCATTACCTCCTGTGTTAAATGCAAGCCAATGTTAGTACTGGATAGAGATGTAATAGAAGCCAGAAGAATTTCTAAAGTGACTTCTTAGACATTGGCATAGTTAATTCAGAGGCCACAGTTATTCCTGAGTTGGTATTTCCTATGGATTATTTTATCCATGAGTAGTGATACTTACATTTGAGATCAGCAATGAATAGTGTAAAAATTTATTTAGAGCATCCTTGTAGATAAACCTCACTTAGTAGCCCCTTCAAGTATTAAGATGATCCTCTTTAATTTTTCTCCATTTTGAATATTTTATTAGAATGGTATCTTTCAAGAGGAAAACAGTGGGTAAAACAGAGAAAGAAGTTGAATTAAAAAGAAAATCTGTCAACAATTATTTAGCACAAATATTCTGTAAAACACTTTAATGCATGCGTTTGCATGCACTAAATCATCTCATTCAGTTCTTTCAGCAACTCTGTGAGGTAGAAAATGTATTTTATAGATGAAATAAACTATGTGATGAAAAATGAATGAAGCTAAGTGATGAAGTAACACGCAATTACCATATGGTTGGTAAATTCAGGTCAGTCTGATTTCAGTGCTCTTTTTGTTGTCATCTTTGAAGCTTGGACTATACTGAGTAAAAAATATGTGAACATAGTAAATGATACAGACAGGAGTATCTTGAGTAACTGTCTGCAGAAGGGTACTGATGGAATTTAGAGTTCAATGGTAGAACCAGGGAACTTGGGCGAGGCGCATATTTTCTTTGTTTATATGCTCAGAAAGTTCTTCGTCTAGTTGGAGAAACAAATTGGTTTTTTACTCTGTGTGTGCACACACATGTGTATGTGTGTGCAGCTAGAGTTTGAGAGTTAACATCAACATCCAAGAACCAGCTCATGAATTAAACTTAACTACTTAAGAGCTCAGTTACAGCTCTGGGAGAGAAAATGAGTCTTTCTGAATTGATCCTCAGGTAAAATCTGTCTTTCATGACTGAATATCATATAACTTCACTGGATTACAAGAAATGCACAATAGGTTCTCTCCAATTGGGAAAAAAATTTTTCATCAAACGTATGGTTCTTGAATAATGATTTAGAACTATAGATTTCCAACTAAAATCTAGCAGTTATATTTATTTAGGATACTTAGATATATAATTAGAATTATGTTTGAGTTTTATGAGAAAAACCCGAAACAAAAAGAGCTATATTAGGAAGAAATTGATTTCTCTCACAGGTAAAAGGAATATAAGATCTTCTGCTTCTGGTATAATTCAGCATTTTTTTATCTTGTATTTCTGCCATGCAGAGCTTCTGTGCTCAAGGTCACCTTAAAGTCCAAGATGGCAGCTGGAACTTCAGCAATCACATCCACATTCTAGCAATTGAGAAAGACGATACTTTTGGAAGTTGCACAAATTTCTGTTTACATCCATTTGGTAAAAGCCTAGCCAAAATTCTATATGTAGATACAAGGCATCCTAGGTAGTACAGTATTTATTTATTTGGGTTGACCATACATTTATCTAAAAGGGGTTCAGTTACAGTGGTTCAAGTGGACAACGGACATTGGAGGAAGAATAATAAACACTCTTCCCCACATAGTGGTATGGAAGTTTTGGGGAAAATAAAAATATAAGGCAAAAACTAGCATATATCAGGATTAAGATGGAGATGAATTAAACTTAACTACTTAAGAGTCCAGTTACAGCTCTGGGAGAATAATAAAGCTGGGGAGGACTTTAGAGAAATATATGGGAATGAAAGTATAATGAGCATGGATTTGATTCTTCACAAAAGCAAACAATACTACTTTAATTGTAAATATCAGGAATCATTTATTAGATATAGATGTTTACATAAATGATAAAAGGGAATTCTCTGTGCTGAAGAAAGATGAAAATATACATAATTTCCCTCATGGAATTTACAATTTGCTTTTGTTGCAATAGTTTCTGGCTGCTGATTTTGCTAGATGCTGTAATAAAACTAAAAAAAAAAATGCATTATAGCGCAAACAAAAGGTTATTTCTAGCTCAAAATATAGCCCTAGACAAAAGGCTAGCTCATTTCCATGCTGTGACTTGGGGATCCAGGCTCCTTCCATCTTGTGGCCCTACCATCTTCAACTATTGGCCTCTAACCTTAGAATGCCCATGATGTCCATCAAGCTTGCCGAAGGTGGAAAAAGGATGGAGGATCATGTGTCCCATGGTTTTATGGTCCAGGCCAGGAACTGCTGCATATCACTTCCATTCAGATTTCATTAACTAGAACTGTAAAAGTCAATAAATAAATAAATAAAATGAAGTGAAAGTTTATCTGTAGGTCCAGGAAGAAGAGGAAATGGGCTCTGTGAAAAAATAAGCAATCTCTGATAGAGCCCATCCTTGTTGTTTTTAAATAATCAATTTTGTTCTTCTTTTTAGTTTTTAAAATAATGTTTTATTTGTAATTTTTCTGGGTACTTAGTAGGTGTATATATTTATGGAGTACCTCAGATGTTTTGATACAGTCATGCATGCAATGCGTAAAAATCACATCATGGAAAATAGAGTATTCATCTCCTCAAGGATTTATCCTTTGTGTTACAAACAATACAGTTCTAGTTATTTTAAAATGTACAATTAATTATTGACTATAGTCACCCTGTCGTGCTATCAAATACTAGGTCTTATTCATTCATTCTATTTTTTGTACCTATTAACCATCCCCATCTCTCCCCAACCCCACCACTACCCTTCCTATCATCTGGTAACCATCCTTCTATTCTCTGTCTCCATGGGTTCAGTCGTTTAGATTTTTAGGTCCCACTAATAAGTGAGAGAACACGCAATATTTGTCGTTCTGTGCCTGACTTATTTCACTCAACCTAATGACCTCCGGTTCCATCGTGTTGTTGCAAATGATTGAATCTCATTCTTCCTTTTAATGGCTGAATAGTCCTCCATTGTGTATAAATACCACATTTTCTTTATCCATTTATCTGTTCATGGATACTTACATTGCTTCCAAATCTTGGCTATAGTGAACACAGCAACAAACATGGGAGTGCAGATATCTCTTTGATATACTGATTTCCTTTTGGGTATATGTCCAGCAGTGCGATTGCTAGATCATATGGTAGCTCTGTTTTTAGTATTTTGAGCAACCTCCAAACTGTTCTCTATAGTGGTTTTACAGATTTACATTCCCACAGTGTACAAGGGTTGCCTTTTCTTCACAACCTTGCCAGCATTTGTTATTGCCCAAGTTTTGGATGTAAGGCGTCTTAACAGGGATCAGATGATATCTCACTGTAGTTTTGATTTGCATTTCTCTGATCAATGGTATTGAGCACCTTTTCGTATGTCTGACTGCCATTTGTAAATATTCTTTTGAGGAAGGTATTCAGATCTTTTGCCCATTTTTAAATAGGATTATTAGAGTTTTTTCCTGTAGAGTTGTTTGAGCTCCTCCTGTATGCTGGTTATTGATCCCTTGTCAGATGGGGAGTTTGCAAATATTTTCTCCCATTTTGTGGGTTTTCTATTAACTTTGTTGATTGCTTCCTTTGCTGTGCAGAAGGTTTTTAACTTGGTGTGATCCCATTTGTCCATTTTTGCTCTGTTTGCCTGTGTTTGTGGCCTATTACTCAAGAAATCTTTGCTCAGAGCAATGTCCTAGAGATTTTCCCCAATGTTTACTTGTAGTAGTTTTGTACGCTGAGGTGTTAGATGTAAGTCTTTAATAAATTTTGATTTCATTTTTGTCTATGGTGAGAGAGGGTTAGTTTCATTCTGCTACACATAGATATCCAGTTTTCCCAATACCATTTATTGAAGAGACCGTGCTTTCCCTAGTGTATGCTCTTGGCTCCTTTGTCAAAAATGAGTTCACTGTAGGTGTGTGAATTTCTTTCTGGGTTCTCTACTCTGTTCCATTGGTCTATGTGTCTGTTTTTATGCCAGTACCATGCTGTTTTGGTTACTGTAGCTGTGTAGTCAGCTATCATTTAACATCAGGTTGTGCAATTCCTCTAGTTTTGTTCTTTTTGCTTAGAATAGCTTTGGCTATTCTGGGTCTTTTGTGGTTCTGTGTAAATTTTAGGATTTTTTTTTCTATTTCTGTGAAGAATGTCCTTGGTATTTTGATAGGGATTACATTGAATCTATAGATTGCTGTGGGTAGTATGGACATTTTAACAATATTCTTTCAATCCATACACATGTAATATCTCCATTTTTTGTGTGTCCTTCAATTTCTTTTATCAGTGTTTCACAGTTTTTATTATGAAGATCTCTCACTTCTATGGTTAGTTTCTAGGTATTTAGTTTTATGTGTGGCTTTTTTCAGGTTGCTCACTGTGGGCATATAGAAATGCTATTGATTTTTGTATCCTGCAACTTTACAAAATTTGTTTCTAATGGTTTTTCATGGAGTCTTTAGATGTTTCCAAATATAAGATCATATCATCTGCAAACAACTTCTTCCTTTCTTATTTGGATGCCCTTTATATCTTTCTCTTATCTGATTGCTCTAGCTAGGATTTCTTGTACTATGTTGAATAACAGTGGGCATCCTTGTTGTGTTCCACATCTTGGAGGAAAGGCTTTCAGTTTATTCTTATTCAGTACAACACTAGCTGTGGATCTGTCATATACAGCTTTTATTATGTTGATGTATGTTCTTCTATACCCAGGTTTTTTAGGGTTCTTATCATGACTGATGTTAAATTTGATCAAATACTTTTTCAGCATCAATTGAAATGATCATATGAGTTTTGTCCTTAATTCTGTTGATAAGATGTATCACACTGATTTGCATACATTGAACCATCCTTGCATCCCAGGGATAAATACCAGTTGATCATGATAAATGATTTTTTTTTTTTTTTTTTTTTTTGGAGGAACAAGTTTTACTCTTGTTGCCCAGGCTGGAGTGCAATGGTGTGATCTTGGCTCACTGCAACCTCCACCTCCCAGGTTCAAGTGATTCTACTGCCTCAGCCTCCCAAGTGCTGGGATTGCAGGCATGCACCACCATGCCCAGCTAACTTGGTATTTTTAGTAGAGATGGGGTTTCTCCATGTTGGTTAGGCTGGTCTCAAACTCCTGACCTCAGGTGATCCACCCACCTCGGTCTCCCAAAGTGCTGGGATTACAGGCATGAGCCACTGTGTCTGGCCAATGAATGATATTTTCAATGTATTATTGAATTTGGTTTGCTAATTTTTTTTTTTGAGACAGAGCCTGGCTCTGTCACCCAGGCTGGAGTGCAGTGGCACAATCTCAGCTCACTGTAACCTCCGCCTCTCAGGTTGGAGCAATTTTCCTGCCTCGGTCTTCTGAGTAGCTGGGACTACAGGCACATGCTGCTATGCCTGGCTAATTTTTTGTATTTTAGTAGAGATGGGCTTTCACCATGTTGCCCAGGCTAGTCTTGAACTCCTGAGCTCAGGCAATCCACCTGCCTCAGCCTCCCAAAGTGCTGGGATTACAGGCATGAGCCACTGCCCCTGGCTGGGTTTGCCAATATTTTGTTGAGGATTTTTGCATATATTAATTCGAGATACTGACCTGTAGTTTTCTTTTTTTGGTGTGACTTTGGTTTTGGTATCAGAGTAATAGTGGCTTCATAGAATGAGTTTGGAAGTATTCTTTCCTTCTCTTTTTTGGAATAGCTTAAGTAGGATTAGTATTAATTCTCCTTTAAATATTTGCCAGAAATCAGCAGTGAATCAATTAGGTCCCAGGCTTTTCTTTACCGCGAAACTTTTTATTACAGCTTCACTCTCATTCCTTGTTATTGGTCTGTTCAGGTTTCGGTTGTCTTCCCGGTTCAATCATGGTAGGTTGTATGTGTCTAGGAACTGGTCCATTTCTTCTAGATTTTCCAATTTATTGGCATATAGTTGCTTACAGTAGCCACTGATGATCCTTTGAATTTCTATGGTATCAGTTGTCTCTGATTTTATTTGGATTTTTTCTTTTTTTTCTTAGTCTGGCTAAAGATTTGTCTACTTTAACTTTTCAAAACCCCAACTTTCTGTTTCATTTATTTCTGCTGTGATTTTATTATTTGTTTTTCTACTAATTTGTGGTTTGGTTTGCTCTTTTCTAGTCGTTTAACATACATCACTAGATTGTTAACTTGAAGTTTTTCCCTGTTTTAATACATAGGCACTTACAAATTTTAACTTTCCTCTTAGTACTGCTTTTACTGTATCACATAGATTTTGGTATGTTGTATTTCCATTATCATCTTTTTCAAGAAATTTTTCAATTTTCTTAATTTTTTCATTGACCCACTGGTCAAGAGCATATTGTTTAATTTCTTTGTAGTTTCAAAAATTCCTCGTTATTAATTTTTAGTTTTATTCCATTGTGGTCAGAGATGCGTGTTCTTATTTCCATTTTTGAATGTTTTAAGACTTGTTTTGTGACCTAACATATGGCCTATCCTTGAGAATGATCCATGTGGTGAGGAAAAGAATGTGTATTCTGTAGCTCTTGGATGAAATGTTCTATAAATATGTATTAAATCTGTTTATTCTGTAGTGCAGATTAAGTCTGATGTTTCTTTATTGGTTTTCTCTCTGTTAAATCTGTCCAATGCTGAAAGTGGGGTGAAGTCTCAACTATGATTATATTGGGACCCATCCCTTTAACTCTAACAATATTTTCTTTAGATATCTGGGAGTTCCAGTATTGGGTGTATATATTTTTTAAATTGTTATATTCCCTTGCAGAATTGACCCCTTTATGATTATATAGTGACCTTCTTTGCCCCTTCTTGTAGTTTTTGTTTTAGAAATCTATTTTGTCTGATATAGGTATAGCTATTCCTGTTCTTTATTGGTTTCTATTGGCATGGGATATCTTTTTCCATCTCTTTATTTTCAGTCCATTTTTGTCTTTATAGGTCAAGTGCGTTTCTAGTAGGCACAGGATTAATGGACCTTGATTTTTCACCCAATCAGCCACTCTATCTTTTGATTGAAGAGTGTAGTCCATTTACATTCAATGTTGTTATTGATAAGTAACGACCTACACTGCCATTTTGCTATTTGTTTTCTGGTTGTTCTGTCATCTTTCTTTCCTTCCTGCCTTCTTTTAGTGAAGGTGATTTTCTCTGGTTATATTGATTTAGTTTATTGCTTTTTATTTTTTGTATATCCATTGTTTGTTTCTTGGGTTGAGATTTACTGTGAGGCTTGCAAATACTGTCTTATAACCCATTATTTAAAACTGATAACATTGTTTGCATAAACAAACAAAAGGAAAACTAATACTCTGCACCTTAACTTGTTTTAACTATATTTTATTGTACTTTCTATGTTTTCAAAAGTTGTAGTAGTTACTTTTTATTGGTTCATTGTTTAGTATTTCTACTTAAGAGTAGTTTACACACCACAGTTGCAGTGTTATAATACTCTGGTTTTTCTGTAATTAACATTACCGTGAGTTCTGTACCTTCAGATGATTTCTTATTGCTCATTAATGTTCTTTACTTTCTGATCAACATCTCCCTTTAGCGTTTCTTGTAGGACAGGTCTGGTATTGATGAAATCCCTCAGCTTTGGTCTGTCTGGGAAAGTCTTTATTTCTGTTTTATGTTTGAAGGATAACTTTGCTGGACATACTCTTCTAGGGTAAAAGGTTTTTTGTATTTTTTTTTCCTTCAGCACTTTAAATATGTCGTACCACTCTCTCCTGGCCTGTAAGGTTTCTACTGAGAAGTCTGCTGCCAGATGTATTGGAGCTCCATTGTATGTTACTTGTATTTTTTCTCTTGCTGCTTTTAGGATCTTTTATTATTAAATAAAATAATCAAACGAGGTAGTCTTCCTTGGGTTAAATCTATTTGGTGTCCTATAACCTTTTTGTACTTGGATATTAGTTTCATTTTCTAGGTTTGGAAAGTTCTCTGTTATTATCCCTTTGAATGTGCTTTCTACCCCTATCTCTGCCTCCTCTGTAAGGACAATAACTCTGCTCCTCTGAGGCTATTTTCTAGATCCCTGGTAGGTGTGCTTCACTGTTACTCAGTTTTCTTTGGTTTCTTCTATTTTCAAAGCCTGTCTTCAAGCTCACTAATTCTTTCTCCTGCTTAATTCTCCCATTAAAAAACTCTTCAGTATGCCACTTGCTTTTTTCAACTCCAGAATTTCTGCTTGATTTTTAATGATTTCAATCTCTGTTAAATTTATCTGATAGAATTCTGAATTCCCTCTCTGTGTTCTCCCAAATTTGAGTTTTCTCAAAACAGCTTTTTTGAATTCTCTGTTTGAAGGGTCACATATGTCTTTTTCTCCAGCATGGGTCCCTAATGCCCTATTTAGTTTGTTTTCCTGAGTTGTCTTGATACTTGTAGATGTTCATCCATGTGTAAGCATTGAAGAAATAGGTATTTACTGTAGTCTTCTCAGTCTGAGCTTGTTTGTACCCATACCTCTTGGAAGGCTTTCCATATATTCTAAAGCACTTAGGTGTCATAATCTAAGCTGTATCTGCTTTAGGGGGGACCTCAAGCCCAGTAACACTATAGTTCTTGAAGACTCATGGACGTACCATCTTGATGGTTTTGGACAGTATCTAGAAGACTTCTCTGAATTATCAGGCAGAGATTCTTGTTCTCTTCCCTTACTTTCTTCCAAACAGAGTCTTGCTCTCTTTTCTGAGCCACCTGGAGCTGGGGGTAGAGTGGCACAAGCACCCCTGTGACCACCACCAGATCTTGCCCAAGGCCTAATGTAACCATTTCTTGGCTACCACATACATTCACTGAAAGCCCTGGGCTTCTACAATCAGCAGGTGGCAAAGCCAGCCAGGTTTATGTCCTTCATTTCAGGGCAGCAGGTTCCCCCAGGCCCTGGAAAGGTACAGAAGTGCTGTCTAGGAGCCAGGGACTAGAGGCAAAAACCTCAGAAGTCTACTTGGTATTCTATTGTACTGCAGAGGAGCTGACACTCAAACCACAAGACAGTCCTTCCTACTCTTCCCTCCCCTTTCTAAAGGCAGAGGAGCCTCCCCCCTTGACCATCTCCACCTCACACACACAGAGAGTACTGCTGGACTACTTCTGATGTTTCCTTAAGCCCCGAGGGCTGTTCAGTCAGCTTGTGGTAAATGCTGTCTGGTCCAGGACACGCCCTTCAGAGGGAGTGGGTTCCCTTCTGGCTCAGGGAAAGTCCAGAAATGCCATCCAAGAGCCAAGTCTTGGAATCGGGGACCCCAAGGGTCTGCTTGGTGCTCTACCCTCCTGTGGCTGAGCTGGTACCTAAGGTGTGAGACAAAGTCCCCTTTACTTTTACCTCTGCTTTTCTCAAGTAGGAGACTTGCCCTATAGCCACCACAGCTGGGAATGTGCTGAGCCTCATCTGAAGCCAGCAAGTCTCAGAGTGTCACCCGAGGCCCCCATTGTAGAACTTGGCCGTCATTGCTAGTTATTCAGGGCCCAAGGGCTCTTTAGTTAGCAAGTGATGAATGCTGCCAGGATTGGATCCTCCCATTCAAGGCAGCGGGCTCCCTTCTGGTCTAGGATGTGTGTAGAAATGTCTTCTGAGAGCTAGGGCCTGGAAAGGGCACCTCCTGACTCTGACCGGCGTCCTGTCCTCCTCTGGCTGAGCTGCTATCCAAGATGGAAGACAGAGTCCTTCCCACTCTTCCATCTCTTCTTCTCAACTGGAAGGAAGGGATCTTTTGGAGCTGTGTGCGCTGTGCAGCCTGGGGTAAGGGGAGAGGTGATACTAGCACTCCCTTAGCTGCCCCTGCTGGTGTCTCAGTATGTCACATGCTCCTCCAGTCCACACTAGGACTCATCTAAATGTTGCAGTCCTTGTGGCCTAGAATGCCTTTCAAGTTTATTTAGAGCCCCAGAGCACTTTAGCTTATCATGGCAAGGCCTGTGGGAATTCAGGTTATGACCACTAACCTTAGCAATTCCTCTTTGGGTGGGACTGGTTTAAATACTCCCTCTATGGGTGGGTGTCAGCTAAATTTGGTGTGGTTTTACTTTCTAACAAGGGAGCACTGAGTTCAGTATCTCACAATTGCTGGCCTTTCCCTTCCCCAGGGCACAGAAACTCTCTCCACTGCAGCCAAGGATTGCAGGAGAAGTGGCATCAGTGACTCAAGACTGTTTTTCCTACCTCTTCGGTGTTTCTTTCAGTGATGAAGTTAAAGCCAGGTACCGTAAGTGCTCGCCTGATTTTTGCTCTTTACAAAGGTGCTTTTTTGGTGTGGATTGTTGTTACATTGGTGTCCTTGCAACGGGGGACAATTGTTACAGCCTTCTATTCTGCCATCTTGCTGTACCCCTTTTATTTTGTCCTTTTCATACATAGAAGAGAACTTCCTGTCAAGGCAGACAACCGAAAACCCCATCCATTGACTATCTTCAGCTCAAAGTCTGAGATGCTTGGTTCATGCATAACCCTTTCTTTCAGGTCTGAATGTGACCTGCTGTTTTCATGGCTTAGGAACAGGCAGCTATATGTGTCACATGCACATGGCAACTAGACAACAATGAAGCCTGGCCAGGATAGCCTCAGTAAAAGCTCCCATTCTGAAAAGGGAAGAATAAGAAGGACACAGCATCCACTGGTTAATAGCAGTTGTAAAGCACAGTGGACACACATAGGGAACGCCTCCTCCACTGTGGGGTACAGAAAATTTCTGGATTAGATCCTGGCTCTGCCCTTTGACTTCTAGAATGTTTTACTGTAATCATTTGATTTCCATGGCTACATCTGAAATGGCCATGGGGAATATGTCTTTTTTTTTTCCCCTGAGGCTTCCCAGGTCTCAACCTGATTTGAGTTAATAAAGCTTGTAGTTGCCATCCCAGCCCATTTCCTGACTTTTTTTTCTCATTTTATGGGAAGAAGAGAGAGAGAGACACTTTTATTAGTTTTATGCTACTGCTATTTAAAGCTTTTCAGTTATAAACAGGTAAACCTAATGCAAACAGAATTAAATGTTTTCTGTTTGAGTCCATTTTTGTCTCGTATTATTACAAAGTCCAACTTTTGATACTGTTTTGTGGTATTATATTTTCCTCATATACCTTGTTTCATTTTTAAACATTATAATGCCCGTTTTTTTAACGAATAAGTTTAGACATTCACATTTATTGGAATAACTGTTGCATTTGGATTTTGCATCATATCTAGTGTATTCTATTCATCCCCAAAGGTCCTGGTTCATTCCTCTACAGTGACAAAAGATATTTCTCCCTCTCCTACTGTAGACAGTCATTATCTCTTCTCCTCATGAATAGATTTCCTTTTCTTTGCCTCACACCCTTCTGGCCTGCCTTTTATTCCATCTATTCCTGCTGTAACCAGCTGCACACAGTAGTAATTTGGTAACATCTCACCTCATCTCCACTGCATAGCAAGTCTTCCCTGCCTTGGTGCTTTCATAAAACCAGGCATGAGTTTATATGCACAGCTTGGGAAGGACAAGAGGCTTCTAAGTTCATGAGGCAACACCTAGCCCATGGGAGATACAAGTGCAGTTATAAATACCCCCACTTCTGTGCATCAAGAGAAAATGATGCATACATTCTATATGGCTCTTCAGGGTCAGTGGAAATGAACTCTATCTAGGTGCCCACAGCAAGAAAACATCTTATATCAACTTTTTCTCCTTTCCTATTTCATTCTCCTAAGTCCTCCACTCCTGTTACATGGCATCACTTAAAGAAAAAAAAAAAAAAAATACCGACTCATAAACCCTTGTTTTAAGTGCTGTTCTGCTTTCAAGGGAGAACCCAAGCTAAGACAACATTCTTCATGTGAAATAACCTTCCAATCTTTACCTTCCTCAATGAGGTTGTCTAGATATATTACATTTTTAAAGTATAATTCTATGACTCTCAGAATCGAATGTAGTACTCCAGGTTTCATTTTACCAGAAACACACAATAGGATGCGACTTTTGTTTCTTATAGTTTGGACAAAACTTTGCTACTTTGTCAGCTATTAAAATTTACCTTAACATTCCCGAATATTTTTTAGATGCTTCAAAATAAAAACCTCATCCCTCACCTTTTTGTAATATAAACCTTTTATTTTAGAATAGCTTAGATTTATGTAAAATTTTGCTGGTAGTAAAGAATTTTTACATTAGCATACTACATATATTGCAACGAGTGAATCAATAGTGCATATTATTAACTAAAGTTCACAGTCTACTTAGATGTCCTTGTTGTGTTCCAGAATCCCAAACAGGATACCATGTTGTATTTAGTTGTGATGTCTCAGACTTCTCTGGCTATGACAGTTTCTCTGACTTTGTTTTTGATAATCTTGAATGTTTGGAGAAGTATTGATCAAGTATTTTGTAGAATATCCCTCTATTGGGATTTGTCTGATGTTTTTCCCATGATTATATTGGGGGATGGGTTTTAGGGAAGAAGAATACAGAAGTAAAATGCCTGCTATGGTTTGAATGTGTCCCACAGATGTTCATGTTGGGAACTTAATGCAACAGTGATGGGAGGTGGGACCTAATAAAAGGTAATTGGTTCATGAGAATTTTGCCCTCATGAATTAATATCATTATCATGGGAGTAGATGGTGAGAGTAGGTTATTATACAGCAAGTCGGGCCTCTTGTGCCCATTTCTCATGCTCTCTTCCACCTTCTGCCTTTCCCCATAGGATAACTCTCACAAGGTGCTGGTTCCACAGTCCTGGTCTTCCTAGTCTCCAGAACCCTGAGCCAAATAAACTTCTACTTTTAATATTTACTTATTCTGTGGTAACCTGTTATAGCAATAGAGAATGGACTAAGACAGTGCCATTCTCAGCTCATCATGCCAGGATACATACTAAGATTCTTATACTATATACCCTTTGGAAGAAAGTCACTATGCATAGCTTGACTGAGGAGTTATGATATACTTTTTGAGGGTGGAGAATCTACATAAATGATTTGGAATTCTTCAACACAGGAGATTTCCCTTCTCTCTAGTTATTAATTAATTCAACCATTTATTTATAGCAGTATGAACTTATTTATTTTATACATTAGGTTATAATCCAGCATTTATGTTGTTGCTCAAATTTGTCCAGCTTTGGCCACTGGGAGCTCTTCCAGTTAGTATCAGTGTCTTTTTGACATATCCCCTTCCTAATAGTTTGATTTTACTTTCTCATTACTATAACCAACTACTTCTTAACAGGGAAAGCCTGTATTTCATATTAAGTTCTGTTCTCTTGGCTTTAGTTCATTATTTGAATATGCTGAAATGAATGGACTCTTCTTTCAATTTTTCTTTTAATTATCTTTCCACATTTTGGTTCATCAGCAAACTTGATGTGTCCTCTGTGTCTATATAAATACTCTAAACAAGATAGGAGCCCTGCGGCCTTCTACTAAAGACCCCCACCCTCTAACTTTCCTCCAGCCTGATCCTGAGGACTTAATTAGAACTTGTATGGTACCTTATTCACTCAAATAAAAGTGAATATTATCTTCTAGCTCACATTTTATCCTCTTATCCACAAGAAAAAAAAAAGGAACAGGAAGTCTAATGGGAAAGTTTCATGTGGAGAATAATAATTATGAGGTAGCTCACTGTTCAGAAGTGAAAGGAGAATGTAGTTTAGTGGGAGGAGAGGCTCTGGAATTTTATCATTTTAAGGAAGGAAGCAGTTATCAGATTTGGAGGGCAAAATGTACAGAATGAAAGGTGAATTGAAGTAACTTCCAATTCTCCACACAGACTGTGTGACATGGAACCAGAAGAGAAAGGGCACAAAAACGTTTCAGGGTCACATTAGTTTCCATGATGGTATGGAGGAGGAGGAGAAGAAAGGAATCATGCTTGGAAGTGGCAGATAACAAGAACACTGACCACAGTAGATAGACGCATGTGTGTGCAGTTTAAAAATAAGTGACTACCGCAAGGCCTTCACATCCAAAAAACCTCCAATGACTTAAATTTTAGCTTCTACTTACCATGTTTTCCGATGCTTCTGAAGTAGCTACTGCATAGAGAGAAACAGTGCTTCTTAAAAGCAAACCTATGCTCCTGGCTTAGCCCATTATTAAGAAGAAAGTGAGTCTGGGGGAATGCTTCTTCAGAGAAAAGCCAGCAAATTGAATCTGTAGCCTGAGACGATTCCAGAATAATTTCTGAGAATATTCCAGAATAATTTCTGAGAATACATATTCAAGCCTGATCATTTTTCAAGTGTGTTCATTCAGGTTCCTTGCAAGACCTTGTGTTTGTCTTAATTCTCCTAAAAACCCAATGGGATAGGTGTGATTATTTTCACTTACCGATATGGAACTGAGTGTCAGAAAGGTGCCTCATGTCTGGTGACAGCAGCAAGAACACTCACGTTGTTCTGGTTTTATGGCAGTTCTCTGGCTACCTCAAAGATGTTGAACAACTATTAACATAGGATGGAAGACTTCGTCTCAGCAATGGAGGTATTTACCTCTCTGAATACGGAAAAATATAAAAATGAAATTTTGGACTTCATAACTCAGTTTCACTTCAGATATATTAGGTTTTGACAAAGTAGCTTTTTACTCTTATTGCTACCTATGAATCTAACTCCACCATACTTGGTTATGCAGCTGAGCTTTTAGAAGTCGTTGCTAGGTAAATATGTTATTGAGAGTCAGAGTCTTTTACCTGATCCCTCAAAAAAAAATTCCAACTTGGAACTTTTATCAAAAGAAGTGAGTTAAGAGGAGATTGATACTACTTCCTAGAAGCTCAGACTTAAAATTAACTGTTTTGCCGAAGGCAAGGAACATTTATTTAATCTTGAGTAGGCCAGAAAACTCCAAGTTCATTCTCCGGGCAGCATTTTTCTTCCTTTTTGCTCCTGCTTCCTCATAAGCTATACTTATATCCTCACAGCTCTAGGTGATATTTCAATCTTTCATCAATAACAGACTGATTTGCGGTTATTAAAAAAAGTTCATAGGCAGCATAGAGCATCAGATGTTATTCTCAGTAAATTTTCTCAGAGGAGATTTTGTGTGTTCTTCTTCCTTGCACCTGCCAGAAAATACTTACCTGACCAGTAGTACTTTGAGGTCCTGGCTGATTAACATGCTGGTAGAAACCTTGAGGAAATCAGTGTTCCTGAAAGTTTTCGTTAGCACATTCTTGGAAGATAGCATTCTTCGGTCTGCAGTCTGATTATTCTCCAGTCTCAGCAGTCTCCTGGCATGGGGCCACTGTAAACTGGAACGTCTTTTGTTTTCTCAACCTCAGAGAAAGTTGATGGGTTTAATTGTTACTACATCTCTTAGAGAATGGTCATATTTATTGACAGTTGATGCAGATATGTATCCAAGGCAATGATCTCAGGAAAATTATTTTAATCTATGCTAGCCTGTTAGCATAGCACTCTTGAGTCCTAAGTGATGACATCATAACTCACCTTGCAAAGCAAGAATATGAAGGAAGGCAAAAAATGATTTTAGGGATCTTGGAAATGTTAGTACAAACTAAATTAGACTCTCTAAGTATGAGAACAGGGGGTGTTCGTCTCTCAAATCACCTCAGAAATAAAGAAGAAATGTGAATATTGAAGCTCCTAACCCATGTAATGCCTGAAGTTAACACTTGGGAACCTCTTCAGTAGTCCCTGGGCAGACCCAAGCTCTTCTTCCTTTCTGTGGGGATTTGAGTACTTGGTTCCATTAAAAGCTGGAACCAGGGATGATCAGCATTTTTCTGGTTCACAGCACATGGTGTCATGTTTGGAGTCCTGTCCCTTGTCATCCTCTTGTTGCAGTGCAGAAGCTTAGCTATTGGTGGTTTGTGTCATGCCCTTCCAATTAGATCCCGCAATATTGTTTGGCAGTATTCTAGAAGTTGGTTTTAAATCCTTCTAGGTCCTGGAAGGATTTAAAACCAACTTCTAGAATCTGGCAATACGGACCCTGGTTTATTTCTCTCCTCCTTTAGATCTTCTGTAACTCACAGTATTCCCCCTTTTAAAATTCACTCCATCGTCCCTAGCCCTAGAGGATAATATCTTCTTTTTGTGCTTTTTTTAAAGAGCTGACTACTGGGAAGAAACCCAGGACATTTTTTTAAGCCTTTTGTAAGAAACTTGAGATCCTTGTCCCATGGTGAAGAACATGGGACCGGGGATGGGGACCAGAGTAGGGATTCCAAAGGGAGGGGATTCTCTTGCCCAGATTGCAGGGTCATAGATCTAGTAAGGAAGAATGTATCTCCTCTAGAGATTAGAAAAATCCATTAGCCCTGCATTTCTCATTAACTAGGATGTGTTTGTGTGTGAGCTGGGTAATGAACATGGTCACACATACATCTGTCTGCTTTGGTGAACTTTTACAAGAAAGAAAATTAGTGTTCTACTAGTCTGTAAGTCTGGGCTTCTGCTTTTGGACTGGGTATGAAATCAAGGTTTATCAAGTCTGAACCCCCCAGTGGCTACTATCAACTGCTGCATGTCTTCAGAAAGTAGGTATGGCAAGGGTGAGAAGCAAACACTAAGACAGCATCTTGACATTGTACAGCAATAGATGTCATTGCTAGGTTTTCCAGAACTTTTTTTTTTAGTAGGAAAGATAGGCATTTCACAGGTAGAAGAAAATGTCAATAAACACATTGAGTCAGGTTATTGAACTTTTCAGAAACATGAAAATAGGCTGTTCATACAAAGGTACAAGTTTGTTTGTGAATAACTTTCATTTTTATAGCCATCATACATTTCCATATTGTCAATTTGGCTTTGTTATTTCCAAAAAATGAAGTTGGCTTATTTTTTAAAAATTTTCAAAGGACAGCCCCATTTTCATGTCATAATCCATTTTGTAAAAACTCTTTTAAAAGGATTATAGATTCACAGAAAATTGCAAAAATACTAGACATTCTTTAGCAAAGTTTGGAGCTAGAGCTGGCTCAAAGTGGTCAGGTTATAATGAAATCTTCTGGGCAATTTCCCCCAATGGTAACCTAAGCTATGTTACATAAGATTATAGCAAAACCAGAAAACTGACAGTGACACCATTCTTGTACTGTGTTCAGATATTACCGTTTTTACCTGCACTCACTCATGTGTGTGGCTACGTGTGTCTATAGTTTTATGCACTTTTGTCATGAATAGATTCATAGCCACCACTGCAAGATAGAGAACTAGTCCATCATGACCCATCTCTCATGTTACCTTTTATAGTCACGTGTACTTCCCTCTACCCGTCTCTAATCTGTATTCAATCTCTATAATCTTGTCATTTTGAGATTATGTAAATAGAATCATATAACCTTTTGAGATTGCTTTTTTTCCACTCACAATTGCCTTGAGGTCTATTCAAGCTGTAGTTTTTCCTTTTTATTGCTGAACAGGATTTCGTGGTATGGGTATTCCAGTTTGTATAACCATTCATCCATTGAAGGACATCTCGGTTTCCCCCAACCCCCAGTTTTTGGCTATTGCAAATCAAGCTGCTCTAAACATTTGTAAATAGGTCTTGGTGTAGAGATAAGTTTTCATTTCCTTGAGATAAATACCCAGGTGTGTGATTGCTGAATCATATGGTTGGTGTATGTTTAATTTTTTAAGAAACTACCAAACTAGAGTAGATGCACAGTTTTACATTCTCGCCAGGGGTGTATATAGGATCTTCTTTCTCTGCATCCTTACCAACATTCGGTACGATGACTATTTTTCATTTTGGCTGTTTTAATAGGTGCCTGGTCATCCTCACTTTTAATTTAATTTTTATTTTAGGTTTAGGGGTACATGTGAAGGTTTGTTACAGAGGTCAACACGTGTCACAGGGGTTTGTTGTACATAGTATTTCATCATCCAGGTATTAAGCCCAGTACCCATCTTTTCTGCTCCTCTTCCTCCCTGCTCAAGTGGACCCCAGTGTCTGTTATTTCTTCTTTGTGTTCATATCATGTAGCTCCCACTTATAAGGGAGAAAACACAGTATTTGGTTTTCTGTTCTTGCATTAGTTTGCTAAGAACAATAGCCTCCAGCTCTATCCACATTCCCACAAAAGACATGATCTCATTCTTTATGGCTGCATACTATTCCATGGTGTATATGTACCACATTTTCTTGATTCAATTTGTCAGTGATGGACATTTAGGTTGATTCCATGTCTTTGGTATTGTAAAAAGTGCTGCAATGAACATTCGTGTGCCTGTGTCTTCATGGTAGAATGATTTATATTCATCCCCAATTATAAATACCATAAAATATCATTTGTTTTTTTGCCATCAAAAATAGCTGCTCCAAGAGAAAAGGTAGGTTATCTCTGTGGACAATACATACAAGAACAGTTGCATGGTTCATGTCCTGATTTGCATGTGATTCAATAACTTAGCTAAATCCTGTGAAGTTAAATGTCCAAGAACGATACAGATATCATGCAGCAAATTTTGACTGGGATAATTAAGTTTCTTATTAAATACGTTTTTCTCTGGCAAAGTCAAAAAACTTGCCAATTACTACACTAATTGTGTTGAGTTCAGAGGTGATTATACTGAAAAATCACCCTGGGGGTTACATAGAAATTTAACATACTATCTTCTGACTTTTGTGTTTGCTTCTTTGGTTAATATTTGAACATTCCAATCTACCTTTTCTCAGTGTGTTAGTGTGTTTGAGAACACTAAAGTATAGAAGGGAGGGTTCTGTTCAGTTCCCTATGGAGAGCTAATTATGTAGATTACACTCCCTGGATTCCAATTATTACAGATGACATCATCATTCTTTCACTTCCTGGGTCAGGGTAGAGTGGGGTACATTTGCCTAGATGCCAACAGCTGTCCTCCTCCTGAATGGAATTCAAGGGGTCGGCTCCCCTTGTTGTGTAGCATTAGAAGTAAGAGGCATTCTTTTTCCTGATTCTGTTTTGCTGTCACATCAGATCCCTGAGAACATGAGAGGCTTTGAATTCTATGCTGAAACATTCGCCTCAAATATATGAGGTCCAACTGAAATCCCTGGAGCCATATTTTAGCTTTTATGCATTTCAATTATAAGGAAGAGTCAGCTGAATAGTATGAATGCAACATAAATAAATTTATGAAGAGAAAGAGCCTGTTGAGAAGAGGAAAGAAATACAGATCTCAATCACTTTAAACTATCACCTATAAAAGTGTTTAAAAAAAACTTTAAATCATAAATGCCTCCATTTATAATCACTCATTTGCAAGGAGGAAGAAAAAAATCAGAGAGGAATGTCTAGGGTAGAAAATCAGTGGAAAGAAACTCTCCCGTATGTTCTCCCTAATGTGTCACATGTGCAATGTTAGCTATTTAAAAGGCCCTGTCTTTTGAGGAAGAACATACAGAAACATTGCTTTTTCCAGAAACCATATTGGTGAAAGTGTTTTGATGGAAACCAACCTTGGGAAATGTTTTCTTCTGCCTTTGTCAGCCTAATGGGAGTGGTGAAGTTTTTTTCTAAAAAAAAAAAAAAAAAAAATCAAAACTTGATGTTGCCTCCTGGTAAGTTTAAACAGTTGTCTTTTTAGGCACAGGTCAGGAAGTTATTTCAGATTCATAGTGGTGTGTGGCATGTTCTTTCTACCCAACTTTTATCAAAGAACAAAGTTCGGAGGGCATCAGAATTTCAGAGGAAGACAAAACAAGGCTAGCTTCAATAAGTAAAAACAATGGAAAAGGAATCCCAATGACTGATGTTTATCTTGCTTCTAAGATTCCTTATGAAATAGTGGGAGAAATCTTAGGACTCATTTTTTCTTCTCTTCTCCCAGGCAGTTATCAAGACTTCATTTTGTATTGCCCCAGGATCTCTTCCCTCTCTTGCTGACACATCATCTGTTAGTATTTCACAATTTTTTCTAGATTCATACAGAATAGGTTTGGTCTTGAGCCCTATTTTGCCTTTGCTATCATTTGTCTCATTCTGGGGCCTCTACTATTTAAAGCTTTATATTATATGCTGATAACTTCTGATCATTTGAGTAACTTAATATAGCCAGAGTCCCTAAATTTCATTCATCATGTCTTGAGAGAAAATCAATACTCCTATCTCTACTTCCAGAGCAGGGATTATCCCCAAATTATGTGACTTCCTAATAACCACTAAAATTGAAGATTTTAAACACTTAGTTGCTAAATATTCTTAGTCACTAGACTTGTCCTCTAATAAACTTAGACTGGTACATGAAGAATCTTCCCCTCAATCTGACATAATTTGAGATGGTCAGATGCAAAGGCCTTAGTCAAGACTGTAAGCACTGAACTGCATTTGTTCTCTATACTCTCTATCACATTTTCTAGGTTTGTGCTGAAATGTTTAAAAAACTGTTTAAGAGTATTTTACTGAAGGAGTGGATTTATTTGTCTCAAAAAATAACAATAGTAGTGTCTCACTCTGTCACCCTAGCTGGAGTGTAGTGGCATAATCTTGGCTCACTGCCTCTCTGGCCTCAGCCTCCTGGTTGACTGGGACTACAGGCACGTGCCACCATGTTTTCATATTTTATTTTTAGTAGAGATGGGCTTTCACCATGTTGGCCGGGCTGGTCTCAAACTCCTGACCTCAGGTGATCACCCAACTCAGCCTCCCAAAGTATGAAGGAGTGGATTTAGATACTCAGAAAAGTTGAAAGGAAATGCTACTTTCTCCATTGTGTCCAGATCAATCCTTCCTTATTCTTTCTCCACCTGTTGGTCACTACTTGGCTATTCTATTTTGCACCAGTCTATTTTCTTGTTTCAGCCTAGACCCAATGGACCATCCCTTCAATGTCTTTCCTGTAAACCTGCACAGCCACTTGCAACTCTGGACAATTCAACCACCTGCCGTCTCTGACTTACATACCTGGACTATTGAACCCTGTTGGTGCAAATTCACACAGTCGAAGGCACCACAATGTACTTTCTGAACTCTGGCTGTACGTTAACTGAGGAGCTTTGAGGAAAAAAGGTAGATATCTAGATATATCTCTCTCTTCCCAGAACAATTAAATCAGCTTCTTTCAGGGGAGAAACTAGGAATGTGTATTCTTTCAAAGTTCCTAAGTGACTCTACTGTGAGGGAGGTATTGAGAATCTGAAATTACACATCTGTGGTTTCCAGTCTCAGCTGGGTCCTTATTTTCATTTCCTTCTCCTCTGTTCACTGTTGACCCTTGACTTTCACCTTTCACTTCCTTTAAATAATTGCCATTGGGAAGAAATTCCAGCTGCTTCTTGCTTTCATCCAGACCCTGCCGGCATACATCTGTTTCATCCCTAATCTCTACCTTTCAAATCAAAGCAACAGAAAAATAGTTTTCCATTTTAATCTCCCATCCTTACACCCATCTCCCACGTTTTCACTCTATTTCCCCCATCTTCTATATCTATCCTTGAAGTTCTTTCCTTTAATATTTAAATATTGCTTTGTGCAGTGGCTCACACCCAAAATTGCAGCACTTTAAAAGGCCAAGGTGAGAGAATCACTTGAGTCCAGATGTTCTAGGCCAGCCTGGGCAACATAGCCAGACCACACCTCTAGCTGGGCATGGTGGCACATGCCTGTAGTCCAAGCTACTTGGAAACTGAAAGGGAAAGACTTCTGGAGTCCGAGACTGCAGGGAGCTATGATCACATCACTGCACTCCAGCCTGTATGATAGAGTAAGATCCTGTTTCTAATTAAAAGAAAACATTTAAACCTGTTCAAATTGTTGCCACCTTTAAAATACTGTCTCACCTATGCCTTGACCTCTTCCTTTACCAAATTTATTAAACAGCAATCTAAGCTTTCTCCATTTTATCACATTATATTTACTTTTCAAACTACTGAAAATCTAGTTTCCACCCATCCATGTGATTAGGTATTCTCACTGTGCCAATGATTATTTGTTATTAAATCCAAAGGATGTTTTCTAGGCTTATCTTTTTTGAACTCTTGATAGCATTCGATTCTGCTCATTCATCAGTTTTCTGATTTTCTCTTTTGCATTGGTTTCTTGACACATTTTCCTCCATGGATCCTTCTGCCCTGGTCCTTGGTTCTCTCCTTTTTTTTTCTCAACACATTTTCCCTTCGTAGGTTCTATGTAAATCCCATGTCTCCAATTACTACTTACATATGGATGACTCCCAAGTCACATGTGCATCTCAGAATTCTCCCCTGAGCTCCTGAAAAGCTCCATTTGGTCAAGAGCACGGTAGCTAAGAATTTGACCCCTCCAAAGTCTACTTTTTCTCTATTTCCTAACTAAGCAAATGGCTGGCCCCTATCTCGCTGGAGAACCCAAAAACAGAGTAATGTGATTCCACCTCTTGATGTCCCCAGAATCTAATCCCTATGTTGTATTTCCACTGCCATAGTTTAGGCTCCCCATATTTCTTGTCTAGCTTACAGGAGGAGCATAGGGGACTTCTGACTTCAGCCTGGCCCATGTCTAATGTTGTCTATATGCTCCATCTCTTTTTTCTCTGTCCTTGGACTTGAAGGTATTCATTTGGGTCTTACAAGGTAGAAATCAAAGGGGGCAAAAAACCAAAAGGATACATCACGAGGGAGTTTGAAGTGAAGACCCATGAGCAGAAGAAATGGAAACAAAAGGTTTGACACATCAGAAGAACAGGAAAAGATCAGTGTAACAGAGATTGTAACACTGAAGAACAGGTAAAGGAGTGAATGAGACTGATGGGAGAGGAAGAAAATGAAGTGCTGTTTCACTTTTCAGATAAATTTGATCCGTCCTTTTGCTAAAGCATCCCTAGATAGAGTTTTTAAAACATGCCAACATAAACCTGCAAAGGAAGTAGATAATGAAGTCTGTGGAGAGAGGTCTATGGTATTAAGTAGGTCAGTGTTTATGGTATGGAAACCAGGACCAGTGGGAGGAAACTGGATCCTTTCACACTACACTATGTCGAGTACAGATTAAATAGAAAAAAATCCACATTGTTTTCCAAAATACAGTTTTATATTCCTCCTGTGAATATATTTATGGAGAGACAATCCTTAAACTTCGGGAGAGCTTTTGCCTTTCAGAAAAATTTAGGTAGGTGAAAGAGTAATTGGAGTCTTCAATCTTTAAGCCTGTGAGTAAAGTTGTAAAAACTCATGACAGTTTCTTTAGTACAAAATTGAAAATTCAATCATATCTGCAAGATCCATCACAGCTGCAGTTGCCTTACCTTTCCAGGTTCATCTCTTACTCTGTCCCTTTGCTGTCTCAAGTCCAGCAAGATGGAAGTACTTTTAATTCACCAAGAATTACCATGTTTTCTCATTCATCTTTATGCTTTTGTCACTCTCTTGACTTGAAATCATAGCCTCTGTGCAAGCCCCTCTACCAGGAAAGTGTTAGAAACATAGCAAATGCTGACTGAATGCTTTTGAAATAAAAGACAAAGATTTGAGTAGAAAAGCTATGCACAGAAAGTTGCCCTTTGTATGATGATTTTTAAAAATCAGTGAAGGGATTTTGTTTTAACCAAAATAAAATAATGAGACTATTGAAGGATTTCTACAGCCTTAAATTTGCAGGCATTAGGCTACTGGGAAAGCCCATGGCTGTGATGGTACAGATGAGGGTAAAAATAAGATAGTATAAAGAGAAAACTACAGACCCAGACACGACCTTGATGGTGTACTACTTGTCTGGGCCTACAGTTTTTTCTTTATACTATCTTAAGTTTACCCTCTTTCATTCTCAGCCCAGTTCAAGAGGCCAGGTTCCATCACAAGTTAATGTCTATCAGGTTCATCATCTGAACAGAAATTCTACCTCATGCTTAATCGTAAGTCTCTCATATTCTATAAAGACTGCAGGTACACGTGGAATACTCCACTGCAAAATCCCATTTACTAAGGTATAGTCATACATAAAGAGATATGGAATTTCTGGGTCATAGGTTTTGTAAATAATGCCAAATAGTCTTAAACACTGCACTAGTTCACATTGCCACCTGCAGCTTAGGAGAGTTTCATTTAACATCTTTATCTGCATTTTTATTTCTGCCTGAATAACTATCTTTGGTATTTTCATTAATGCTTGTTTACCAGTAATGAATTGCCTCATTTTTGTTCAACTGCAAGTGTTTTTATTTCATTTTCTTTCTTTTTAAAAGAATTGTCTCTGTAATCCCAGCACTTTGGGAGGACAAGGCAGGTGGATCATCTGAGGTCAGGAGTTCAAGACCAGCCTGACCAACATGGTGAAACCCCATCTCTACTAAAAAAAATTAGCTGGGCATGGTGGCATACACCTGTCATCCCAGCTACTCAGGAGACTGCGACAGGAGAATCACTGGAGGTTGCAGTAAGCTGAGATCACACCCTTGCACTCTAGGCAACAGAGTGAGACTCCGTCTCAAGTTAAACTTACATACAGTTTACATAGACTCCGCTCAGGAGTGCTACCCTCCTGGCTCTGGGCCCATGACACTTGGGGGTGATTATACTGAAACTATACCTGGCATCTGGTTCTTACTTCAGGGCCATAAAACTAAGATTGCCCACACTTTCCCCTTACATAAGACATCTAGATGGACTAATGACTACCACACTGTCATGCATTCGGTATTTTTAACTGAAGGGGATGCTATCACTCGCCATTGCTGAAGGCCTGGTCCCTGCCGAATCCACTGTAGATGAACTCAGATTTGATTCCTGCCAAATCAATTGTAGAAGCTGAGCTTATATTGAATATTCTAGGCTGGCATAGTCACCATATGGTGTTAATTAATTCATGCTTGAAGGACACATCAATAGACACGCACGTATGCTCACTTTCAGGAACTATTTCTGATTAGATCCACAGCAACCCCCGCCTCCATCTCTGACTTTACCATCAACCTAGATAAATGTACCCTTGCCAAACCTCAAAAACAAGAGACTAAAATGCAACCCAGAGTCCAGAAATCATATTTTAACCATGAATACAACAGCTACCCCTCAATTGATGAAACTTTTCTAAACATCTTAAGACCCTCCCACTAAATTAATACTCCATTTTGTATAACTCAATTTCCACCCTAATACTAATATAATACCTTGAGCATATCCCTCTGAAAGTACTGCCCTAAATATCATATCCTAAATAAATTACACTGTAAGTAATCTGTTCTGCCAATTCAACTTTAAAGACCCTGAATTTCCAAAACTGTAAACGACTATTTATATGTATTTCCTTCTGTCTTATACTTTAATTTTATACTTAAGATGGGTCTGCACAACCCCATAAACAGATAGGTTTGGCCCTGGCCATTTTATTAGCTCTTAGTAAAATTACACATGCAAGCATCCCTGCCCCAGTGAAAATGCCATCAGAGCAGGTATCAGGCATGAATACAGCTCAAAACACTTCGCTTAACCACACCCACACAGGAAACAGCAATGATAAATCTTTACTGATAAACGAAAGTTTAGGCTATACTAATAGTTAGGGTTGGTCAATTTCGTGCCAGCCACCGCACGGTTAACCTGAGTTAATGGAACTCAGTGTAAAGTGTTTAAGGTCTGCCCTCAATAAAGATAAAAACCCCATCTAAGTTGTAAAAAACTCCAGTTGAAATAAATATACTACAAAAGTCGCTTTAATACCCTGAAGACACAATAGCTAAAACCCAAACTGGGATTAGATACCCCACTATGCTTAGCCCTCAACTCTAAGAGTTACATGAACAAAACCATTTGCCTGAGTACTTAAGCAACAGCTTAAAACTCAGTTTAAAACTCAAAGGACTTGGCAGTGCTTTATATCCCTCTAGAGGAGCCTGTTCTATAATCGATGAATTCCGATACACCTCACCACCTCTTGCCCCCAGCCTATATACCACCATCTTCAGCAAACCCCAAAAAGTTTATTGAGTAAGCACAAGTACACACATAAAAACGTTAGGTCAAGGTGTAGCCCATGAGATGGCAAGAAATGGGATACATTTTCTATGTCCAGAAAATCTCACAACAACGTTTATGAAATCTAAGGGCTCAGGAGGATTTAGCAATAAACCAAGAGCAGAGTGCTTGGTTGAATAAGGCTATGAGGCACGCACACACTGCCCGTCACCCTCCTCAAGTATTCCTCTAGAAATCACTATTCCTAATAATTTTCTATGCATGTATAAACACAACATGTTAAGTGTACTGGAAAGTGGGCTTGGACAAACCGAAGTGTAGCTTAACCCAAGGCATCGATGGCTTACACCTGGAGGATTTCATCATGACCTGATCACTTTGAGCCAACTCTAGCCCCAAACCTCGCTAAAAAAAATTTTTATCAAACTATCTTGAACCATTTACCTTAGACAAACTTTTACCCTGGCGCGATAGACATAGTACCATAAGGGAAAGATGAAAGAATTGTATCAAACATTAAAAAGCAAAACCAAACCCTTATACCTTCAGCATAATGTATTAACTAGAAATAACTTTACAGAGAGAACTATAGCCCAGTGTCCCAAAACCAGATGAGCTACCCAAGAACAGCCGAAAGAGCAGACTCACTATGTGGCAAAATAGTAAGAAGATTCATGAGTAGCGGTAATAGCTGTTTGTCCAAGATGGAATCTTAGTTCAACTTTAAATTTACCCACAGAATTACTTAATCTTCCTGTAAGTTTAACTGTTAGTCTAAAGAGGGACAGCTCTTTAGACGCTAGGAAACAACCTTCCTACAGACAGTAAAAAATATTACCACCCTAGTTGGCCCAAAAGCAGTCACCAATTAAGAAAGTGTTTAAGCTCAACATCTAACTATCTTAAATGCTACTCACTCTACTGAACTCCTAACATCACATTGGTCTAATCTGTTACTTAATAGAAGCAATAGTGTTAACATAAGTAATATGAAGATATTCTCCATTGCATAAGCTTACATCAGACTGGAATAATCCACTGACAGTTAACAGCATAACATTAATAAATAATATAATAAGCACCCTATTATTTACATTGTTAACCAACACAGGTATGCTCTAAGGAAAGATTACAAAAGGTAAAAGGAGCTTGGCAAATCTTACCCACCTATTTACCAAAAACATCACCTCTAGCATTGCCAGTATTAGAGGCACTGCCTGCCCAGTGACATATGTTCAACGGCCGCAGTATCCTGACTGTGCAAAGGTAGCATAATCACTTGTTCCCTAAATAGGGACTTACATGAATGGCCACATTAGGGTTCAGCTGTCTCTTCCTTTTAATCAGTGAAATTGACCTATCCATGAAGAGGCAGATATAAACAAATCAGACAAGAAGACCCTGTGGAGCTTTAATTCATTAATACAAATAAAACTCAAGCCTACAGGCCCTAGCCTACTCCCCCTACATTAAAAATTTTGGTTGGGGTGACCTCGGGGCATAGTCCAACCTCTGAAAAACCTAAACTAAGACCACACTACTCTAAGTGAATTAACACACATTGACCCAATAATTTAATCAATGGAATAGGTTACCCTAGGGATAACAGTGCAATCCTATTCTAGAGTCCATAGTGACTTGACTACCTCGCTGTTGAATCAGGGCATCCTAATGGTGTAGCCACTATTAAGGGTTTGTGGCTCAACAATTAAAGTCATATGTGATCTGAATTCAGACCACAGTAATCCAGGTCTGTTTCTATCTATTTAACATTTCTCCTAGTATGACATGACAAGAGAAATAGGGCTCACTTAATAAAGCACTCTCTCTCCATAGATGATCCTATCTCAAGCTAACAAATCATGACACACCCTACCCAAGAACAGGGCTTGTTAAGATGGCAGAGCCCAGCAATTGCGTAAAACTTTATAATCACAGATCCAACTCCTTCTTAACAATATGCCTATAATTAACCTTCTCCTACTCATTATCCCCACTCTTATCACTATAGCATTCCTTACATTCATCAAACGAAAAATCTTAGGCTATATACAACTATGCAAAGGACCTAACATGTAAGTCTCTATGGGCTGCTTCAACCATTCATTGATGCAATAAAACTTTTCACCAAAGAACCCTTATGCCCCTCAACATCTACTATTACCCTCTATATTATTGCTCCAATCCTAGCCCTCTCTATTGCTCTCCTCTTAGGAGCTCCCCTCCCTATACCAGATCCTCTAATTAATTTCAATATAGGCCTCCTATTTATACTAACCACATCAAGCCTGACTGTCTATACTATGATCAGGATGAGCATCTAATTCAAAATATTCACTAATCAACACATTGTGAGCTGTGGCCCAGACAAATTCATACGAGCTCACCCTAGTCATTATCCTGCTATCAGTTCTACTGATAAACGGCTCATTTAACTTATATGCACTTATCACAATGCAAGAATTCCTCTGACTGGTCTTGCCATCATGGCCTCTAGCCATAGTATGATTTATCTCCACACTAGCAGAAACTAACTCAGCTCTTTTTGATCTAACAGAGGAGGAGTCAGAGTTAGTCTCAGGCTCATTTATCCTCTTCTTTATAGCAGAATGCATGAATGTTATGGTAATAAATGCCATAACTACTACTATCTTCATAGGAGCACTACACACTATATACTCACCAGAACTCTATACCACAAATTTCATTACCAAGACCCTTCTTTGAACCACCCTGTTTTTATGAATTTGAACAGCATACCCTTGATTCCATTATGATCAGCTCCTATATCTTCTATAAAAAAATTTCTCACCACTTGAACTAGCATTCTGCATGTGATATATCTCAATGCTTGTCCTAATTTCCAGCATGCCATCCCAAACATAGGAAATATGTCTGACAAAAGAATTAATTTGATAGAGTAAACAATAGAGGTTAAAATCCTCTTATTTCTAGAACTATAAGAATCGAACCTACCCCCGAGGAATCCAAAATCCTCTGTGCTACCTATTACACCATGTACTAGAGTAAGGTCAGCTAAATAAGCTATCAGGCCCATACCCCAAAAATGTTGGTTACACCTTTCCCATAGTAATTAATCCCTTAGCTCAACTTCTTATTTCTCTATTTTCACAGGAACTCTTATCGCAATGCTAGGCTCACACTGATTTCTCATCTGAACAGGCCTAGAAATAAACATGCTAGCCCTTACCCCAATCTTAATTAAAAAAAAAAAAAAATCCCCACTCTACAGAAGCAGCCACCAAATATTTCCTTACACAAGCAACCATATCTATAATTCTCATGATAGGTATCCTTTCCAATAACCGTCCTCTGGATGATGAACAATAAACACTATTAATCAATTTTCATCTTTAATAATAATAGTGGCCCTAGTAATTTAACTAGGAATAGCCCCCTTTCACTTGAGTCCCAGAGGTAACCCAAGGAACCTCTCTAATTTCTGGCATACTTCTCACATGACAAAAACTAGCCCGTATCTCGATTGTGTTTCAAAATTTCCCATCGACAAACACGAACATCCTCCTTTCTATCACAATCCTATCCATTATAGTAGGTGGTTGAGGAGGGCTTAACCAAACACAACTGTGTAAAATCTTAGCCTACTCTTCAGTCACTCACATAGGTTGAATAATAGCAGTACTAATCTATAACCCATATATTACCATTCTAAACCTGATTTTTAAATAATTTTTAACTTGCTTTAATATAATTGGTTTCAATTGGTATCAGTATTATTGTGTACAGTAAATCCTTAACATTGTTGATAGTTTTTAAGAAACTGATTTTAAGCAAAATGACATAAAAGAAAACCCATTTTACCCTAGGCTAATTGATATCAGCAGGAGTTAAGTTCCTACAGCATATTTCTGGTCACAAAAACATCACCAAACTTCTGAATAAAGACCAAAAACTTCTAATATTTAACACTGAAATAAATATGAGCTATAGATATACATTTAAGAAAAATCAATAAAAATCACTTCTCAGCCTTTTAGCTAAGACCAAGTGAGGAAAGGTCAATAAAACAAGTAAGATAATTATTTAGCAGCTTATTTCAGTTACAATTCGAGGCAAGATTTGCATGATGACACAGAGCCAAACTGTATCAAGATCCTTGAATAACGTTCTTTCATTCAAGGTCATTTCCTTATAAGGTTGATGAGGAAAAAACCTGGCTAGGGCCATTACATGTATAGGGTCTGCATGATCTCACTATGTCTGTGTGGTTTTTCTCTAGGTACTCTGGTTTCTACCTACATCCCAAAGATGTACACGTTCAGTGAACCGGCTGTCTACACAGTCCCACTGTGAGAGTGAGTGTGTGGCTGAGAATGTGGGTGTGTATAAGTGTGCCTCAGAGTAGAATTTGTCCTGTCCTGGGTCATTTCCCTCTTTGTCCCCTGAGCTGCCCAGAGAAGCTCCAACTGCCCATCACCCTAAACCTGGTCATGTACCTTATTTTAACAACCGCATTTCTAGCACTCAACCTGGGTATAAGCACAACCCTGTCACTATCTCATGACTGAAACAAATTAACATGGTTGACACCTGTAATTCCATTAATTCTATCCCTAGGAGGTTTACCTCTATTAACAGGGTTCCTGCCTAAATGATTCATCATCCAAGAATTTACAAAAAAACAATAGCCTTTTTACCCCAACTATTATAGCTATCATAACCTTTCTCAACCTGTACTTTTACATATGCCTAATTTATTCCATCTCAGTGACACTATTCCCCACATCTAGTAATATGAAAATGACAATTTAAAAGCACAAAACCCATACTATTCTTCCCCCCCACTTATTATCTCTTGTACCCTCCTCCTACCCATGTCTCCATTAATACTAACTGTAACTTGGTCTTATGTAACCTAAATTTCTAAGGGCCTTCAAAGCCCTCAGTAAGTAAATTACACTTAATTCCTGTAAAAGACCTAAGTACTGCAAGACTCTATTCTGCATCAATTCAAAGCAAGTCAACTACTTTAAGCTAACCCTTTGCTAGATTGGTGGAAGTTTAACCCACAAAAATTTAGTTAACAGCTAAACACCCTAATTAACTGGCTGCGCAAGGGAATGGTTTCTAACTCTCCTGCTTCAGAGCACTGAAGAGAACAGCACCCCAGTTTTGAAGCTGCTGAAAACAGAGGGAAGCAGCATATTAGAGCTGCAGTTTCACAGGGAGATGCCAAGAGGAAGATATCAGAAAAGATCTAAGATGATTGGTGAAGGCCTTTGCCTGCATAAAGCCAGTACACAAAGACTAAGAGAGGTGGTTGTTTTTTTAAATGCCCAAACTTCAACCATATATACTTCTCACAAGGTATAAAAAGAAACTGGGAATCATGGTCCAAATGCATAAAACAAAACAATAAATCTCTAGAAATCAACATTAAGAAATGTAGATCTATGAGCTGTCTAACAAAGAATTTAAGATAACTATCATTAAGATGTTCAATGAATTAAAAGAGTGCATAGATTACTAAATGAAACTGGTACATCAACAAAAAGAACATCAAGAAAGACAAACTATTAAAAAACAAATTGAGCAAAAAACTAAATTGAAAAATGCATTACAGGTATTCAAGAACAGATGAGCAGGCAGAAGAAAAATCAGCAAATTTTGAGACAAATGATTTGAAATCATGAAGTTGTGAGAGCAAGAAGTAAAAAACTGAGAGAAAGTGAAGAAGCCTAAAAGACTTATTGGACACTATCAAGTGGACCAATATACTTATCGTAATAGTCCCATATAGAGAAGGGATAGAAAGCTTATTTTAAAAAATAGCTGAAAACTACCCAAATCTGAGGGAAGAAATGAACGCAGAGAATCAAGAAGCCCTACACTTAGACACACAGTCATCAAATTCTTGAAAGCAGAAAAAAAAGGCATTTTGTCACATTCAAGGGAACTCCCATAAGATTATTAGATTTTTCACAGGACAGAAAAGAATAGGATGATACAGTCAAAATATTAAAAGAAAAAACTGTCAACGGGGAATATTGCATCCAACCAAATTATCTTCAAAAGAGACTTCCAGATAAACAAAACCGGAGAAAGTTCATTACTATTGAGCTTGCCCTACAAGAAATGTAAAGGAAGTCCTTCAAGTTGAAATAAGAGGATGGTAGGCAGCAATGGAAAATTGTACAAAAATATAAGCTTCTCTAGTAAAGGTAAATGCATGGACAAAATTATTAACCTATACTAGAATAATTTTGGTGTATTAAAGTGACAAAAACATAACTAGAAATCTGTGTTAATAGATAATATATAAAAATGTAATTAGTGATACAAATTGAAGGGGTGAAGTTATAACAGTGTAGAGTTTATGTGATTGAAGTCATAGAATTCAATTTTAAACTGATAATTACTTTAATAGGTTTGATGTAATTGCAGTAATCATGAAGAAAATATCTATGGAATATGCACAAAAGGACATAAGAGAGGAATTAAAGCACGTCATTATAAAGAAATCAATGAAATAAAAAGGAAGGCAGTAAGAGAAAAAAGTAGGGACAAAATGCTATAAGAAATGGGGAAAACAATTAACAAAAGGGCAATAGTCCTTTTCTCTTAGTCATTATTTTAAATGTAAATGGGTTAAATTCCTCAGTTACATATAGATTGGCTAAATGAATTTAAAAAGAGGATCCAAGCATATGCTATCTATAAGAGACTCACTTTATACCTAAGAACACACATAGACCGAAAGAATAAAAAAGCATATTTTATGCAAATGGTCATCAAAGCGGTGCCAGAGTGATGTAAGAGATTAGACTATCAGAATGTGTCACAAGAAAGATATCATATAATAATAAGTAAATTCACCAAGAAGATACACCAATTATAAATATTTGTGCTTTGAATTGCAGAGAGAAATATATAGCAATACCAAAATAGTAGGAGACCTGAATATCCTACACTCAATAATGAATACAACAACCAGACAGAGGATCAACAAGGAAATAGAGCCCTTGAATAACTACATAGACAAACAGTACCTAGTAGACATGTACAGAACATTCCACCCAATAGAATGAACACTCTTTTCAAGTATATTTGAAACATTTTCCAAAATAGATCACGGTAGACCACAATACCACACTTAACAAATCAAATCCAAAAAAAATTGAAATCCTACAAAGTATATTTTCTAATTACTGTAGAATGAAACTAGAAATCAATAGAACAAATGAAACCAGAATATTCAGAAATATGTGGAAATTACAAAACATACTCTCAAAAAATCGATGAGTACATCAAAAAAAGGAATTAGAAATTTCACAAATGAAAATAAAAACAACATATCAAAACTAGTGAAATGCAACAAAAGCAGTTTTAGAAGGAAGTTTATAGTTGTAAATGTATACATCAAAAAAAGATTTCAAATCAACAACCAATCTGAGTGTTTAAAGAAGAATCAGAGTTTGACAAAGCTTTAGATTAAGAAAAAAGGAGATCATTCTAAAATCAGAAATGAAAGAAGAAATTATAACTGATAGGACAGAAGTGTAAAAGATAACTACTGTAACAATTGTACACCAACAAAACAGATAACCTAAAAGACATGGATAAATTCCAGGAATCACATAGCCTATGTGACTGACTCATGAAGAACCTGAGTAATTTTAAAAGTTCCCTATTAATAAGAAACCCATATACTAAAGGCTTTATGGCTGAATTCTACCAAATTTTAAAAGGACAAATATTAATTCTTTTTAGACTCTTCCAAAACATTAAAGAAGAGGGTCAAAGATGCCAAAAGAAAACAGCAGTCCAACATTTCTCTTTTTATTCTAGTAAATGAAATTACCTTTTTATCAAATGTCCCTTTTTTATTTTTATTATTTTATTATTTTTTATTATACTTTAAGTTCTAGGGGTTGATAGACTGCTAGGAAGACTAATAAAGAAAAGAGAGAAGAATCAAATAGACGCAATAAAAAATGATAAAGGGGATATCACCACCGACCCCACAGAAATACAAACTACCATCAGAGAATACTATAAACACC
>NW_012118710.1:10065954-10072474 GCF_000951035.1 Colobus angolensis palliatus | reverse complement strand
TAAAAAATCAGGAAACAACAGGTGCTGGAGAGGATGTGGAGAAATAGGAACACTTTTACACTGTTGGTGGGACTGTAAACTAGCTCAACCATTGTGGAAAACAGTGTGGCGATTCCTCAAGGATCTGGAACTAGAAATACCATTTGACCCAGCCATCCCATTACTGGGGATATACCCAAAGAATTATAAGTCATGCTGCTATAAAGACACATGCGCACGTATGTTTATTGCAGCACTATTCACAATAGCAAAGACTTGAAATCAACCCAAATGTCTATCAGTGACAGACTGGATTAAGAAAGTGTGGCACATATACACCATGGAATACTATGCAGCCATAAAAAGGGATGAGTTCGTGTCCTTTGTAGGGACATGGATGCAGCTGGAAACCATCATTCTCAGCAAACTATCATAAGAACAGAAAACCAAACACCACATGTTCTCACTCACAGGTGGGAATTGAACAATGAGATCACTTGGACACAGGAAGGGGAACATCACACACCGGGTCCTATTGTGGGGAGGGATAGCATTAGGAGATACACCTAATGTAAATGACGAGTTAATGGGTGCAGCACACCAACATGGCTCATGTATACATATGTAGCAGTCCAATATTTCTGATGAGTATGGGTATTAAAATCAACAAAATACTAGAAAACAAAATTCAACAACACATTAAAAGGATTATACACTATGGTCAAGTGGAATGTCTAGATTGCAAGGATGGTTCAACATACAAAATTAGTGTAATACAATGCAGTAACAGAGTGAAACACAAAACCCTATGATCATATCAGTTTGTGTAGAAGAAGCAATTAGCAACACACTCATGACAAAAGCACTCGATCTAGGAATACAGGGAAACTACCTCAACATAATAAAGCCCACAGCTAATATCATACTCAGTGGTAAAAGAGTGAAAACTTTAAGATCGGGAACAAGAAAAGGATGCCTACTCTTGACACTTCTAATCAACAACATAAAGTATTAAAAACTTTAGCTAATCCAATTAAGGAATAAAAAGAAGAAAATACTTAGGATTGAACTTAACCAAGGAAGTTAAAAGCATGTTGCAGATATAAAAAAATATAAATAATGCTCTCACTCATAAGTGGGAGTTGAACAATGAGAAGACATGGACACAGGAAGGGGAACGTCACACACTGGGGCCAGTGCGGGGGCAAGGGGAAGGAGAGCATTAGAACAAATACCTAATGTATGCAGGCCTTAAAACCTAGATTACAGGTTGATGGGTGCAGCAAATCACCATGGTACATGTATACCTATGTAACAAACCTGCATGTTCTGCACATGTATCCCAGAACTTAAAGTACAATTTAAAAATTACATGTACATATATTTTCACATCAAATCTCAAGAAATTCTGAATAGCCAAAAATATTTTGAAAAAGAACAAAGTTGGAGGGCTTTATGATTTCAAAAAATATTACAAAGCTATAGTAACAAAGTAGTGTGGTACTGGCATAAAGACTGAAAAATAGACTGACTAAATAGCACAAAAATAAACCCTGTATATATGGAGAAATGATCTGTGGTAAATTCATTATCATGGCATAGTACTCAGTGTTAAAAAGGAACAATGATTTAATTCTCACTACAACTTGGTTAAGTTTCCAGAGACCTAAACTGAGTGAAAAAAAGCTAACCCCGAAAGGTCATACGATGTATGATTCCACTAGTATCACATTTGCAAAATGGAAAAGGAAAATCTCCAAATGCTTGGATGATCCTTGGTAAGGGTACCAAGACCACTCAATGGAAAAAGGACAATCTCTTCAACAAATGATACAACAAAACCTTGTATTTATCTGCAAAAAAAAAAAGTTTATCTTACAACATATACAAAAATTACTAAAAATAGAATAAAGCCCTAAATATGAAACGTAAAACAATAAACCACGTAGAAAAATATAAGAGAGAAGCTGACATTGGATTTGGCAAGGATTTCTTGGATGTAACACCAAAAGCACAGGCAACCATATACAAATGAGACTACAGATGTTCCCACTGAAGATAGTTTAACCTATTATTTTTTTCACTTTATGCTAGTGGGAAAGCAACACACATTTAGTAGTTATTGTACTTAAAGTATGCATACAGCTATTATGTTTTCCACTTTTAGTTTGGTATTCAATCCAAGCATTTGGAGATTTTCCTTTTTCTGTCATTGACTTCTAGTAGTTACATTTCCTTGTGATTGAAGAACACATTTTACATAACTTCAGTTTTAAATTTTTGAACTTTTTTATGGTTCAGGGCATCTATTTTAGTACATATTGTAGGGATACTTGAAAAGTACATTTATTTTGTTGTTGGATAGAGTGTTCTATAAATGCTGATTAGATTCTGTTGAATAATAACGTTGAGTTCCTCCATATTCGTGACGATTTTCTGTCTAGTTCTATCCAGTATTGAGACAGCAGTGTTTTGAGTCTCCAAATATATATGTAGATATCTCTGTTTCTCATTCCAGTTTTGCCACTTTTTGCTTCACATTTTATAGCTCTGTTGCTTATAACTTATTTGTAATTGCCACATCTTTATGGTGGACTAGCCCTTTATTATTATATAACGTTCCTCTCTGTTTCTGGAAGTTTTTGTGGCCCTGAAGTCTACTTTATCAATAATAATATGGCAATTCATGCTTTCTTTTGATTGGCTGCATAACATTTATTTTCCATCTTTTTACTTAAATCTCGCCTATGTAATTTTATTTGAAATTCGTTTCCTATAAAGCATACAGAGTTGGGGATGTTTTAAAATCGACTTTGCCAATTGTTATCTTTTATCTGGAACACTTTACAACGTTTAATCGAATTATTGATGTATCAGGACATAAGTCTGCCATTTTGTTTTTTTGGTGTATTGTATGTCTCCTGTTTCCTGACTTCTTTGGGGTTACACTCTATTTTTAGAATTGTATAGTCACAGAATGTTTTAGTAGATTCCTTTGTATAGTTTTTTTTTTTTTTTTAAGCAGTTCCTTTACATATACATAATGTATTGTGGTCTAAAGAATTATTATTTTATAAGTACAAGGGAGTATAGAAAAATTACCTCCCTCAGTATCCCTTTATGCTACTTCATTTATAATGTAACAGTTCTAACTAATTCCCCCACATATTTTTAGAACCACAGACAATTTTATAGTTACTGCTTCAATAATCAACTTAGAAAACTCAAGGAAGTCTATTTACTTGCATTTTTGCTTGTAATAATCTTCCTTCTTGATGTTTAAGTTTTCTTTCTGATTAGATAGCTTTCTGTAGCCATTCATTTAGGGTAGTTCTACTGTAACAAATTCTCTTATTTTCTATCATCTAAAAAGGTTTTCATTTCCCCTTCATTCTGGAGGGATATATCCACTAAGTATAGGGTTCTGAGTTGACAATTACTTTATTTCAGCACTTGAAAAATAGTGTGCTTTATCCTTTTGGCCTCCATGCTGATGAGAAACCTGCTGACATTCACATTCACATTGTTTTTCCCTTGTGGATAAGATATCATTTATTTTTAGGCTCTGTCAAAATGTTTTCTCCATCTTTGTGAAGATTAATTTTGATTTTACTTGAAGTGGATTTCTTAGATGTTTTATTTTTTCCTCTTTGATATTTCCTTGTCATATTGAATCTCAGAGTTTTTGCCTCTTACCAAAATTTGATAAACTTTTAGCCATTAAATCTTTGAGTACTTTTTCAATCTTCCCTCTTTCTTATCTCCTTCTAGAACTCTGGTGATACAAATATCGGATATTATAATCCTAAAGACCTTTGAGTCTCTGTTCATTTTTTCTAGTTGATTTTCTTGATGTTGTTCTATTGGGTAGTTTCTATTGTTCTGTATTTTAGTATACTGATTCTTTTCTGTCCGCTCCATTATTAGGTTTTTGAGCCCATTCACACATCTTTATATTTCATTGGCTATATTTTTAGTTCTAAAGTTTCCCTTTAGTTCTTTATATTGTCTATATCTTTCTTGAAGCTTTTTTAAGCTGAGGTTTTCTATTTTTCCATGTGTTTCAAGCATGTTCATAATGTCTCATTGAAGCATTTTTATTATGGCTTCCTTAAAATCTTTGTCAAGCAATTCTAATATCTCTATCATCTTGGTGTTGACATTTGTCCACAGTCTCCTTTCATTAAATTTTAAATTATTATTCTTTTCTTTAGATTTTATTTAATTTCAATAGCTTTTGGTTACATGGATAAGTCTGAGATTTAGATGTACTCGTCACCCAACCAGTATACACTGTACCCACTGTATAGTCCTTTATCCATCTGAATCCTCAAAGTTCATTATATTATTCTAATGCCTTTGCATCCTCATAGCTTAGCTCCCTCTTATAAGTGAGAACATACGATGTTTGGTTTTCCATTCCCGAGTAACTTCACTTAGAGTAACAGTCTCCAACTCTATCCAGGTTGCTGCAAATATTATTTTGTCCTTTTTATGGCCAAGTAGTATTCCATGGTGTGTATGTAACACATTTTCTTTATCCACTCTTTAGTTGATGAGCATTCAGACTGGTGTCATATTTTTGCAATTACAAATTGTGCTGCTATAAACATGAGTGAGCAAGTGTCTTTTTCATATGACTTCTTTTCCTTTGGGTAGATACCCACTTAGTGGCATTGCTGAATTGAATGGTAGTGCTACTTTTAGTTCTTTAAGGAATCTTCACACCATTTTCCATAGTGGTTGTTTGCATTCCCACCAGAAGTGTAAAACTGTTGTCTTTTCACCACATCCATGCCAATATCTATTATTGTTTGTTTTTTTAAATATGGCCATTCTTGCAGGGATAATGTACCAAATTAAAATTGTGGTTTTAATTTGCATGTCACTGATAATTGGTGATGTTGGGCATTTTTTCATAAGTTTGTTAGCCATTTGCATGTCTTCTTTTGAGAACTGTCTATTTATGTCCTTTGCCTACTTTTCAATGAGATTTTTTCCTTGCTAATTTGAGTTCTTTGTAGATTCTAGTACTTTGTCAGATGCATAGTTTGTGAATATTTTCTCCTGCTGTGTGGGTTGTCGGTTATTTCTTTTGCACTGCAGTAGCTTTTTAGTTAGGTCTCATCTATTTTTGTTGCATTTGCTTTTGAGTTCTTGGTCATGAAGTCTTTGCCCATGCCAATGTCTAGAAGGACTTTTCCCTTCTCCGTCAGGGTGAGGTGTTCACATTTGCAGTGGCCTGCTACTGTAATTTCCTACAAAAGCTCCTCCATACAATTGGAAGACATGACTGTTTTATCAAATGCATAAAGCAAGTAAACATGACACCTTGAAAGAAACACAGTAATTCTTCAGTAGTGACCCAAATGAAAAAAAGTTATGAAATACCTGAAGAAGATTCAAAATAAGGAAATCCAGCAGGAAACAAGAGAACATAGATGGATAGTTTAATAAAATTTGGAAAACATTTTATGATCTGAATGAGAAATTGAATCAATTAATAAAAATATAATTGAAAACTTCAATAATAGACTAGATCAAGCAGATAAAATAATTTTTGAACTAGAAGAAAGGTCTCTGGCAATAACCCAGTCAGACGAATAAAAAGGGAATGTGATATATGGGAAACCATTAAGTGAAAAAAAAAAATTGCATTTTAGGAGTTTCAGAAGAAGATATGAGAAATGACATAGAAAACATAATGAAATTATAGGTGAAAATTTCCCAAGTCTTGGAAGCAATATAGACATCCAGATAAAGGAAGCTCAAAGTTCCATAAGTAGGGTCAATTCAAAAAGGTCTTCTTTGAGATATGTTATAGTCAAACGTAAAACAGAATTCTAAAAAAACAGCAAGAGAAAAGCATCAAGTCACATATAATGGACTTTGCCCATGCCAATGTCTAGAAGGACTTTTCCCTTCTCCGTCAGGGTGAGGTGTTCACATTTGCAGTGGCCTGCTACTGTAATTTCCTACAAAAGCTTTGTGAGTCCCCATCAGACTCACAAAGAATTTCTCAGCAGGAACAAACGGGATGATATATTTTAATTGCGAAGAGAAAAATAACTGCCAGGCAACAATACCATGTTTAGCAAAGCAATCTTTCAGGAAAAAAAGAAGACAAAGTCTGTCCCAGATGAGCAAAGTTGAAGGAATTTAACACCACTAGACCAACCCTACAAGAAAATTTTAGGATAGTCCTATATGTAGAAGTGAAGAGATCCTATCTACCATTATGAAAATAAACCAAAGTATAAAACTCACTTGTAGAGCAGATACATAAATGACAAAAAAGAATCAAAAGTTTTCACTATTGAAAAACCACAAGGATAAACTGTAAGACAAAGGAATAAATTTTTTAAAGAACCAGAAAACTATTAACAGAATGATAGGAATAAGTCCTTGCCTGTCAATAACAATTTTGGCTACAAATGGTATAAATTTCTCAATGAAAATATATAGATTGGATAAATGAATAAGAAACAAGAACCATCTATATGCTGTCTACAAGAAACACATTTCACCTTTAAAGACACAT
>NW_012118710.1:10034888-10060729 GCF_000951035.1 Colobus angolensis palliatus | reverse complement strand
ACATCACACACTGGGTCCTGTCAGGGGGTAAGGGTCTTGGGGAGGGATAGCATTAAGAGAAATACCTAATATAGATGACGGGTTGATGGGTGCAGCAAACCACCCTGTCATGTTTATACCTGTGTAATAAACCTGCACATTCTGCACATGTATCCCAGAACTTAAGAAAGAAAAAAAAACTAGATGAGGACAACAAAAACAACAGGCTAATATCTCTGATACACATAGATGCAAAAGCCCTGAACAAAATACTAGCAAACCAAATCCAACTGCATCACAAAGATAATACAGCATGATCAAGCAGAATTTTTACCAGAGCTGGAAGGAAAGTTCAAAATACCTGTATCTATAAATGTGATGCATCATATCAATAGAATGAAGAAAACTATATAACCATCTCAATAGACACAGAAAAGGCATTTGGTAAAATTCAACATCCCTATATAAGAAAAACAATCAACAAATTTGCCATGGATGGAACAGACCTCAACATTAAAAAGGCCGTATGTGACAAACCCACAGCTAACCTAATACTGAATGGGAAAAAGTTGAAGGCTTTTTCTCTAACAACCAGAACAAGACAAGGATGCCAACTTTCACCATTCCTACTCACTGTATTATAGGAATTAGACAAGAAAAAGAAATAAAGGGCATTCAAATTGGAAGAGGAAGTCAAATTGTCCCTCTTTATAGATGACATGATCTTGTATATTGAAACACCCAAAGTCTCCCCAAAAACACTCTTAGAACTGATAATTCAGTAAAGTTACAGGATCCAAAATCAACATATAGCCTGGCCAATGTGGCAAAACCCCATCTCTACTAAAATTAAAAAAAAAAAAAAATTAGCCAGGCATGGTGGTGCATGCCTGTAGTCCCAGCTACTTGGGAGACTAAGGCATGAGAATTGCTTGAACCCAGGCAACAGAGGTTGCAGTGAGCCGAGACCACACCACCGCACTCTAGCCTGGGAGAGAGAGCAAGACTCCATCTCAAAAAGAAAAAGAAAAAAAAAATCGGTACTGTTTCTATATTCCTATAACATAATAGCTGAAAAAGAAATTAATAGAGCAATCCTGTTTATAATAGCTAAAGAGACAAAAAAAATTTAATCAAGGAGGTAAGAGAGCTCTACAAGGAAAACTCAAAATCACTGATAAAAGAAATTAAATAGGTCACACATGCACAAATAGGAAGACATTCCACGTTCATGGATTATAAGAATATTGTTAAAATAACCACATTTCCCAAAGGAATCTATGGATTCAGTGCAATCCCTATCAAAATGTCAATGGTATCATTTACAGAAACAGAAAACACAATCCTAAAATTTGTATGGAACCACAAAAGACCCTGATAAGCCACAGCTATCCTGAGCAAAAAGAACAAAGCTGGAAGTATCACACCATCTGAGTTCAAAATATACTATGAAGCTATAGTAACCAAAACACCATGGGACTGATATAAAAAAGGACATATAGACCAATGGAATAGAATACTCGGAAATAAATCCCTATACTTACAGCCAACTGAATTTTGACAAAGACATCAAGAACTTACATTGGAGAAAGGAAACTATCTTCAATAAATGGTGCTGGGAAAACTGGATACCCATATGCAGAAGAATACTAGACTCCTATCTCTCGCTGTATATAAAAATAAACTCAAAATGATTAAAGACTTGAATATATCACTGAAAATTAGACAGTAGCCTAGGCATTGATTTTATGGCTAAGACTTCAAAAGCACAGGCAACAAAAGCAAAAATAGACAAATGGAATGATGTCAAACCAAGGTTTCTGCATAGCAAAGAAAGCAGTGAACAAAGTGAAGAGACAACCTGTACAATGGGAGAAAATGTTTGCAAACATTATCCAGCCAGGAACTAATATTCAGAATATAAAAGGAACTCAACAGCAACAAAATCAAATAATATGATTTAAAAATGGGCAAAATACCTGAATAGACATTTCCCAAATAAGACATATAAATGGTCAAGTAAATTAAAAAATGCTCAACATCACTAATCATAAGGGAAATGCAAATCAAAACCACACAGTGAGGTACCATCTCACCTCATTAGAATGGCTATGATCAGAAAGACAAAAATAAAATGCTCATGAGGATTCAGAGAAAGGAAGATCTTATATGTTGTGTTGGAAATGTATCAGTACAGCCATTATGAGAAACAATATGGAAGTTCCTCAAAGAACCAAAAACAGAACTACCATATGATCCAGCAATCCCGCTGCTGGTTATTTATCCAAAGGTAAGGAAATCAATATATCTAAGGTATGTCTCAACCTCCTTATTTCATTGCAGCACTATTCACAATGGAAATTATATTAAATCAAGCTAAATGTCCATCAACAGGTGGGTGGACAAAGAAAATGTGGTACATGTACACATGGATGAGCCTGGAGGACATTATGTTAAGTGAAATAAGCACAGAAAGATAAATATTTCACATTCTCACTCATGTGGAAGCTAAAAACTGTTGAGCTCATTGAAATATAATTATGGTTGTTAGAAGCTTGGAAGGGGAGAGGAAGGTAGAAAAGGTTGGTTAATAGATACAAAATTACAGCTAGATAGGAGGAATAAGTTCTAGTGTTCCATAGCACTAGATCCCATAGTCATCACTGTGGGATGACTATAGTTAACACTAGTTTTGTGTATTTTCAGATAGTTACAAGATGGGATTTTGAATGCTCCCACACAAAAAAAGAATAAATGTTTCATGTGCTGGATATGCAATTATCTTGATTTGATCATTACACATTTTATACATGTATCAAAATATCACTGTATCACATAAATATGTACATTATGTGTCAACTAAAAATAATTAAAATAAGGCTCACAACTCCAGGAAGTTCCACTAGAAATCAGAGCTTCCACAATGCTGCGGGTATTCTTTGAAAGCCTCAGAACTCTCCAGAAAATGAGAGGTTTTCTTAGATACGGTCCCAGATGAGACTTTCAGGGATACCCCAGTAAGAAATGAAGCCTTCAAAAGTGATGCGGTGGCAGGCCTGGGTATATCCAAAGACATTTCTCTAAAATTTTGAGAGATTCTCTCCCCTGACATACATCTCTTGTTAACAAAAGACATTGCATTGAATTCTTACTTGAGGACATAGATGGCCTTGGGGACCATCTGTTCAAAGTTTTGTGGATTTCATGCCAACTTGTGTGAAATCCAAAACAAGCACTGTGTCTACCAAAGGTAAATCATTAAGCCTGAAACAGCCAGCAGGAGACCTGAATTCTTTTCTTGGCTACTCTCAAAAATAGTTGACAATACCACAGGCAATTTTTTTCAGCACCCAGTAATTCAGAACCTCATGTCAAAAAGCACATTAATTTTGGCAATTTACTGATTACACATTATAATGCAATTCAAAATTTATTATAGTCAGGTATGCTGGTTATGTCAGTGGTTGTAACTGATAAGCTATGTTATCTATTTTTTTAAAAGACGGGGTTGTGCTATGTTGCTCAGACTGGAGTGCGGTGGCTATTCATAGGCATGATCAAAGCACACTATAGCCTCAAACTCCTAGGCTCAAATAATCCTCCTACCCTAGCCTCCTGAGTTACTGAGGCTACAGACATGTGTCACCATGCCCGGCTAAGCCATGTTATCTCTAATGGACATTTTCACATTACTACACCAATAATCTACTAATTGTGTCATTTGTCAGTCATGGAGAAGCTGCTGTGTGTGTGTGGACTTAGACCACCCACTGTTTGAGGCACAGGATAGCTTTTACTTTCTTTTTGCAGACAAATTTCTGTAGCCAGACTGGACTTTGGCCAAGGAAGCACTGTCTAGCATCTTCCCTGCATAAAATTCTTGTATTTTTGATGAGAAGTAGAGTTTTTCTTTGTCTTGCTATCATCACTGTAATAGTGATGGAGGTCAGAGGGGATGGACAGATTGTGGACTGAGAGCCACAGAAGGCTGTCCTTTAACACAAGTTCCTTCATTCTGCCAAGCAGACCTCCCTAGGGAATTGCTAGGCCATCCAAGGTTCAGCTCTACTGACATGGAACTGGAAACTGAACAAAAAATGGAAATACACTGTGACTTCCTCTCTCTTCTTCTTCTCTGTTTGCCAAATAGCAGTTTAGCTTTGGTATCAGGAACACAAATGAGGCTGAAGGAAAGAGGAGGCATTTGTGGGTCTTTGTCCTCATCTTCCCATCCCTACTCACCTTCAGCCACTGCCATAGTTCCATGGAACATCTGTTTCCAGGTAACCTAACAGATCATGGGAATAGCGGGCCCCTCTGAAATGTTTCCACAGAGTCATGTCTTTTTTTCCAACAAAATATTTTTCTTCTTAATTCACTTCTCCCTTCAGTTTGCGATTGGAACCAGAGACAATGATAATTTCATTGAAATGGAATCAATTGCAAAGCACTGGAAAGAAGTGTGATTTAAAATCTCAGGTTGGGTTTCTTGGAATTCTGAGCCAAGTCCCTTTCCCAGTTGCTCACAGGAAGTTTCGACTGATGTCATTGGAGTGTGTGTGTGTGTGTGTTTACATCACAGTACAGCCTTAAGGATGCAGAAAAAATCCTTTCTTTCAGTTCATATCTAGTGACTGTATCACTCTTCATGCGTAGCTAATATTTGAAACCTCGTCATGCTGACAAACCAGGCAACCATTCCTTAGTTTGAGAGTCCCATTAAGAGTAGCCATTTATAGGGGAAATCAGAGATTTTTGTTTCACTCAATGTTTCACAGACATAAACCTTTCCAAAATTCTCCTTCCCAACTTTGAAGATGCATATTTAGATCAAGATGATACTTGATATTAATTCAGAAGAAATTATTTATTCATGCCTTACAGTTTTTCACTTCAAGTTTTAAGAGAAATTGATTAGAGTCACTCTCATCTAAGGAGACACAAATTATTTATCATATGACAAAAACAGCACTTGATGTGTTAAAAGGGACCAAACCATGTGCAGTGAGCATAATTCCACAATGAGGCATCGAGTTTCTGGTAGAGGAGCATTATACTGGTAATGCAACATTTGTGGCTTGGCTGAAATCCACAGGCACTGTGCGCCTCAACAACGAGCCACTCTTCATTTCACTTCCTTTCCTTTAACCAAGTTCAACTCTATTTTGCTTCTTCCCAAACAAACTAGTATTTTATGACAGGAAAATATACAAAGGTCCATGTTTTTCTAACTTCTTCTGAGCCCCTTTTCACAGCCTGTCCTTTACTTTGCCTTCTTTTGACACAACAGTGGTAAATTATCCAAATAATGTCTTCAAGGATGTGATGAGACACCACGTTTAAGGGATGCAAGTTAGTATGTTCTGTCTCTATCATATACTCTAGTTCTTTTCTTCTTCCTTGTGTCTGTTTTCCTTGGGGGAAAATTAATCTATTTTTTTCCTGGGCTCACTTTTGTATTTTTCATATAATGTTTGGCAGGCTCCCAAATGACTTTCCTTTTCCCATCCAGACAAGATAGAGAATAATTCCAAAGCTGTGACCCTGCTTTTTCATCCTTTAAATGCAGCGTGGACTGAGCCTCTAAATTTAGTGACTGCTCTTGTTGGATTAAAAAAAAATCTAATTCGACAGTATTGGCCCTTAGCTTGCCACGAACCTTTCTCACTCCCTGTGGCCCTCTGTAGTTTCTGCTTCCTCCCACCACCAAAAACTACCCCACAAAATTTTAAAAGCATGAGCAGCTTCCTAGTTCAAAACCAGTCATAAAACCCAGTATTCCAAGTTTTGCTTCTACTTGAGCAATGTGTGGCTTTTGAACTCTGATTTATGTCCAGATTTTAGTGCATATTAAGCATTTTCTCTTTCTCACATGGTAGGGTTTTTTGTAGAGTGTATCCAACTCAGTCTTGCTGGTTTTCTTCCCACCCTCCTTTCCTTTAACCAACAAATTTCCCCAGTCCCCAGATACATAAAATTGGGAACTTGCTCATCGATCAGAAAATCAGTACTTGCTTCATAGTTTCTCTCTCTCATTTTAGAAGATTTTGATTTCCTCTTCTGGCATCTATCTGCTCACTCTATGTCAACAGAGGTGAACTTGGAGTAGAATGTAAGGAGTTTCCAGTGTCTGGTCAAGATTTTTTCCAGTACTGGTCATTTTCTTGGCATTACCAACTTCACCTCAGGAGGCAGTGGCTCCTTAATTCTGGGCTGTGAAAAAGATATGCTCCATGAATGCAGGAATTTTATCTGCTTTCCTTACAGCACGTAGAACAGTGCCTGGCACCTAGTAGGTTCTTAATAAATATTATACGAATTAATGCATACAATCCTGATGAGTTGGAGAGTTTTTAATTCAAATAGTTCATTTTTAAGACTTATCATGAAAATATATGAAGGCATTTTCATGCTGCAATATTTGACATTTTAAGTGTTCCCATTTTCATCATGAACTCAGATTTAAAAACCAACCAACAAATATATTTCGGCTCAGTCAGGTGAGGAACAGATACTTCTGGAAGAGCCTTTATGATGGCTGCCCAAGGACATTTCTAAGTTTTACTTAAACATGTGTTGGCTGGTGATGGCAGTACTGGTAAAACTATATTTGGGAAATGTTAATGTCATTTGACTGGTGAATCTGAGAAGCATACAGTCACTTTAGATATTGAGGTCCATTACCTGTGTTTCCTACCAACACTAGACCTTTTAAATTCAGTGTGATAAACATATACTTGGTGGCCTGATAAATGGCTATTGCATCCAAGTCCAGTGTACCATTATCATGTCTGATATAACATCAAGAGTTATAAGTATGTATCTAATGGGCACTGAGGTCAGATGGCAGCACATGGAAACATCCCATCACATTGTGTGGCAATGCAATGACACAGGAGTTAGACATGTTAGATATGAGTTCTAAATTTCTCTTCAAAGAATCGATATATCAGTAGGTTCAGTTCTTTGCCTTCTACTTCTCAACTTAACTTCCTCGTAAAGCAACCTTTTCCGATTGCCTGCTCCACCCTGACTCATTCCGATTTCCTGCTTGTCATAACCATTTTTCCCACCAAACCACTCACCCCATCACTCTCTTTAAATTAGTCAATCGGAATTAGTTTAGCCTGTGCTGTCTAACCCTACCCAATAGGGGAACTACACAGCAGCAGGGGCCAAGTGCGTCAGGAATAAACCCCCTTTTCGAAACTCCCTTGTCCAGGTGTGTAGTCACCATTGCTGCATCTGTGAGGGCACACCCTTCTATAGAAGTAAACTGCCTTGCTGAGAAGAAATAAAAGAAAATTTTCTATTCGAGCGCTATTTCTTTTGTGGCACCAAAACTTTATAACAGGCAGATAGTGAGGGTGCAGAAGTGCTTGGTAAGGTTTTCCTTTTAATGAAGAGCAGCCCCAAATCATTTTTCTTTCTAACAAAGAGCAGCCTGTAAAATTGAGTTGTAGCCATAGGTGCTGGCAGTTGTGCCAACCATGTTCAAAATGGCAGCTCCATCTTGCCTTCTCTGCCAGCCACGTGTACAGTAAGGAGCAGACAAGATGGCCCTGGCCAAGGGGTAAGTTCATGTGCAAAATAAGATTAGGGTGAGGCAGCCAGCCTTCCCCAGTGCCCTATGTAAACGTCATACCTGATTAAACCAATCTCTGAGTCCTAAGTAAATCAAACACTGCCTCTCCAAGCCAGACTATAAAATCCGGTGGATCCACCACCAGCAGGCTGCCTTTTACCCTCAGAACTCTCCTCTCTGTCACTAGAGAGCTGTTTTCCTTTCTCTTGCCTATTAAACCTCTGCTCCTAAATTTTCCTGGCACAAGATGACGAAACCTGGATATTTACCCTAGACGATGTAGCTGCTTCAGTAATGGATAGTAAAGACAGGAAAATTAAGGCAAAATGTATTGTCTTCCAATGAAACAAATATCACTAGTACTGTGACATTTCTGCCAGAAGCAACGGGAACTTTGACAGGCCTTTTCATTGGCTTGCTGGAAAACTAACTGGCAATGCCGACTAGAAGTGGCTTGCTGTGTTTGTTCTGGTCCTACCAGAGGTTGTCATGGATCTCCCTCTGGAAACTCATGAAGCACATGCCTCAGTGCCGCTCTGACAACTGTTCTCCTGAGGGGAATGATATCCTGCGAGAGAGGGTGAAGTCGGAAGCCTACTTTCATAGGTGCTTGTTCTCTGATGTCCGAGATGCAGCGTTTGCCACTTTATTATATGGCCAACCAGACTGTGAGCTCAAACTTCAGGATGCTAAAGGGAATGAATATGGCAGTTAAAAAAAAAAAACTTTATATTTTAGACCTCCAAAATTGGCTGTTTAGATCCCAGTTGTTTCCTTCCTGAGTTTCAAATGCAAGAATGCTATAGTCACAACACACACAGACACAAAATCACTGGGTTTCGATTTTTCTTCTGGAATTAGGACATACATGAGTGAATAAAATATCCCTGGGAAAAACTCTAAATATCCAATGAACTAGTAAATCAAGATATAACAACACATTATTAAAATTTTAAAATACATAAAAATACTGTAGTAAACTGATAAAAAGCAGAATACAAATTAAATATACATATAGTCACAATTATAGTTCAAAATTTAAAAATAAGCCAGGCACAGTGGCTCATGTCTGTAATCCCAGCACTTAAACCTAATGGGAAATATATTTTAAACAGTTAACGTGGGATTATGAGTAGTTTCCTTCTTCTGTGCATGTGTGTATTTAATTTGACAACATTTTATTGTAATGAAGGAAAAGTAAACTGAATTGGCTAAAAATCATCAAGCATTAAAAATTCCTTGAAAATTAAAGGAAGCATAAAAATAGCATATGATCATTAGATTACTGGGAAATATTTATAAGACATTGATGTATCATTTATCTACATTATGAAAAACAATTACATGACAAACTCATCATTTTAAGATGATTCTGTATCAAATGGGGTTTCAAAATACGGCTTTCAGTACTTCTCAAAACTTTCAAGATCGTCGGAAACAAGGGAAGTCTGAGAAACTCTCAGTTTCAAACCAACACAATTGTGCAATACAGTTCATATCTTCTTTTGGTTTATTTCTCTAATAGGAGCCCATTATTTCTGTGTCTTTGGCCATAGCTGTGTAAAACTAATTAATAATTTTGTTGGGTGTATTTACTACTCTGACCATCCTCCCTCAGATATTTTCTCAGTCTGAATTAAGGCAATTATTTTATTGGAAAAAAAATAGTTCTAATAGCTGGCTAACTGTCCCTGGCCTGATTATTATAAGCTATTTACTGAAATCAAATGCTATTGGCTACATGCTGGCTGTGTCCCAGTGTTCAAATTTTTGTCTTCTATTTGCATCTATTTTTGCAAGAGAAAAGAATTATTCTAGTCTATATTTAAAAACTAATCCAATATACTCAGTATATTTTATGCAAAGCTCTCTTCAGTACATAAATTTTTAAAATCTCTGTCCTTGTTTCCTACACTGTTTTTCCTTCCATTCACTCATTTATTCCACAGGTATTTTTATTTCAGAGCGGTTTGAAATTTACAGGAAAAAATTGCAGTTGATAGAGTTCCCACACATCCTACAGCCCATTTTCTCTATTACTGGCATCTTACATTGGTATGGTGTCTTAGTTATAATTCATAAATTAATGTTGATAAATTATTAACTAAAATTTATACTTAATTCATATTTATTTAGTTTTTTTTAACAAAATATCCTTTTTCTATTCCAGGATCCCAACTAGAATATGACGTTGCATTTAATCATAATATCTCCTTAGGTTCCTCTTGGCTGTGACAGTTTCTCAAGACTTCCCTTGTTTTTGATGATCTTGAAAGTTTTGAGAAGTACTGAACAGGTATTTTGTAGAATTTTCCTCCCTTGGGATTTGTCCGATTTTTTTTTTTTTTTTAATTTTGTAACTAGACTGTGGTTGTGTGTATTAAGGAGGAATATCACAGAAGCGAAGTGCAATTCTCATCATGTCATATCAAGAGCACACACTAACAACATGACTTATTGCTGAATATTGAACTTGATCACCTGGCTGAGGTAATGTTTGCCAGATTTCTCTGTAAAGGTACGGTTTTTCCCTCCATTCTATACTGTACTCCTTCAAAAGAAATCACCAACCACAGTTCATACTTAAGGAGTGGGGAAGTTACGATCTATTTATTTGAGGATAGAACATCTACATAATTATTTGGATTCTTCTGCATGGGAGATTTGTCTACTCTCACCAATTTACTAATTCACTCAACTATTTATATCCATATGGATTCATGGATATTTATTTTATACTTTGGGTTATAATCTAATACCACTTTACTTATTTTGTTGCCCAAACATTTCTATATGTAACGATGTTATGCTGAACATGAATTTATAAGGGTGTTTTCAATTCTAATTTATTAGAATGCTTTTAGTTCTAATCTGGCCTCTTCCCCTTGCTTACCTGTAAACTCCCACCCAGTAATGAGAAGCCTAGATGTTTCCATTTACTTAATTGTTCAACTCCAAAATAGATGTGTAGTGGTATCAGAATTGTTATACCTTACACAGGCATTTATTTTTGAGTGGAGTTTTTGGTAGTCAATCAGTTGACTGAATCTGGGCTAAATATATGTATTTTTAAATCATCTGCATTTGTTAAATTTCATTATCTCTACCTCATAATTTAAACATTCCTATGAATACAAACAGATAATTAAAGATTGTTTACAACCGGAAAACATAATTTTAACACTCTCTTCCTACCCCATTTTAAATATGATGAAACTTGAGTTCAAAGAATTACATACTTAAGGTCACACATGAGTAACAATTATAGCATGTTGTCACTTGAGAGATATCTATGTTAAAATGGTAGCACACCGGTTATACCTGATCCACCATCTTTAAATTTCCTTTAAAAGACCATAAAAATGCATATAAAAATATAATTAAAAAATACGAATAGAAATTGTAAAACATTAGACAAAGAAATGCCCTAGACTTTTCTTTACCTATGCAGATAGACCAGAAGAAGATGAGAAAATATTTGGTTTTTCCTCTCTGCTCAACATAACTCTATTAACAAAAGGAGCATCAGTGTCTAAAAATATTCTTTTTTTTAATTTTTTTATTATTATACTTTAAGTTCTAGGGTACATGTGCATAACATGCAGGTTTGTTGCATATTATACTTTAAGTTCTAGGGTACATGTGCATAACATGCAGGTTTGTTACCCAGCAATAAAATTATCAATAAAAAGGTTGAAGGCAGTAAAAAATAAATAATTAATGAGATGCCTGAATGCGGAGCATAGGGAGAGAAAATGTTAATTGTGACGGAGAAGTTGTTGACATGGAAATTAGAGGATGGATATTTTACCTGTATAAGAAATCAAAACAGGCTGGGCTTGGTGGCTCATGCCTATAATCCCAGTGGTTTGGGAGACTGAGGTGGGAGGATCACATGAGCCCAGGAGTTCAAGAACAGCCTAAGGAAAACAGTAAGACCCTGTCTCTACAACAACAGAAACACTAGCCATGCGAGGCGAGAGGCTGAGGTGGGATGATCATTTGAGCCCAGGATGTCAAGGCTGTAGTGAGCTATGTTCACACCACTGCATTCTAGCCTGGGTGACAGAGCAAGACACTTATGTGTGTCTCCGAAAAAGAAAAATGAAAACAAAGAGAGCAAAGAAAATCACATTTTTCAAGTCCTGAGCAGTGTAACTGAAGTAAAAGATATAGTGACTGAAATTATAATTTACCTATAAAATAATTGACTACCTGGACATGCAAACACACACACACATACACTAAAAATCTCCTAGAATGCCTAAGAAACCAGTGCACTTTACTACAATTACAAAGATAAGGAAGGTGTGATCTTTATTAGTATAATAATAACCAGTTAGAAAGCACAATGGAAAAGTATTCCAGTGCCGATGGTGTTGGGGAACTGCTCACATATTCAAGAGAAATGCACAGATACCAAAGCAGAAAGGACAATAAACAAGAGTCCTCATGGTCAAAAGATTAGAAGATGCAGCTTTCAATGGGAGGAGCAGGTTTTGGACCACACTGCAGCACTTTTCTTCTTTCTGTGCTGCCTTGAAGGAAGGCAGTGGTAATACTAATCACTGACACTTAATGGTTCTCATGAGGTGGACACTGTTGTAAATGCTACATACATATTAATACACTTAGCCTTACTGTAGACTTAACCCTGTAAGTTTAAGAAGCTGGATGAACCCTACACAGGTTTAACCAAAGAAATCCAAATCAAGACACAATGTAATTAAACTTCTGAAATCTAAAGACAAAGAAAAAATACAGAAAGCAACCAGAGAAAACTGATCTTAGATTTCCCTTACCTACAGAGAAAAAAGGACTATTTGTATGACAGCAGATTAATACTCATATTATCTTCATTTTGTAGGTGAATAAACTGACACTGGAATATTCAGGAGGAACATTCAGGAACTTCTTCGTGGTCATGGTCACCCAGCTAGAGTGTGGAAGCCAGGCTGTCTGATTTCACGATCTGTGTTCTTAATCCTATGCATAAGGAAGCCATAATGAGGCAACCACTATTTTTAAGATTCACAGATGTTTGGGCCCAGTTCACCAGAATGCCAAGTTATACAGGGTTGTGGAATCAAAACTGCAATTAGTAATAAAATGTGATGCTCTCTGGAACGTTTTTCGTACATATATATGCTTCTTGGGACTCTCCCTGAAGGTTAAGAGAAATTGAGAAACGATGGAGAATTTAAGTGTTTTAGATCCTACATACATTAGACTTAAAAATAGTAACTATATACATGCGTATTTATAAACTTAAGAATGAACATAACATGAACCATGTGGCACCTATAAAATGAAAATAAAATACCTACAAACCAACTGAGAGCAGTAAAAGAAGCTTTAAGGACTTTCACTTCAGGAAGTCTGAATTAGATGCGCTCCTTCCCATTCCTCCCCCTAATTACAACAAGCTTGGACGTTACATACAGAACAAACAGAAGGAGCCTCTGAAAGATGAAGAGAAGGCAAGTAAGCTACAGACTTCACAACGTAAGGAATAATATGGTGGTGAGTTACATTTGTGATTTTTTTTCTTGTCTCATATCCCATAATATCTCGTATCTCATAATCAGTTAGAAAGCACAGTGAAAAAGTATTCCAAGGCCAATGGTGTTAGAGAACTGCTCACAAATTCAACAGAAATGCACAGATACCAAAGCAGAAAGGACAATAAACAAGAGTGTTCATGGTCAAAAGATTAGAAGATGCAGCTTTCAATGGGAAGGGCAGGTTTTGGACCACACTGCAGTGCTTTTCTGCTTTCTGTGCTTTCCCACTCTAGAAGCTGAAGAAGATAACAACCCCAATATGTCAATATATGTAGACCAAAAACCAGCCCCAATAAAAGTCTGCTCTCTCTAGCCAAAGGACTACAGTAGGGCAGCCCAGCAAGACAGAAAACCTTCAGACAACCTACCCCAGCCAAACACTACCAAAAAAAGTAAAAGAAAAAGTGAGCCACCACCCAGTCCACATCAGTGAAAACTAAGTGGAAAGTCTAGACTTTCACCTCAAGAGGTTGCAACAAGCTACTCCAATACACCTGCCGGGATAGTGTCACAGAAGGCTAAGTAAGGACCTGTGTTGTTGATTCCTCTCCAGAAGTAAAGAGTCCATACCTGCTATTTTAAGAGAGACCACATGGAAAGCCTAGATTTCAACACCTACCCAGCATTAATGCTGTATTCCTTCCCTTCTTTACTGTTTGGTATCAACGCAGCTCAGTGCAGAGTCAGAATGTTTGGCATTACTCTTCAGTAATGAGGCCACCTCCACCATGGTGGCAGTGGAGACCATGTGAGAACCAGGACTTGTACCCTGCCCAGAAGTACTGAGTAGACCCCTCTACAGGAAGGCTGAGGGGGAACCTAAACTTCTACCTCTCTCTGGCAGTAATAAAGTAGGGACTCACTTCCCCCCTGCTGAGCAATGTCAGCAAAAGCCAGTTGAAGTAAAAGCTTATTTCTTTCTTTCTTTATGTATATATGTTTTTGGAGACCAAGTCTTATTCTGTCACCCAGGCTGGAGTGCAGTGGAATAATCAGGGCTTACTGCAGCCTTAACCTCCTGGGCTCAAGCAGTCCTTCCACCTCAGCCTCCCAGTAGCTAGGACCACAGGTGTGCACCACCGCACATTGCTAACATTAACATTTTTTTCTAGAGATGGGGTCTTCCTATGTTGCCCAGGCTGGTCTGAAACTCCTGGGCTCAAGTGATCCTCCCACCTTGACCTCCTGGAGGGCTGGGATTACAGGTATGAGTCATCACTCCAGGCTGAAGCTTTATATAATAACCAAAGTCTCATATTACAAAATGTCAAAGATTCAGTCAAAAGTTACTTGTTATGAATGGACAGGATCTCAAACTGAATGATAGAAGACAATTAATAGATGCTAACACTGAGATGACAAAGTTGTTAGAATCATCTGACAAACATTTTAAAGCAGCTATAGTAAAAGTGCTACTGCAAGTGACTTTAAACATGCTTGAGGCAAATGAAAAAATGCTACAAAGCTCAGAAAAGAAATAAAATATATAAAGAAGAATCAAAGAGAAATTATAGAACCAAAAGATACCATAACTGAAATGCAAAGCTCCATGGATGGACTCAACAACAGAATGGAAAAGACAGAGGAAAGAAGTAGTTTAGAGGAAATTAGAATAGACTAGAAAAATGAACAAGACCCTGTGATAAAGAGCAAATATTTATGTTATTGGATTCCAGGAAAGAGAAGAGAATGAAAAAGTACTTAAATAATGGCTTAAGAATTTCTCACATTTTGCAAAGATTTAAACCTATGATTTGAGAAGCTGGGCAAACCCCAAACAGGATAAACCAAAGACACACCAAGAAAAATAGTAATTAAACTTCTGATTAAGGAAGAAAAACAAAGTTCTGGAAAGCAGCAAGAAAAAAAATGACGCACGTTCTATATGGTAAAAGCAATTTGAACGACAGAAGATTTCTCATCAGAAACTGTGGGGACCATGAGGAAGTAACAGATATTTTTCAAGTGCTGAAATAAATCAACTGTCAGTACAAAATGCTCTACTCAGTGAAAATATCTTTCAAGAATAAAGGGGAAATCAGGACATACACATACACAGACTTTTTTTTTTTTTAATTAAGAATTTGTTGTTAGTTTATCTCCCTAAAAGAATGGCTAACGTTCTCCAAACACGAAGGAAGTTGATAAGGAATCTTGAAATTTCAGTTAGAAACAATGAACATGGTAAGCAAAATATTGGTCAGTACACTAAGTTTCATTTCTCCTCTTGAATTTTCTAAATTATGAGTTAGGATTGAAGGAAAAATCATAACATCTGGTATATATGTAGAGGAAAGATTTAAGACAGTGATGTTATAAATGAGGGAGGGTAAAGGAACACGAGATAACCACTAATATGACACACCAATAGACTATGATAAATTATGTGTCTAATGTGATTACTAGAAAAGCCAGTTAAAATATAAAGATTGACAGAGTGAACTTAAAAACATGATACACTATATGCTGTTTACAATAAACTCACTTCAAAGATAATGCCATAGTCAGGTTGAAATTAAAAGGAATAAAATAGTGTATTACGTAAACCATCAAAAAAAAGCAGGAATGGCTGTATTAACATTAAAGTCAGCTTCAGAACTAAGGAAATTATCAGAGAGGGACATTATATAATTAAATGGTCGATTTACCAAAAGAACATAGCAATCATAAATGTTCATGCAGCAAACAACGAAGCTGGAAAATATGTGAAGTGAAACTGATAGATCTAAAAGGAGAAACAGATAAATCCATTCATTGTAGTTGGGGCCTTTATCAACCCTCATTCAACAATTGGTAGAACTGGACAGAAAACCAATAACAATATGAAAGAACTCAACAACATGAGACAATAGGATCTACTATTTATGGAACATTCCAGTAACAGCAGAATACATGTTCTTCACGTGCTCACAGAACAACATATAAAGATAGACGCTGAGCCGTAAAACAAGGCTCAACAAATTTAAAAGAACTGATATGCTACAAGTACTTTCTCCAACCACAAAAGAACCAAACTAGAAATCAATAAGAATGATAATGGGAAAATCTCCAAACACTTGAAAACTGAACAACAATAGTTTTATAACCCATAGTCATAGAGGAAATCTCAAATTTTAAAAATGCACTGAACTGAATGAAAATGAAAACAACAAAATTTGTGAGACACATAAAGCAGAACTGATGGGAAAATATATAGCACTAAATACATGCTCTAGAAATGTCTTCAACCAGTAACCTAAGCTTCCACCACAAAAACCTAAAAAAAGAAGGAAAAATAGACCCAATGCCAGCAGAAAGATGCAATAACAAAGGGTAGAACGCAATAAAATTGAAAACAGATAAACAGTTTAAAGAAGAATAAAACAAAATAAAGAGCTGGTTCTTTGAAAAGGTCAATTAAATTGACAAACCTCAAGCAAGACTGTCAAAAAAAAAAAAAAAAGGACTTACCAGAGATAAAATGGGATATCGCTACCAATACTGCAAACATCAAAAGGATAAGTAAATACTCTGAACTGTACAGACATGAATCTGACAATTTAGACAAAATGGATCATTTCCCTAGAAAACACAAACTACTACAACTTATCCAATGTAAAATAGATGATTTGAATAGCCCTATAAGTACTAAAAAAATTCCTAAACAGAAAGTCTCCAGGGCCAAATTGTTTCCTTCAGAATTCCACCACATTTGTAAAGATTTGACAGCAATTCTATACAGTGTCTTTGAGAAAATAGAAGGTGGTATTTTCTAATTCATTTTAGGAAGCTAGTAATACCCTGATACCAAAATGTATACTGCAAATTGATAAAATTATGGACCCCTGCATATTAAATTTCAAAATAAAAATGATAAAAATACTTGGGTAATGAATAACAGCATAACAAAAAACCACAGACCAATATCTCATGAACATAGACACAAAAATACACTTAACAATATGACATAGAATTCAGTAATATATGAAAATTATATACCACGACCCAGTAAGACTTATTCCAAGAATGGAAGACTGGCTCAATAGTTAAAAATCAATCAGTGTAGTGCAAATATTAATAGCTAATGAAGAAATGTCATAAAATGAATGCAGAAAAAGGATTTGACAAAATTCAACACTCATTTATGAAAAAAATGCTCAGAAAAATAGGAATTAAAGGACACCTACAAAAAACTTTCAGCTAACATAATTCTTAATGGTGAATGACTGAATGAATGTTTTCTTCCTGAGCTTGAGAATAAGATAAGGGTATCATCCCTAATGACTCTTATTCAACATAGTGCTCAAAGTTCTATGAAGTGCAATTAGGCAAAAAAGGGAAATACGGCAATAAAGGGAAATAAAAGACAGGTTTAAAAAAAGGAAGAAATTAAATGTTATTTGAAAAAGCTGATTGTCTACCTAGAAAATCTCAAGGAAAACACTATTAATATACAGAACAACCTGAATGAATCTTCAGAGAATTACACTGCATCAGAAAAAGCCAATCCCAAAAGATTACATACTATGTAATTCCTTTTGTATAAGATTCTTGAACTGACAAAAGTATAGAAATGAACAGATTAGTGGTTGTTAGGGGTGAGGGGGCATGGGTCAGAGACAGGAGTTGGGGATATAAAAAGGCAACCTGAGGGATCCTTATGGTGATTGAAATGTTCTGTATGTTGGCGCTATCGATGTCAGTACTCTGGTTGGACTATGGTTCTACAGTTTTACAAGATGTTATTGAGGAAAACTGCATAAATGGTGCCCAGGATCTCTCTTGTTGTTTCTTGCTGATTATGTATCTGCAATGATTGCAAAATAAAAAGGTTTAATTTTTAAAAAGGATTAAACATTACATAGCATACACCTGAATAAAAGACAAAATTTGGCTAAGGATTATTTTTGTCCTAATATGTGGATTTTGTACAACATAAATCACAATCCCCTAAAATCTGTATTGTAAATTGATAAAATGTAAAACCTGTGTATTACAAAGTAAAAGATGAACAAAAATTATAAAACACTAATTTAAGTAAGAAATACCCTAGTGCCCCAATGTATCAGTAGACAAACACATGGACAGTTTACAAAAGGGGAAGTACATATGGTGAATAAATATTACGAGATGTCTAATATTGTTAGCTGTCAATGAAACATGAAATAAAATGACATTGCACACATCTCAAGTCTCCAGCAGAGCACTGACCAAACTGAAACTTCCCACTTCCACTGGAATTTAATTTGCTAAATCATTTTTCCTCAATCTAAGTAAATTCATAGCTATTCTCTCTAAACACATTCACTAGAATAATTGACAAGACACTGTACATCCCTTGACTTCTTGACCTGCAACTTCCTGATTGCCTTCTTGGCCTTACTTAGAAAATACCCACTAGCATCCTACTGTTAATATAGTTCTCAAGTCTCTCTCCATGGAAATAACAGTCTAGGAAAAGGGCCTACAACATAAACCTCAGAGTGGTTACAAATTTTTGTGAGAAATGATATCTTCATGGGGCACACCCCACTTGTAAGCACTGGGTGTGACACTCCCAGGACCCTTGGGAGTGGTGGTTAGCTCCAGCTACAGGCTGATATTACAAAGACAGGGCAACCTCATAGGGAAACCTCATGGGTTTCCACGTCTTGAATGTGCCTCATAGTTTTATTTTTTCTAAGATATGTTTCTACTGGATTGAATTATTGTCAGTCTTCGCAGTTTCTCTTTTCATTCAATGGAAAATTTGAAAAAGAATTAGATGTTTTGTCTGAGACTGGGAAGTGGACAGGCCTGGCCCTGACATTCACAGGATCTATTCAAGGGTATAGAAGGAGACACACACTATGAGCAGTGAGACTCTCAAGCCAAGCCAACCAATTCCTGTTTACAGCTTGGGCAGACCTCAAACTCTGTTTATATTGCCCATTCCAGGTTAGAAGGCCAGATTCAAACAGAATTCGCACAGAAATTCATCTAGATTCTCGCAAATCCTGAGCCAGAATATGGCAGCAAATTGAAAGAGCTGGTGCCCTTTTGCCCAGGCCCTGGACTTCAGCTGGCAGCTCTCCCTTCTCTTTCTTTCCTGGGTTCTATCTTGTACTACAAGGGACCTCACAAACATGTATGTGGACACACCAGCCATTGAGCTCTGTATTCATCTCACAAGGAGCCAATCTTAGGCCACCCTTCCTTGGGTTTTGGAATAGGCATATCAGCTTTGGGATCTGTTCTTTGGAAGAGCTTTGTGAAGAGCCTGCACATGCCCAGAAGTGCAGCATGCCAGGGCTGTTTTGGGCAAAGAATTCTGAGGTTCCAAGACCCAGACCATGAAAGACATGGTAAGTTCTCTGAGTGAACAAAGATCTCTTTGGTCCCACCACTCTGCCCTATGGAGAAGAGCTCAGCTAGAGAATAAAGTGAGGCTGTCAGAAGTATAAGGCCCAGGACAACGGGATGTTTAATGCCAGACGTAGAGTTAATTGTCCGCAAAAGTGGAAAATTTTCTAATTTACCAATTGACCTATTATTCAATAATTAACAAGAAATTCAATTCATTTTATTCCCACCCATCCACATCAAATGGTCTTGATGAATCATTGTGCATATCTTCTCAGCATCTTAGGCATTCATAGGGAAAGAGATAGATATAAATATTTGGTGGGTACTCCTTTTATGTTTTGAGGAAGGACGAAGGGGATATAGAGATCAGAGTTTGGAGGTAGAATACAGCTCCACTTTTGCTCTCTGTTGCAATATAATGGGATGTGCCATACTGCTAAGATGGTCCCCTAGGTATTCACCTTTTATTTATGCCATATCTCTTACTCAAAATTATTTGAGGCAGCATTACATTACAATTTAACTTTGCCCTTTTAAGCGTTTGTCATGACAAAAAGTACTTTCACATGTAACATTTCATTTTACTCTAGTAAAATAGATTGCATTCAAGAGTTACTTTCTAATTTCTAATTTGGGGTTCATTAATAATAAACAACTTTACATATTCATTGAGTAATTTTTATGCATCAGGTACAATGTTACATGCTGGGAATATAATAGTGAGTAAACAAGATAGACACAATTCCATCTTCACTAAATTTATAGTCTATTGGAAAACACACTCCCAAAAATTCAGGAAAAAATTTCAAACAATTATTAATTTTAATAAATAGCTTTAAAGGAGGAAAAATACAAAAGAACATATTAGGTCATTGAGACAAAATTAACAAGGATATTCAGGACCTGAACTCAGCTCTGGATCAAGTGGACCTATTATCTACATAACTCTCCAACCAAAAAAATAGAATATATATTATTCTCAGTGCCACATGGCACTTGCTCTAAAATTGATCACATAATTGGAAATAAAACACTCTTCAGCAAATGAAAAAGAACTGAAATTAACAGTCTCTCAGACCACAGTACAATCAAATTAGAACTCAAGATTATGAAATTCAAAACCACACAACTATGTGGAAATTGAACAACCTGCTCCTGAATGACTCCGGGTAAATAATGAAATTAAGGCAGAAATCAAGAAGTTCTTTGAAACCAATGGGAACAAAAAGACAATGTACCAGAATCTCTGGCATGCAGCTCAAGCAGTGTTAAGAGGGAAATTTATAGCACTAAATGCCCACATCAGAAAGCTACAAAGATTTCAAATCAACACCGTAACATCACAACTAAAAGAACTAGAGAACCAAGAGCAAATAGAATGAAAATTAAAATCACAATGAGATACCATCTCATGCCAGTCAGAATGGCAATTAAAAAGTGCAGAAACAACAGATGCTGGAGAGGCTGTGGAGAAAGAGGAACGCTTTTACACTATTGGCAGAAATGTAAATTAGTTCATTGTGGAAGACAGGTGGCAATTTTTCAAAGACCTAGAATGAGAAATACCATTTGACCCAGCAATTGCATTACTGGGTATATATCCAAAGGAATACACATCTTTCTATTACAAAGATACATGCATGCATATGTTCACTGCAGCACTGTTAACAATAGCAAAGACATGGAATCAACCCAAATGCCCATCAATGATAGACTAGATAAAGAAAATGTGGCACATATACCCCATGGAATAGTATGCAGCTATAAAAAGGAAAGAGGTCATGTGTTTGCAGAGACGTGGATGGAGCTGAAAGCCATTATCCTCAGCAAACTAACACAGGAACAGAAAACCAAACACTGCATGTTCTCACTTTTAAGTAGGAGCAGAACAATGAGAACACATGACACAGGAAGGGGAACATCACACACTGGAACCTGTTGGGTGGTTGTGGGGAGGAAGAACAATGGGGTAAATAGCTAATGCTTGCAGGGCTTAATACCTAGGTGGTGGGTTGATAGGTGCAGATCACTGCCATGGCACACGTTTACCTATGTAACAAATCTTCGCATCCTGCACATGTATTCCAGAACTTAAAATTACAAAAGAACAAAATGCAGAATATATAGCTACATAGGACTTTTAGCTCTACTTCAGATAAATTAAAGAAGCCTTTTCTGACCACTCTATTACAATTAATCATTTTTTCAGCACTTCTCATCTCCTCACTTTTCTCATACACACATATGATCAGCTTACTTTTGATTTTTGTTCTCTCTACTCATATGTAAGCTCTATGAGGATAGGGCCTGCTGCCTTTTTATTGTAATGGCTTTTACTCATTTTTTCTGGGACTGAAATAATGCCTGGCACACCGCACAGTAGTTCCCCTCCCCCCATCCACAGAGGATATGTTCCAAGACCTCCAATGGATGCCTAAAATTGCACATGGTACCAAACCCTATATACAGACAGTCCCCAACTATCATGGTTCAAATTAAGATTTTTCAGCTTTACAGTGGTGTAAAAGCAGTATGCATTCAATAGAAACTGTACTTTGAGGACCTATACAACCATTCAATTTTTGAACTTCAACTTTTATTTTGGCTACAGGGAATACATGTGCAACTTTGTTACATGGGTATATTGCATGATGCTGAGGTCTGGGGTACAGATCCTGTCACCCAGGTAGTGAGCATAGTACCCGATAGGTACTATCAGATAGATTCATTAAAGAACTCAAAGTATATTTACCATTTGATCCAGCAATCCCACTACTGGCCACCTATCAAAAGGAAAATAAGTCATTGCATGAAAAAGACACATGCACACATGTTATTGCAGCTCGATTCACAGTTGCAAAGATATGGAGTCAACCTAAGTGCACATCAACCAATGAGTAAAGAAAATGTGGAATATACACACCATGGAATACTACTCAGCCATAAAAAAAGGAATGAAATAATGTTTTTTGCAACAACTTGGATGGAGCTCCAGGCTATTATGCTAAGTGAAGTAATTCAGGAGTGGAAAACTAAACACCATATGTTCTCATTTGTAAGCTAAGCTATGAGTACCAAAAGGCATACAGAGTATTGTAATGGACTTTGGAGACTCAGAAGTGGGAGAGTGGGAAGGAGGGTGAAAAGGAGGATGGGAAGGAGAATGGGAAGGAGGATGGGAAGGAGGATGGGAGGAGAGGGTGTGAGATAAACTTCATATTAGGTACAATGTATACTACTCAAGTGACAAGTGCACCAAAATCTCAGAATTCACCATTATATAATTCATTCATATAACCAAAAACCACTTGTACCTCAAAAACTATGAAATAAAAGGAATTAAATAGTAATAGCTATTCTAAGTGGTATGAGATGGTATCTCATTGTGGTTTGATTTGTATTTCTGATAATGATGTAGCATTTTTTCATGCTCGTTGGACACTTCTTTTGAGAAGTGTCTTTTCACGTTCCTTGCCCATTTTTTACTGGGTTTATTTGGTTCTTGCTTAAGTTCTTTATAGATTCTAGGTATCAGACCTTTGTCAGATGCATTGCTTGTGAATATTTTCTTCTATTCTACAGGCATCTGTTTACTCTTTGTAGTTTCTTTTGCTGTGCAGAAGCTCTTTAGTTTAATTAGATCCCACTTGTCAATTTTTATGTTGCAGTTGCTTTTTGGGCTTAGCCAAAAGTTATTTGCCGAGGCTGATGTCAAGAAGGGTATTTCATACGTATTTTTCTAGCATTTTTATAGTTTGAGGTCTTAAATTTAAATCCTTAGACCATCTTGAGTTAATTTTTGCATATGGTGAAAGGGAAGTATTCAATTTTATTATTCTGCATATGTCTAGCCAGTTATCCGAGCATCATTTATTGAATCAGGAGTTCTTTCCCCATTGTTTGTTATTGTCAGCTTTGTTGAAGATCAGATGGTTGTGAGTGTGTGGCTTTATTGCTGAGTTTTCTATTCCATTCCATTGGTCTATGTGTCTGTTTTTGTGCCAGTACCATGCTGATTTGGTTACTGTAGACTTGTAGTAGTGTTTGAAGTTGAATGGTGTGATGCCTCTGGATTTGTTCTTTTTGCTTAGGATTGCCTTAGCTATTCAGGCTTTTTGGTTTCATATGAATCTTAGAAAATTTTCTAATTCTGTGAACAACAACATTGGTAGTCTGATAGGAATAGCATTCAATCTGTAGATTACCTTGAGCAATGTGGCCATTCTAAAGATACTGATTCTTCCTACTCGTGAGCATGGAATATTTTTCCAGTTATTTGTGTTATCTATGATTCCTTTTGGCAGTGTTTTGTAGTTCTCCTTGTAGAGATCTTTCAACTCTCGTTAGCTGTATTACTAGGTATTTCATTTTCTTTGTTGCTATTGTAAATGGGATTGTGTTCTTGATTTGACTGTCTGGATGTTATTGGTGTATAGAAATGCTATTGATTTTTGTACATTGATTTTGTATCCTGAAACCTTACTAATTTATTATAATAGTTCTAGAAGTCTTTAGGGTTTTCTAGATATATAATCATATTGTCAGCAAAGAGAACTAGTTTACTTCTTTTCCTATCTGAATGCCTTGTATTTCTTTCTCTTGCCTGATTGCTCTGGCCAGGACTTCCCGTACTATGTTGAATGGGAGTGGTGAGTGGGCATCCTTGTCTTTTTCCAGTTCTCAAGGGGAATGCCTCCAGCTTTTGCCCATTCATTATGATATTGGCTGTGGTTCTGACATAGATGACTCTTATTATTTTGAGGTATGTTCCTTTAATGCCTAGTCAGTTCAGGGTTTTTTGTTTGTTTGTTTTTATCATGAAGGGATGTTGGATTTTATTGAAAGCTTTTTCTACACCTATTAGGTTACATAGTTTATTGGAAGTTACAGGATCCAATAAATTATGTGAGGTATTCTATACTTTAGCATAAAATAAGCTTTCTGTTAGATGATTTTGCCCAGCTATAGGCTAATATAAGTGTTCTGAGTACATTTAAGGTAAGCTAGACTAAGTTATGATATTGGTAGGTCTATTAAATATGATTTTCACTTATATTTTCAAGTTACAATCGGTTTATCAGAATGTAGCCTCATCATAAGTTGAGGAACAGCTGTATACTGTTTTGTTGTTGATCTGATAACCAAGAAAGCTACTGAGTGACTAACAGGTAGGTAGCATACATAGCATGGATATGCTAGACAAAGGGATAACTCACGTCCCAGGCAGGATGAAACAGAACAGTGCAAGGTTTCATCATGCCACTCAGAATGGTGTGAAATTTACGACTTACTAATTATTTCTGGAATTTTTCGTTTGATATTTTTAGAACACAGTTGACTGCAGATAACTGAAATCAAAGAAAGCAAAACAGCAGTTAAGGGAGACTATTGTCAGTGCTTAGTAAGTACTTACTGAATGAATAAATGAGGTCATCAGAAAAGCCTTTCTGAGAAATAAACATTTAAGCTGAGACCTAAATATGGAGCCAGTCGTGCAAGGAGGGGTGAGAGGAGAAGACTTTTCTAGGTGGAGGAAACAGATACAAAGTCCCTGAGGCAAGAAAGAGATTTTGACATACAAGGAACTTAAGAAAGTCCGTATGCTAGAAGCATGTATTGGGCAGTGGCTGGAGCTGAGGTTGGAGACATGAGTAGGACAAGGTTGTTCTGTGTCTCATAGGTTAAGGTAAAGATTAGATTTTATTGTAAATGAATTGGGAAGAGATACAAGTAAAGTAGTAATACTTGGGTTTAAACATGATCATGCTGGTTTCTGGGCATGAAACAACTATTAAAGTATGACAAAAGTATAACCATGGAGATCAGTTGTAAGACTGTTGCAACAACAGTGATAATATTACCAGTATTTATTGAGCACTTACTCCTATCAGGTACTAGTCTAAGTGCTTTACATATAGTCCTATTTAAACAAAAATTTAGTTTAATTAACTGGTAAGTTTGATACTTTTCAAATTGTTTTTTTCTTAAGCCTTACTTTTCCATATTATAATCTACCTTAGTGTAATAAACACTATGATTCAAAGGTTTTTTTGGTTTCTGTTTTGTTTTGTTTTTGAGACCGAGTCTCATGCTGTCACCCAACCTGAAGTCCGATGGCACAACCTCAGCTCACTGCAACCTCTGCCTCCCGAGTTCAAGCAATTCTCCCCCCTCATCCTCCCTAGTATCTGAGATTATAGGTGCCCATCACCATGCCCAGCTAATTTTTATATTTTTAGTAGAGATGGGGTTTCGCCAGGCTAGTCCTGAACACCTGACGTCACGTGATCCACCTGCCTTGGCATCCCAAAGTGCTGGGATTACAGGTGTGATCCTGTAATCACACCTTATACTGCGCCAGCCTTAAAGGTATTCTTTTTTTTTTTTTT
>NW_012118710.1:9845375-10032188 GCF_000951035.1 Colobus angolensis palliatus | reverse complement strand
AGGTATTCTTTATCTTAAAAAGAAATTGAGAAATGTTCCAGTAGATATTTAAGAATTACAATTGATCCTTGGGCATCTGAAAATGGTGTTTAGAGACAATAAAGCCATGTAGGGGATATTCTAAAGTGGGAATTCTTTTGGGAACTGGGTAGGAGAATCCAGCTATTAGAGGTGAAAGTCTAGGCTAACATGACTACAGTGGGAAATATGCAAAGAAGATCACTGCAGGTTAACTGCAAAAAAAAAAAAAAAAAGAAAGAAAGAAAGAATTTGAGGTTTCATTGAATAGAGGGGAAGCATGGAGGTAGGGGGGAATTCAAGATGTCTTCAAGGCTTTGAGAAACAGAGATATAGTGGACACTGTTCATGCTCTGCCCAGATCCCCCTCATGTACCTATTGCATCCATCTTCTAAATGCCAGGGAAATTATGTCTTTTTATCCAGGGACAGCTGACAGCTAATGACTGACTTATACGTCCTGGAATACGCCTCAAGGTGAGACAACTCTGTGGAGCCCTGCTGCTTCAGAGTTCCCTGTGGGATCAGGCTGAGGCTAGACTTCAACTGAAACCACATCTTGCTCAGTTTCTGCTCTTGCCTTATCTGTTTCTTCTCCTTCCAGGTTTCTCCTGAGAGTACTTCCTCAATAAATCACTTATGCAAGGATCCCTGTCCTAGGCTCTGTTTCTATGGATACCGAGGTAAGATAGAAGAGTGGGGAAATACTGGAGCAACTGCCTTAGAAGGAAAAGTGGGAGAGCAGTGTTAATTTGTACTTGTTTGACAGATACTATCAATCTTTTCCCAACATAGTAAAAGTTCTCATGGTGCACCTTTCACACGGGAAGGGTATGATCACAGCTAGAGGAGGAAATTGCAAGATACTGAAGTAGTAGGCATATTTCAAGTACACTTCATCTAAATTTGACTTTTTAATATCATTTCCTTAACTAGAGAGCCAAATGCCCATTGAACTAGTTCTAAGTGCATTTTATTAAGTGACCTAAATTTTGAAAATCTAAGTACTTTTCAAATAGAGAATAGAGGACCCATGAGCACCTAGGGATCTGTAAAACATCCCAAACGATTTTTCAAGTGTTGTATTTTTGGCAAAACTTAGTTTAACTCGTTTTGCAAGTACTCTTCTCTCAGTTTTTAAACCCTTGGGCATTTCAAAGGAAATTTAATCCGTATGTTTCTGATTCATTTACATTTTAAGTCATAAAAATGTTATTTTTATAAGGGCTGTTTGATATCCAAGAAACTTTCTGAGCCTTTTTAAAAATCTCTTTAAAGTCTTGTTAGTGGGAGCCAGGGAGCTGACATGGTGTGTGATGCACCACCCGAAAATGTAATCCAGACAGACTCAGTCATAGACTGACCTCAGAACAATGCATGCCACAGCCAGCCAAAAAATAATGGCAATGTGATGATCAAGAAAGTTGGTCTGGACACCAGAGGACCCCTGAGACACACAAGAGAAGCCAACAGCAAATGACAGGAAAGATTAAAGTGAGATATGTTAGCATGTCGTTGATGCATGGGCACATATAACGACTAGACTAACCTCCGTTATAGCAAGTCATGATTCCTGGCACCTTTCAGGAAGATCAGCAGATTTCTGCAGGACAAAGTCCCGTATCACCACCCACATACTTTATGTAAAGAAAACTGTGCTTTCCCCCAGCACTGTATATAATAAGGCGTCAAAATAACATTCGAGGACTTAAAGTAACTCACTGTATATTCTTACTACAGAGTACTAGGCAGCAATTAAAATGCTGATGTTAATCATATTTAAAGATGTAGAGAGGTATTCCTAGTTCATTGCTAAATGCAAAATGTGGTGACAAACCTGTATATAGACATCAGGATCACATTTATTTAAAAAAGGACTATCAAATATCTATGTGCATTGAAATATTAAATAGTAATTATCTGCAAGTGGTAGGGTCAAGGTGTTTTTATTTTATTTGCTTTGTTATATTTTCTAACTTTTCTACAATATGTATTGTGTAGTTTAAAAAACTATTTGTCTGCATTTTTTTGATTATACAGAATAGTATTCCTATAATATTGTAAGAGAGCAGTGCCCTTCTTTCTCTGCTTGTTTCTTTTGCTTGGTAACAACGTGCATAGGGTCCAAGCCGGAGGGGGTGCCGCAGCAAGCACTCGATGATCAAACCGTCTGAGAGTTGATGGAATGCAAGCGTTCATCTGGAATGGCTGAGTCTGTGGTGACCATGCTTTCTGAACCCCAAATTGGTCACACGGTCTAACCTGTGGGGGGTACACGACAGGATAGATTATTTTAAATCGGAACTGCTCTCAAACTTCCAGGACATACGGTCTTTCTGGCTGTGGGGCACGTTGCTTCAGAAAGAAGGAAAAATTCTAAAAGGCAATCTGAGGAACTCTGAAGGAAAAAATAACAGCTGGTAATTTATAAAACTATAGCTGCTGGTACTGAACATCCGCTGAACAAGAAGAACTCTTCATTCTCCCTCATGTGAATGCAGCAGCATTTTAAATCCAAAGGCCTATTACTCTCACATGTGCTGGCATCTAGTCAGCTGCTGTTTAAAGTCCTCCCTGCACAAAATGAACACGGCTGCCAATATTAATTATCTCCATAATTCTCCTGAAATGTGTAAAATAAATGCTTTCCCCTGAAGAACCACTCTCCCTAATATCATTAGCACCCCATTTCCTCTCTGCTTTTCTACCATCCCCACAACCTCAGGGCTGGTTCTGAATAACAAGCTATTTTCCTGTCTGTTCAGCAGGGCTCATTACATCCTCTTTGATCATAAAGATGTAGTAATGCAAAGCAAAACCATCCTTTTTGAGCCCCCATTAGTAAAGTTAGATACTAATAATCTTTAATGCTTCCTTTAAAAAAAAAAAAAAGTGATTCCACGACATTCCAATCAAAAGGAAAAGGATAAGTAGGGGAATCAGTTAATTACATAAAATCAAATTATTTCAAAGTCCTGGAAAGACTTTAACATTCTGTGATGATTCTATTTAAATATGCTATATTCTTACCTTCCAGAATAGCTAGATCCATTCTAAATAGGCATTAACTTTAAAGTTTAAAAATGATGAGAAGTTTAACCAATTGGCCTATCATGGTTAATCATACTCTTCTACCAAACACTTTCTGCTCAACTCACAAGAAATGAACTCTCGGTGTCATGTCCTATGGGATAGTTTCCAAATGCTGGCAAATCTCTCTTCCGACGGACAGCATTTTCTTCAAAAGTTTACCAGGGCCCTCGTTACAGATTGATGTCATATAAAGTCAATGTCCATTCCAAATCAGACCTACATAAATGAACTTCAAAAGTCCTTCATCCCATAGCAATGCAATGGGATATTTTACTGATTCCCCCATCTGAGACAGTTTAAGAGAGAGAGGGAAAGGAGGAGGAGGAGAGATGCAAGGAGGGGGAAGAGACTGACTTGATCTTTGATAAATTCATCCCCTACTGTTCTACTTTTGTCGTCATGCCATGAGTCCTAGATTCAATTATCACCAAAGCAGTGGTATCCCCAACATTAGACAGGATGTGAAATATTGTTACAGACTATAGGTGCCTAATAATTATTTCATTGTCAAGTGTAGAGTGGTTTGTACAAAACAAAAAGGCTGTATATACATCCTACTATGAGAGGGAAAGTAACTTTCTCAGGAAAGTTGACACTTGAGTTAAATGATTAGGAGTTAAACCAGGGGTAGAGTGTGAATGCAGAGGACAAATAAATGAATAATATTATCAAGTACTTTTTGGTCAATGGGCATTATATCACTACCAATTAGAGCTGGTAGGCATATAGACTACCCACTCCCAAAAAAAGAAAACAGATCAGAACCAAATTATGATCAAATGTATATTTGAAGACAATTAAAATATTTTGTTAATTTTAAAAAAATCAACATCCCTCATCTTAAGTAAATTTTTTCCCATTGGAGGTCCAGCAACATTTTATCCTCTGGCTACTTCTGAATCATGTAAAACCAAGTTCTCATTTTTTTCAGAAAGCAAAAAAATGTGTGATGTTTGAGAATACCTTTTTTTTTTTTTTTTTTTTGAGACTCACTCTGTCACCCAGGCTGGAGTACAGTGACGCAATCTCGGCTTACTGCACCCTCCGCCTCCCAGGTTCAAGCGAATATCCAGCCTCAGCCTCCTGAGTAGCTGGGACTACAGAAGTGCGCCACCGTGTCTGGCTAATTTTTTTAATATATATTTTTAGTAGAGGCAGGGTTTCACCATGTTGGCCACACTGGTCTCGAACTCCTGACCTCAGGTGACCCACCCGCCTCCGCCTCCCAAGGTGCTGGGATTACAAGCATGAGCCACCGCACCCGGCCTCTTTACTATTTTTCTTAACGTAGAATATTGTGTTTGAAAAAGCATGTAAACCCAGGACTTTGAGACTAACCTGGGCAACATGACGAAACACCATCTCTACACAAAATACAAAAATTAGCCGGGTGAGACCACGCATCTGTAGTCTCAGTTACTCAGGAGGCTGAGATGGGAGGATTGCTTGAGCCCAGGAGGCTGAGACTGCAGTAAGCCCAAATTGCACTATTGTACTCCAGCCTGAGTGACAGAATGAGACTCTATCTCAAGAGAGAGAAAAAAAAAGCATGGATTTAGGTTTGAATTCCAGATTCCCCACCCATCAGCTTTGCAATGTAGCATATTAACTTTTCAGAGACTCAGTTTCCTCATCTGTTTTAATAGTGGCCAACATTTCTTGTTTAATAGAGCTGTTGATAGACTTTAATTCAATCATGTTTATAAGGGTGATAATGTAGTATCTGGCATACAATCCATGTTTATTCTCTTCTTTTTCCCTTTCCTTAGGGATAGGAGTCTGAGAAGGGGAAATGAGATAGCCCAAGCTCAGCATCTTAGAAATAGTGCCCATGTTCAGGCAACACTAATATTTGCATGGTTGGCCTGAGGTAAGTTAGCCAAGCCTGACTCAGTCTGATCATGTTCCTTTTCATCAACTGGAAAAAAAAGTAATATTTAGTTAGGGATTTGGGATGTCAGTAGAAAGCTAGTGCTCACCATTTCATTTACACAATGGAGAGACACCTGCAGTGTAGCTTGTAGAACAGAATAGAATTGTTATAAAAAATATCCCCCATGGCAGCAAGGACACTTACAGTTAATGAGCTAATAAATATTGCCAAGTGACCTTTCTCCTGCCAAGTATTAAATCATAAAGATGGGGGAAGGGAAGGATTAGAACTGCACATTTACTGCCGAGTTCAAATTCTGAGCTGCTTCTGGCAAAATTTTATTACAATTGACCACATCTTAGGCTTGTCAGTCCACCATTTCTCCATATTGCCTGACACTGCATGTTTGTTCTCCAGGGCAGGGACTTCTTTCTTGTGGGCCAGTATCTGGTAGGAAGCACAATTGTTCTTTTTCCTTTCAGGAATGGCCCTTTGCAGGTTTGTCTCTGCTGTTGCTGCCAGACCTAAGGATAAAGATTGGTCTTCCCCTGCAAAATTAGTCTTTTCAGTCTCATTTCCTAGTCTCATTTCTCTCCAGAGATTGTTATGAATCCTTGTTCTCAGTATTTGCTCAAAAATGTGTGAATTTTAAATTTCCAACCTTGACACTCCATTCCAAATATATGGTCTATTCCAGTTATTTTTCACTGGACACCACAAGTCACCATTTCTTCAACTTCTAATTAGAGCCCGTGTGGTTGTTTTAGAAAATGTCCACAAATGCTTTGATCTGGCTTTCTTCAAAAGGTAGAGGCTAGTTTCCCTCACTTGGAGTGTGGCTGAACTTAGTGACTTCTAATGAATACAATGTGGTAAAATTAATGTTGTTAGACTTCCAGGACTAGATCATAAAAGGCATAGTGACATTCTTTCTGTTCTTTTTCTTAGATTAACCACTTTGGGGAAAATCAGTGCTATGAGAATTCTCAAATAACTGTATGGAGAAACCCACAGGGTAAGGAATGTAGGCTTCCTGCCAATAGCTATCGGAGTCAACCATCTTGGAAGCAAACCCTCCAGCCCCAATTAAGCCTTCAGATGACTACAATCTTGGCTGATGCCTTTTTGGCAACCTCATGAGAAACTCTAATAGAAAATCCTCTAGCTAATCTGCTCCTAACTTTCTGACCCACAGAAACTGTGAGGTAATAAATGCTTATTGTATTAAGCTACTAAGTTCAGTAATTTGCTGTGCAGCAAAAGATAACTAATGGAGGTGGATTGTAAGATGTGTTTCTGGTCCCTTGCTTACTTATGAATGACAGAATAAGTTTTCTTTGAATACTTCTATTTTTCCCAAAGAAATGTTAAGTTTCTGCTCAGCATTACTAGAGTTATTTCAATACATGTCTCTATGAAGTAGCAGAGATTTTTATTTGGGGATTCCAACCTTCAAATAGATATCCAGTAACACAAACAAATGGAAAGACATTCCATGCTCATGGATAGAAAGAATCAATATCTTTAAAAATGGCTGTACTAACCAAAGCAATTTATCAATTCAATGCTATTCCTATTAAACTGCCACTGACATTCTTTGAAGAAATAAAAAAAAAAAAAACTATTTTAGAATGCATATGGAACCAAAAAAGAACCCAAATAGCCAAGGCAATCCCAGGCAAAAAGAACAAAGCTGGGGGCATCAGTCTACCTGAGTTCAAACTATATTACAGGGCTACAGTAGCCAAAACAGCATGGTGCTGGTACCAAAACAGACACATAGACAAGTGGAACAGAATAGAAAAACCATAAATAGGGCTGCACACTTAACAACTTCTGGTCATATATAACAATCCTGACAAAAGCAATGAGGAAAGGATTCCCTATTCAATCGTACTGGGATAACGGGCAAACCATGTGCAGAAGACTGAAACTGGACCCCTTTCTTACACCATATAGGAAAATCAACTCAAGATGGATTAAAAAATTAAATGTAGAACCAAAAACTATAAAAACCCTGGAAGACAACCTAGAAAATACCGTTATGGAACATGCAAAATTTTATGATGTAGACACCAAAAGCAACTCCAACAGAAGCAAAATTTGACAAATTGGATCTAATTAAACGAAAGAGCTTCTGCACAGCAAAGGAAACTATCAACAGAGTGGACAGACAACCTACAGAATGGGAAAAAAATTTTGCCAACTATGCATCTGAAAAAAGTCTAATATCCAGCACCTATAAGAAACAAATTTACAAGGAAAAAAGGCCTAAGACATAAATAGACACTTCTCAAAAGAAGACATACATGCAGCCAATAATCATGAAAAAAAGCTCAACATTACTGATCACTAGAGAAGTGAAAATCAAAACCACAATGAGATAGCATCTCACACCAGTCAGAATGGCTATTAGTAAAAAGTCAAAAAATAACAGATGCTTGTGCAGTTGTAGAGAAAAAGGAATACTGATGCACTGATGGTGGGAGAATAAATTAGTTCAGCTGTTGTGGAAGACAGTAGGGTGACTCCTCAAAGACTTAAAGGGGGAAATATCATTTGACCTAGCAATCCCATTACTGGGTATATACCCAAAGGAATGTAAATCATTCTTTTATAAAGATACATGCACATAGATGTTTACTGCAGCACCATTCATAATAGCAAAGACAGAATCAACCCAAATGCCCATCAATGATTGATTGGATAAAGAAAATGTGGTACATATACACCATAGAATACTATGCAGCCATAAAAAAGAATGAGATCATGTTCTTTGCAGGGAAATGGATGGAGCTGAAGGCCATTATCCTTAGCAAGCTAACGCAGGAGCAGAAAACCAAATGTGTCATGTTCTCACTTATAAGTGGGAGCTAAATGATGAGAACACAGACAAGAACACCACATATGGGGCCTTTAGAGGGTGGGAGGAGGTGGGAGGAGGTAGAAGAAGTGGAAGACTAACTAATGAGTACTAGGCTTAATACCTGGGTGACAAAATAATCTGTACAACAAATCCCCATGACACAAGTTTACCTGTATAAGAAATCTACACTTTTATCCCTGAACTTAAAATAAAAGTTTGAAAGGAAGACACAAACAGATCTCTGGGAAAGGTGTAGCCTCAAAGCAGAGTGTTATCCCTGAGTCCGCTTGCCCTTCCTTTGACTATCTTCACTTTTCTCCTCTTGGGACTTCCTTTGAGCTCCCTCTTTTACTGTCAAATCCTGCCCTGAGGCAAAAACTGCCTGCCTGGGAGTGCTTGCTGCAGGGAAGGCACACCTGTTAGATGGGTGGGAGGGGCCAGACATAGAACCAGAGAGGCCTTGCCTAAGCCTGGAGAAAATGAACTGTCTTTGCCAGAATGGAGAAATAGAAACTAGTAGGTGCAGGCCTACACTACAAGCAAGAGAGGGATAAAAACCCACCTCCAATTTGAGGTGCAAGCAAAAGACCTGGCTAATGGAAAAATAAGTCATGAGATTAGAAGCAGCCTCAGGAGGAATTTGTCATCTCCAGTGGCATCAAGAGGTTCTGAGGTTCCAGTGACCTCTTCCTTGAAAAGATACTCTTTCTTCTCTTGTCTTTGGTGAAATAATAGGCTCCTGAGCTTCTTCCTCAGTTTCTGAGTCTTTGCTGTGTCCTTCTCCACTGGTGGATCTCTAAATGTGAGAATGTCCCAGGATTCCATCTTGAAAATTTTCCTTCTGTATGCACTCACCCCAAGTGACATCATTTGACCCATGGCTTGAAATAAATCTATATGTCAATGACTCCAGATCAACATCTCTGGACTTCAGATTTATATATCCAGAAACATTCTTCCTATCTCTGCATGGGTGTCTAAAGAGCAACCCAAACATAAGATGATCCTAAAACCAAACCCTTAATTCCTACCCCGCTACAAATTGGCTTGTGATTTTCTTGGTTATGGCTTTTTTTTTAATTACTTTTGTTCAACAAGTGCCCAAGTCTCAAATCTAGACGTTATCCTTGATTCCTCTCTTTCCCCTAACACCCACATTCCACCCATCAGCAACTCCTATTAAATTTGCTTCTGAAACTCACCCTGTTCTTTCACCTGGTCGACTTATTGCTGTAAGTTAATGTGTGCTAGTACATCCATTCTTCACCTCCATGATCCATTTCCCATACTATAGCTGACTTTTAATTTAAACAATAATTCAGATCAGTAACTTACAATTGTTGTTTTATTACTGTGAGAACAAAATCCACGTCTCACCCTGATCTTATAAAGCTCTCTATGACCTGGTGCAGTGGCTCATACTTGTAACCCCAGCTCTTTGGGAGGCCAAAGTGGGAGGATCACTTGAGCCCAGGAGTTCATGACCAACCTGGGCAACACAGTAACACAGTGACACCCCGTCTCCACAAAAAACAAAAACATTAGCTGGGCATGGTGGTGCATGCCTGTAGTCCCCAGCTACTCAGGAGGCTGAAGTGGGAGGATTGCTTGAGCCTGAGAGGTTGAGGCTGCAGTAAGCCACGATTATACCACTGCACTCCAGTCTGGGCTACAGAGCGATATCTTGTGTCAAAAAAATATATATGAAGCCCTCCATGATCTGGCTTCTGACTTGCATACTCCCCTCTACTCCTTCCAGGCACACTGACCTGGCTTCTGTTCCTGCAACACATCAGGCACCTTCTTGTCTTAGGACCTTTGCACTTTCTGTGCCCTGAGCTTCAATTCTCTACTTCCTGATCTGTGCATGTCCAATTCCTTCTTGACATTCAATCCTCAACTTCAATATTACTTCGTCTGAGAGGTCATTCCCAAACAAACTCTCAAAAATGGCCATTCAGCTTCTCATATCACTTAATTTCAGTTCTTTACTCAACTGCATCAAAACTGTCTTGATAATTTTGCTTTACTTTGCCTTATTTTCTTTTTTGTAACATTTATCTTTTTTTTTTTTAACTTTTATATCCCATTCACCTAGAACAGTTCCTGGTACAGAGTAAAGACATGGTTAATGCTTAATAAATATTAAGAAAGAAATTGGCCAGGCATGGTGGCTCATGCCTGTAATATCAGCACTTTGGGAGGCCAAACGGGTGGATCACCTGAGGTCAGGAGTTCGAGACCAGCCTCTACTGAAAACACAAAAAATTAGCTGAGCCTGGTGGTGGGCATCCATAATCCCAGCTACTTGGGAGGCCGAGGCAGAAGAATTGCTTGAACCCGGGAGACAGAGGTTGCAGTGAGCCAAGATCGTGCCATTGCACCCCAGCCTGGGCAACAAGAGTGAAACTTTGTCTCAAAAAATAAATATTAAGAAAGAAAGAAATGAATGACAGCCTGTATTCCTAAGGTGGGGCTCAATAATATTCCCCAGTTCTTCCTTCTGTTAATTTTTTGGTGAAATGCTTTAATGTTGGGAACAAGCAAGAGTCTCTGTCTGACTAGGGGCTTGTTTGTGTCCCAAGAATACAGTTCCTCATTTCCAGGAGGGCTTGGTGACAGGACTGATACGGGAGACTGCCATATGGTACATTGGTATGCACCTGCCATGAGAACACTCATTGGAATAAACAGGAACATTATGGAAAGTGGCTGGCTACAGAGGACTTGACATTTTGCCTCACAGCTCTGGGGAGAAAAAAAAGGTAGAACTATTGAAAAAGTATATGCACATATTAATTGGCATGTCATACACCTCCCTGGAGTAACACTAATTTGAGAAGGAGAAAGTCTTTCAACTTTTTATATAGATGAATACCAAATACTTTTGCTTTATTATGTACAGCAGACCAAATCCTCATTGTGTACATACATCCAAAAATCTATGTGTGATGCATACACACTAATACCTGGAGATTAAACTAACACCACAGTAGAAAAGATAAACACGCACATTTCTTTATTTTTATGTATTTATTTTGAGATGGAGTCTTGCTCTGTTGTCCAGGCTGGAGTGCAGTGATGTGGTCTCAGCTCACTGCAACCTCCACCTCCCGGGTTCAGGTGATTCTCCTGCTTCAGTCTCTTGAGTAGCTGAGATTACAGGTGCCTGCCACCACACCTGGCTAATTTTTGCGTTTTTAGGAGAGATGGGGTTTCACCATGTTGGCCAGGCTGGTCTCTAACTCCTGACCTTATGATCCACCAGCCTTGGCCTCCCAAAGTGCTGGGATTACAGGTATGAACCACTGTACCTAGCCACATATTTCTTATTTATGGTTGTGTTTATACTTCTAGCTTCTAGGCAACTTAATTATTTGATTTGAATGTATATGTCCTTGTTAAGAACTGTCCTAGCACATGACAAAATGACTCAGACTAATATCCTGGTTTTGAAATATAGCGTGTCAAGTGAAAGGAATGATAGAAATATTTCAGTTCTTTTTTTTTTTAAACACTCGAGAACAAGGTTCCAGAGATGTTACATCACTTTCCCAAAGTTCCGTAAGTACATAGCTGACACAAAGAAGAACGTGTTACAGAAATGTAAACGCACTTTAATCCACTTATTAGCATAGTAAAAGCGAAACCCTGAACTCAAGCTAGTAATGCTGAGATGAGAAACATTTTATTCAGTTAGTGAAGAGACTTTCTCTACCTCATATATTCATCAGTTCATTCTGTAATATCAAATTTGGACATATACACACATATAGACATAGATACCTGTATTCTGTCTTTTTTCACTGACCTGGATTTTTAATTTGATAGTGGCAATGCTAGTCATTTTTTATGATTCAAATTTTCAGTCAAGGAGTTAACGAATAACTGTGACATATTTTGTATACATAAAAGCCACACACGGTGATATCTTAACATAGAGCTTTTCCAGGGACTAGTCAGGAGTTACAAATGGGAAAATTCTTAAATGGCATATATCTCCCACCCACCTTCCTTGTAGCACAGTTCTCTAAGGAACACTGACATTATTTACAAAAGCTATGAGATACCAAGAGGATATAAAAATGCTGTGTTACTCAGGCAGAAGCATCTTTACTATACAGATAGTAAAGAAGATCAAAAGCTAAAGTCGAAGTTATTTTTTGAATACTCTAATGTATTAGAGAACTTTAATTCTGTAGTCTAATTTTTAAAGTTTTATAAATGTCCAATAATATCTGCTAAAAGAAAAGAGGGAATAGGAAGAAGGAAAGGGAAAAAGTCAAAAAGTTAAATAGCCCCCATTATGCACCAAGGCAATTCAAGAGATATTTCGTGAAAAGGAAAGATAAAGGAGAGAGGTCAGTTCTTTTTTTCTTTGAGACAGACTCTCACTTTTGCCCAGGCTGGAGTGCAGTGGCACGATCTCAGCTCACTGCAACCTCAACCTCCCAGGTTCAAGTGATTCTCCTGCCTCAGACTCCCAAGTAGCTGGGATCACAGGTGCGTGCCACCACACCCAGCTCATTTGTGTATTTTTAGTAAAGATGGGGGTTTCACTATGTTGGCCAGGCTGGTCTCAAACTCTTGACTTAGTGATTCACCCGTCTTGGCCTCCCAAAGTGCTGGGATTATAGGTGTGAGTCACCGTGCCTGGTGAAGATCAGTTCTTAAAGCTGTAGTGATGGTGATATCTGACTTCCAGAAGCTAGACATTAACTTTGTCCACTGTTGGTGGCAACATCAAGAATTGCGCTTAGTCTTGAAGCTACATTTAGCAAGCACATTACTATTACCTTTAGATTGTATATTTATTTGGGTAGAATGGAGCACTGATTAAAAACACGTGGAGGGGGGACTAAAGCACTCTTGCACACACAGCCCACCATTTAGATTTGCCACTGCAGTTTTATCCTTTAGGTTGGAGAAACAATTATTGCAGGAACAAAGGACATGAAGAAAAAACTATCGTATTAGAGCTGGAGCAGATCTAAGAAATCATCAGGTCTGTGGTCTGATGGCCACACAAGGAGCTGAATGAAAGGGATAATTTTTTGTTATCCCCATCTATGGGTGATAGAAACATGGAGGTTTTATTATAGTATTCTCACTAGTTTATGTATATTTGAAAATGTTAATAGAAGAGGAAGGAAAGAAAGAGAGGCTTCAAAGTCCTATGAAAGAGAAACACTGATGATTTCTCACTAAACTAATAGTAAATGCCTTGCAAAAGACTTTGCACTCAATACTTTGCACCTGTACTATGTCGAAATAAACCACGACCCATATTCTGACCCCGCCTATGAGTTTTTCTCTTTTGCGGAAATTGTCCCACCAACTCCCTCAACTCTTGGAAACAAGTAACCCCTTTGAGAGGGTCAGAAACAGGGAAAGTCTGGATCAGTACAAAAACAGAAAATGAGACATAAAACATCCCATGCTCAGTCCTCTGTCGATCTCTGTGCCACCAGAAAGGCAAACCCTGCACAGCTGTGTCATGGACATCAGGTGCGGTACTACTTTATGGATTCTATTTGCAATCATTGTATAGACTCTCAATAGTCAGCAAGCCCCAAAATGAATGTTAGCTTTGTATGTGCCAAATCAGGAACCTGCCTTTTCGGATGCTAAATTCAGAAGATGTTTAGAAGGAGAATTAAGGGAATTTGACTTGATAAGTATTAGAAGGTAGCTCTCCATGGAAAATTGAAATGAGTAGAGACCCAGTGATATTCCAACCCAGACATTGTTTGTCCCTATGCTGCTGAGGATTTATCTGGCCACACAGGCTGAAAAACCACTAGCAATTTCAGCAAGGTCCTTTGGAAATAATTTTTCATAAAGTCCAATCAATTCACCAAAAGGTTACCATATAACACATTAGGTGCCAAGTGTTGTGCTATGTCATAGAAATAGAATACAAATTACCTCAAGAAAGTCAAGGTCAAGTAGGTAAGATTAAGAGAAATATCAACAATAATACGTCCAACACATGTATTGCTAGGTGTTCATCCAAGGAGAAATCTCATGAAGACAGTAAGGAAAGGCTAGAAAGAGGACATGGCATTTGAGCTGAGTTGTGAAGGATGAGTAGGAACTCACCTACTGAAGGTATGGAAGGGGAGCACATTGCAGGATGACAGAGCAGCATGACCAAAGTTCCTGAACTATACACAAGCATGAAATGTACACACTCCATCTACTGGGTGGGTCGGTCTTCAGGCAAACATGGTATGCCTTTGATGAGTGAGGCGCCATGTCCCCAAGCTGGGTGGGGGTGATGCAAATAGCAATCAGATGTGGAGTCTGCCCAGCGGGGATCACTGTGAAGCCTGCTTATGGTTGCTGGTGAGGGTCTCACCTGCACTTGAGCTGGAGGTCAGGAAACAGAAAGGGCTCTTTTCCTACCCTGGGCATGAACAACCCACACAGAAGGAAACTCAAGCGCCCCTTCCCCCCACCACCCCACCAGCACAGGGATTGAGAAGCAAGTGGAATGGGAACACAAGGCAAGCTTTAGGCACAATTTCTGAGACAGCAAAGCATGCCTCTGTCTTTGGATTTGCTTAGATCTCATTTTTCTTACCATCTGCTTTCTTGTCACCCCTGCTCCCAACAGAGGTTCACCTACAACCCTTTGGGCCTCTAATACTCAACAACCCCAAGCCCCCTTTACCCTAGATTACCTTTCCCAAAAATGGCTTATTCTAAAACTGTGCCCTTTCTCCCAAAAAAAACTTCTATTCTCAACTACAGGGACCTCAGCTTGATATTAAAGGAAAATGAGCAAAGTGAAATAGTCCTTAGTAAGCTGTGAATGATGCAGATTCAGATCTCCCTAGGGACTAATCTTTTAATAGCACCATTTAACTCAAATTCTAGGTGGCATTTCTGGCAGTTTGAAGGGAATGTCTTAGGATCAGGACTTGTTTCAGTGATTCATATAGTCTACAACCAGAACACAGCCTCCACCACCCACATGGAAGCTGACCCTGGGAACTGGGAGGGAAACAATCATTCTTAGGTTGCCCTTTTTTTTTTTTTTTTTTAGATAGGCTCTGGCTCTGTTGCCCAGGTTGGAGTCTAGATGGCACCATCATGGCTCACTGCAGCCATGCGCTCCCAGGCTCAAGTGATTCTCCCACCTTAGCCTCTCAGGCAGCTGAGACTATAAGTGTGTGCCACCATCCCTGCCTAAGTTTTTTAACATGCGTGTGTGTGTGTGTGTGTGTGTGTGTGTGTGTATATATATATATATATATATATATTTTTTTTTTTTTTTTTTTTTTTTGTAGAGACACTGTCTCACTATGTTACCCAGGCTTCTTAGGGCTTTCTAATTTGCTTACCTGTGTTCTCTTTCTCAAATCTGTACCATGGTGAACCCTAGGCTGCTCTGTCTCTCCATGAAGGCCTACCAAAGCCAGTTTGAGAAAGGTCATGGGAGAGAGCTGCCCAGAAGCAAGTTAAACATGCTCCCAGTACCAAGGTCTGCCCTGATCAGTTCCAGTCACCAAAAATCAGTGCATGCAGCCAGGGACTCATGGCAGCTCTGCCACTTCAGAGAGGCCTCTCATTCCTCCCTTCATCCCCCACCCACCTTGCTAGATTTCCTTGTTCCTTCTCCCAGGTGACCAGGCATTCCAGAACTGTTCACAGGAATTTGGTCCAGATCTAGCATCTTCTCTCCTAGCCACTAGGCGCTCAGCCCTTGCCCCATTTTCCAATTCAATTCAGACTTTCTAAGAGGCCTTGGATTCATAGGACCCTATCATTGGTACACTAAATCCCATATTTTCTTCTGGGACACAGTCCTGACAAAGCCTTCTCTGGCTCACATCTCACCCTAGCTGGGACCCCTCTGAAAAGAGAATTGATCTTTTTGAAACTAAAGCACCAGGCCCTCCTCAAAGCCTTGGTTTACCTACCCATGAATGAGACTAGGCCATATCCCAGGTGGTGGTTCCTGCAGTAGTGCTACACGGGCTAGTGGTCGCTGAGGCTCATCCTCCTGCAGCTGGGCGTGTTACCACCCTAGTGGTCTCACAACCAGAAAGGGCGGCTTTGAAAGAGATCATAACCAAACTCTTGCCAAACTAAAAGGATCAGGAGTCTGGAATGTTTTCACCCCTTTGTTTCTCCAGTTTCAGGAAAATAGACAAAAGTAATCTCAAGGGGTGAGGGGAATCTTATCGGCCGAAGAGAACTCAAGGAAACCTCAGCTGTTTTGCAGGCTCATTTGTTTATTTTCTATGCGGTCACCCTGATAGCCCCACTGGGCTCACTTCCCTTCCCTGTAAACAACTGGCTCTAATTAAACTTTTTCTGTTAGCTAAAGGTATATAACCTTGGAGAGTCCATAAAAAAAAAAAAACGGCTTCACTCTTAAGACTTCAAAAAGCGCGTGGTCCCTTTGTCAGGCCCTTGACAAGGTTAATTTATGTCGTTGCTATCTTACTCTGAAGGATTCTGGTTACTTCACATCTGTTCTCTGTCTAATCTTTGTACGAACATTGTGGTGGTCTTGGCAGCTCCATGCATCTAGTGGGCTCTTAACTGTTTCCTGCCCAAAAGGTCCAGGCTTTCAGATTGGATTTTTCTCTTCCCTCTTTGCCCTCGTAAAAGCTTTCAATTTCCTCTCACAGTGATCTGCCTGTTTCATGTCCTCCGACTCCAGCATGGAGGAACTCTCCCGCTCCCCAGACTGGGCGACTGCAAGAAGAGACTAAGTCGTCCTAGAAGGGAAAAGGCAATGATTATTTCATTTGTGAAACAGAGAGAAAAGATTATGGGAGGGGAAATGATGCAGAAAAATAGCTATGGTAGAGAATGTGTTTTTCAACTTGTGGTTGCAATTATGATTTTTTAAATATTGAATAGAATAAACATATCAGAGTATATTACATTAGTAAGGGCATTCTTTTGTAAAATGTTTGCTTTCATTGTGTATGCCTGTGTGTGTGTGCATACATGTGTATATTCTGGTTTAAAATTTAAAATGCACTTTTTCTAAGTTGCAGTCAAAATAGTTGAAAACCACTGGTGCAGTGCATTTGGAGTAGAATCTCCACTCTGCCACCCTATCATTTTCTACTAACACAATTGTGAGCAAGTCCATTATCTTCTCTGAGTCTTTGATTTCTCATCTGCGAATTGGGAATATTATGTGGGTCTACATACTTCACAGGATTGTTGAGAGGACCCCAGTAACAGTGTGTAAGTTTATACCAAAGCTCTAGACCAATCAACCTTCACTTCACAGACCAGAAAGAGCTCCACAAGTATCCTCAATAACAGTGCTGGATGGCAGAAAAGAGAAAGCCTCCGACTCCAGCTTAGCTTCAAACCTTCACATATTTTACTTCTTCAGCAATATTTGTTAGGTGCCTACTTTGCATCAGGGACTATGTTAGCGGATAGGAATAAGCAAAGTTCTTGCCTTCATTTTGCTTATATTCTAGTGAAGGAAGACAGATTTTAAAAATAGTGAATGATATGTTAAATTCTGCGATGAATACAAGTAGACAAGTGCATCTGTTAGTAATTTTATCTAAGAACTCATGCAAGTTCTTTTAACAAGGTTGGTGGCTGACAGTGTTAGGAAATCACTGTTTGGTTGTGCTGCTTTACAGTCATGTGCTACATAAGGTGTCCAAAGACTTTTCTTCAGGAGCTTTCTGGGGCAGTCAGCCTTGGGCTTCTCTCAGTTATGTCACCATTAGTTTTAATAAAAATAGGCCCTGAATTAACAAGAAGGGCTTCTTCTCCAGAAGGTAAATAAGCATATGGAATTTATTGCCCAACCTAGTTGTAAAAGCCAAAACATAAACAGGTTCAAGACAGGTTTAGATAAATACATGGGTAATAAATGCATATGGTGCTACAGATTCTTAAAGGACATTATACAAGCTATAATAAGGGACCTTAAGAGACTCTGGGTGCTCTCGGCTCCTTGAGACTTAAGTCTCAAATCTCAAGCTTTGGTGATTATTTTTAGCAGCAAAGTCCTAATCAGCAAACCACAGAAGTGGATCATAGACCACTTGAAGCAATAGGACAGCCGGTGGACTAGGGTTGGGAAACCTGGGGCCACTTCCTAGCTTCTAGTTTTAACAAGTCAGTTAACATTTCTAAGGCTCACTTAGCCCTAGGTAAAACCATTAGTCTCAATGGCCTTTGATGACCCCCTCAGCATGGGAAAAACAAAACCAGAAAACACCTGATATGAAATTTTATGAGATGCTACTCCTGTTTGTAGATAAACCAGTTGTTTACTGCCATGATACTTTGTGAAGAAATAAGATGCTTGTGAATTAGCCATGATCTCAGATCTGATCTTCAGTCTCACATACTCAGAGAGTTGAATTTTTCAGCACATCGAAAGTGAGACTGCTTCTCGAAGGCAGTGCACATTAACCAAGCTGAGAGAGATTTATATATAACAGAAATCCAAATTTTTACTAAAAATCCAAAAAAAGATGGTCTAAGACAATGTCTGCAAACTATAGCTAATGGGCCAGCTCTTCATGACCCTGTTTGTGTAAATTAAGTTTTATTGGAGCACAGCCCTGCCCATTGGTTTACCTATTGTCTATGGTGGGTTTCCCCAGACAGTGGTGGAGCTGAATCATTGCAACAGAGACAATGTGGCCTGCAAAGCCTGAAACACTTAGAATTATGCCTTGCCTTTTTACAGAAAAAGTTTGCCAAATCCCGATGAGAATATTTCTGTCAACACAATTAGCACATCCCGTTGAAGGAGTAGAGTGAGAAGTTTGCTTAGTGAGTAAAGGAGCAGAATAGATGGGCTTGAGCAGTATTAAGGAGTAGTTCTCAGCTAAGAAAACATGAGACACAGTTGTCTATTACAGGGAGCATCTTGCTAGGGAAGCCATCACATTAAAATCCACAGATCAAATTTCTTTTTCCTTTGGGCTATGGTTGAATGAACATTGCCAATATTTGCTTTTCTTTTGTTACTACGTCTCCATTACTGAATAATCCCCTTCAGACCAATACATTCCTTATGTAGCATAATCAAAATTGGTCGTATTTCCTCCCTCCAAAGAACCCACCTCAAAGCAGTCACACATGTGAAGGAAATACAGATATGACAAAGCCATGAAGTGTAACACAGATGTGGACTCAAGATCTCAACTGGTGGTAAAGGGTAGCTACTCTGCAATGTAGCCAACTTTTGAAAATCATCTTAACTGCCTTTCCCATATTAAGTTTTTAAAATTTCTTCTCCCTCTTCAATATTTTACTTTCATCTTCAGTCTTTTTTTCCATCACATAGGCATACCACCTTTCTTATTTTATTTCTGGGCATCACAGTGCTATTTCTTATATATATCAACTTAGTTTCTCTCAGCTTCTCCTAATTATGTCCTGTATGCCTCACAAAGATTTCATGGATAACCAAGCAAGAGAGGAGGGGAGAAAGGGAGGGAAAAGAGACAGGAAGAAAAGAGAATAGAAAAAAAAAACTTATGATTTTGAAATCTTATCCCTGCCATATTTCAATATGTAAATTAGTATGTGTTGAATTATACCCCTCACAAAAAAGGTATGTTGCAGTCCTAACTACCATTACCATAGAATGTGACCTTATTTCAAAACAAGGTTGTTGCAGCTTTAAACATCAAGTCATGTGGAAGTAGGATGGGCCTCTAATCCAATGTGATGGGTGTCCTTGTAAGAAGGTGGCCACGTGAAGACAGACACACCAGAAGAACGACAAGCAACAACGAAGGTAGAGATTGGAGTGACGCAGCTGTAGGCAAGGAACGCCCAAGGTTGCAGCCAACACCAAACTCTAGGAAGCTAGGAAAAGCCAAGGAAGGATTCCCCTGCAGACTTCAGAGGGAGTAAGGCTCTGCTGTCATCTTTTTTTCCAGTTTTATTAAAGTATAATTTTTATGTGTTTATGGTGTACAATATGACATTCTGATATATGCATATACAGCGAAATGATTAAATCAAGCTAATTAACACATTCATCATCTCACACACTTTTCTTTTGGTGAGAATATTTAAGATCTACTCTCAGCTATTTTCTAGTGTACAGTACATTATTAACTATAGTCACCATGCTGTACAAAAGGTCTCCAGAACTTATTCTAATTGAAACTTCTGCCCTTTCGCCAACATCTCTCCATTCCCCTCTGCATTCAGGCCCTGGTAACGACCCTTCTGTTCTTTCTATGAGATCAACTTTTTTCGGTTGCATATTTAAGTGAGATAATGTGGCATTTATCTTTCTGTGCCTGGCTTATTTCACTTAGCATGATGTCCTCCAGGTTCATCTATGTTGTTACACATGGTAGAATTTCCCTCTCTTTTAAGGTGAAATAGTACTCAACTGCATATGTATACCACATTCTCTTTATCCGTTCAGCCATTGATGGACGCTTAGTTTGATTCAACGTCTTGGCTATATTAATTTACATTCTCACCACCAACGTACAAGGGTTCCCTTATCTCCACATCCTTGCCAACACTTATGATCTTGTCTTTTTGATAATAGCCATTCTAACAGGTTTGAGGGGTTATCTTATTGTGCTTTTCATTGCATTTCCTTGATGATTAATGATACTGCATTTTTTTCACATTCACATACCTGCTGCCATTCAGGTCTTGTTCATATAATTTTTCATCATAGTCTCTGCTAATCCTTTATAGTTGCACTATCAGCTGTAATGTCTCATCATTATTTATTATTTGACTTTTAGATGGTCGAGCTATGGGTTTGTCAATTTTATCTTTTTCACAAAACCAACTGTTAGTTTTATTGATGTTTTATATTGTTTTATCTCATCTCTTTTTTATATTTCTACTTCAACCTTTCTTATTTTCTTCTTTCTACTAACTTTGCTTCCTAGTTCATTCTTTTTCTACTTCTTTGAGGTGTAACATTAGGCTGTTGGAAATATTTTTTTAAATGTAGATGTTCATTGCTATAAACTTCACTTAGAAGTGATTTTGCTACATCTTATGTGTTTTGGTATGGTTTGTTTCCATTTTGTCCCAAGATTATTTCCCTTTTGTTTTTCTTTATTCATTTGTTTAGGATGATGTTTAATTTCCATATATTCATAAATTTCCCCATTATTTTTGTGTTATCCATTTCTAGTTTCATACCATTGTAGTCAAAAAGATACTTCATATGATTTCAATCTTCCTGAATTTATTAAGACTTGTTTTATGGACTAACATATGACCTATCCTAGAGAATGTTCCCTATGTACTTGAGAAGAATGTGTATTCTGCTGCTGTGGGATGGACTGTTCTGTATGTCTGTTATGTTCATTTGGTCTAAAGCATAGACAAATTCAATCTTTCCTTATTGGTTTTCTGTCTGGATGATCTGTACATTGTTAAGAATGGGGGTTGAAGTCTCCTATTATTGTATTGCTATCTGTCTCTTCTTTTAGAGCTATGAATTTTGCTTTATGTATTTAAGTGATATGATGTTGGGTGCCTACATATTTACAATTTTTTTTTCTCAGATGGAGTCTTGTTCTGTCACCCAATCTGGAGTGCAGTGGTGCAATCTCAGCTCACTGCAACTTTCAACTCCCTGGTTCAAGTGATTCTCCTACCTCAGCCTCCTGAGTAGCTGAAATTACAGGTGTGTGCCACCACACCTGGCCAATTTTTGTATTTTTAATAGAGATGGGGTTTCACCATGCTGGCCAGGCTGATCTTGAACTCCTGACCTCAGGTGATCCACCTGCCTCGGCCTCCCACAGTGCTGGGATTACAGGCATGAACCACCACATCCATCAACAGTTATTATATCCTCTTGATGAATTGACCTTTTTGTCATTATATATCAGCCTGCTTTGTCTCTTTTTACAGTTTTTGATTTAACATCTCATTACTAAGAGTTGCTTAGTACCCTGTGCTCTCTTTTGGTTTCTGTTTGCATGATGAATCTTTTTCCATCCCTTTAATTCCAGTCTATTTGTATCCTTGCAGGTGAGGCAAATCTCTTATAGATAGCATTTAATTTTACTACTAAAATCTTTTCAAACTCCTCTATTTGTTTACATTAGATAATTTCATCTACCTACATTCAGAGAAATTATTGATAGGTAAAGACCTACTACTGCCATTTTGTTAATTGCCTTCTGGTTGGGCCAGGCACAGTGGCTCACACCTATAATCACAGCACTTTGAAATGCTGAGGCGGGTGGATTCCTTGAGCTCAGGAGTTCAAGACCAGCCTGGGCAATGTGATTAAAAACCCATCTCTACCAAAAATGCAAAAACTAGCTGGGCATGATGGTGCATGCCTGTGGTTCCAGCTATTTGGGAGGCTGAGGTGGGAGGATCACTGGAGCCTGGGAAGTCAAGGCTGCAGTGAGCTGTGATCACATCACTGTACTCCAGTCTCGGTAGCAAGGCAAGACCCTGTCTCAAGTAAGTTTAAAATTATCTTCTGATTGTTTTGTAGATTCTTTGTTCCTTTGTTCCTCTTATTGTCTTTATGATTTCATAATTTTCAGTAGTGGTATGCTTTGATTCCTTTATCTTTTGTGCATCTACTATAGATTTTTGCTTTGTGGTTATTATGAAACATTTTGTAACAGTTTAAGCTGATAATTTTAATTGCATACAAAAACTACATGTTTACTCCATTTTGGTTTGATGTCATAATGTCTATTTATATTGTGTATCCCTTAAAATTACATTTTTTAATAATTTTCTTTTAACTTTTATACTAGAAATAAGTGATTTTACATACTACAATTACAGTTTTAGAGTATTCTGAATTATGTACTTACTTTTACCAGTGAGTTTTATAATTTATATGTTTTCATGTTACTAATTAGCATCCTTTCATTTCCGTTTGAAGAATTCTTTCGTTTTTTTGTAAGGCAGGTCTAGTGGTGGTAAACTCCTTCCATTTTCCTTTTCTGGGAAAGTCTTCATCTCTCCTTAATTTCTGAAGAACAGCGTAGTCAGGTAAAGTATTCTTGGTTTACATTTTTTTCTTTCAGTGCTTTAAATGAATATTATTCCATTCTCTCTTGGCCTGCAAAGTTTCTGCTGAAAAAATTCACTGATAGGCTTAAGGAGTTCCCTTGTACGTGAGGATCGTTTTTTCTCTTGCTGCTTTTAAAATCCTCGTTGGCCTTTTGACAGTTTGCTTGTGATATGTCTTCTTTTGACTGAATCTAGCTGGAGATCTTTGAGATTCCTGTGCCAGGGTGTTTATATATTTTCCAAGATTGAGGAAGTTTTCAGACATTAATTCTTTAAATAAACTTTGTCTCTATTCTCCTTGAATTCTACAATGTAATTGTTAGCTCTTTTGAAGATATCCCATAAATCTTGTAGGCTTTTCACTCCTTTTCATTTTCTCCTCTGATCAAATATTTTCAAATTCCCAGCTTTTGAGTTTACCAATTCGTTTTTCTGCTTGATCAGTTCTGTTAATAGTCTCTATTGCGCTTTTTTATTTTATTCATTGTATTATTTAGCTCCAGTTTGTTTGGTTCTTTGGAATTATTCCTACCCCTCTGTTAAACTTCTAGTTTTATTTGTATGATTTTCTGATTTCATCAAGTTGTCTCTGTTCTCCTGTAGTTCACTGAGCTTCCTTAAAATGATTATTTTGATTTTTGTCAGGCAATTCATAGATCTCCATTTTGAAAGGATCGATTATTGGAAAACTGTTGCCTTCCTTTGGTGGTATATTTGTTTTTTCATGTTTCTTATTGCCTTCTGTTGAGGTCTGTGCATTTGATGGAGTGATCATCTCTTTCAAACTTTATAGACTGGTTTTGGCAGGAAAAGGCCCTACATTATGGCTACATTCTAGGGTACTAGTTGGGTGGGGTGCAGTGGTTCTGGCTCCAGTGAGGGTGCAGCAGCATAACCTCCCTCCGGGTCTGTCAGCTGAGGCTGGCATTAGCAAAGAGTGCAGTGCTCCTCTGCAGCCAGTGCTGTAGACCTCTTTGGTAGCAGTGAGGGCTATTGGAGTATTGTGGTGAAGGCTACTGATTTCCTCCTGATTTTTTATTCCACCATGGAAATTGTGGCCAAGGAAATCCCCTCTTGGTTCTGAGCCCAGCTTACAGGTGCTTGCAGTGGCACTGAGGTCTAATGTGTGACACTCATGGAATGGTCACAGAGCCAGAAACTAGATGATTGGCACATGTGAGCATGTGAGGGACCACAGCTCTAAGGTCCAGGGCAGCAATGGCACTGGTGTCTCATTGATAATGGTGTGAGAGATGTGGGTGCTTTTGGAGCCACCACTGAGCTAGATTCTGAAATATAGCTGTATATAGACCTATAGCATCTCCAGAGTTCAGCATATGGGCTAACTCACTGTGGGAGCACAGCCAGTGTCTGAAGTTCAGGTATGCCCAGAGACCACACCTCCTTGGCCCAGGGTGTGGACTAGCTCATTACAGTGGTGGCTTCAGTTTCTGAGGCACAGGTGTGTATGGTGCAGCTGGGGAGCCAGGTTTGGAGTGCATACATACGAGATGCTGCATCACCTCCAAGATCTGGGGTTGGCTCACTGTTGAGGTGACTCAGGTATCAAAGGTATAGGCACTCATGGAACAGCAACCGAACTGGTATCCTTAGTGTGGGTTCACACAGGCTCCAAAGCCCAGGGCAGAGCTAATATTCAGCAGTAGGATTGTCAGTGTTTGAGGTGTGGACACATGCAGTATGGTTGCAGACCCAGGGACTGGAATGCAGGTACTTACAGAACAGTTGTGGAGCTGGGGTCTGGAGTGCTGACATACACAAGAGTGACTGCAGGTCCAGGGTCTGAAGTACATGCCGGGTTTGGAAAGGTGGTGGCCCCAGTCCCAGGGCAGCACAATTGGGTGCTTGTGGAGGGCGGGGCGAGTTGCAACATCATCTCCTTTACCAGGAGAGGGTATCAACAACAGGAATTGCTTTAGTAACTTAGTAACCACAGCAAAAAAAGATCCCAGTGTCCTCTGCAAAAGCAGCCACTGGGGACCACAGTGTCACCTCCTATATAGTTGATCCTGATAGCCTCTCCCTTTTTCTTTGATCCTAGCCATCTTCAGACACTTCAGGATCTCCCCCGAAACCCTTTGTGTACTTATTCTCCACTTTTGCTCCACTGTGTTGTAGATTCTTATTTGGGCTCTTGAGCCCTCCCAAAGCTAATTTTGTTCATGGATCACTGCGTATTTGTTCATCTTTGTCGGGGGATGAAGGCTGGTCTCTGTCACTCTGCCATCATGCTAATGTCACTTTCTCACTGAAGTCATCTTAATTTCATGCTCTTCATCTCCAGAACCATGAGACAATGAATTTCTGCTGTTTTAAGCCACCTAGATTGTGGTGCTTTGTTATAGCACCCCTGACAAACTAAAACATAGATACATTTAGTCACATCTTCTGCTTCAGTACAAGGCTTTGTGCACCCCTAATCTATTTCAGAGCACTGACTTTATAGCTGAACACTGAGGGAAATCCATTTTTTTTTTCTAGTTGTTTGTTTTTGTTTTGTTGTTGTTTTGGAGCTCCTCATATTTGACCCCACTTACTTCCTACACCTGGGAGAGCAGACATTTTTCTATACGAAATGTTTATTTCTTGTCTAGTCCATAAATGGTTTTTAGAAAAGTTTATACAAGATCCTGTATCTTGTGCAAGAGCACACTCACTAAAACATATGTGAAAGTACTTTTCCTTAGACATCTCTAACACACAGTTCTCTTCCATGGGCATACAGTGGGTTAAGAAACTGAAGCCCTCACCTCCAAAGGCCCTTAGTTTCTACGACCATGATTTACTGCACTACCCATTTCCAGCATGGGCTGGTTCACACCTGGAACCAGCCCATGCTCCTCCCTCAAAATCAGACACAACCCACGTAGATCAACATCCTTAAAGAAACATAGCAACTCACACCAGTTCTGGCTCAGTCACTGGTAAATAGCAGTGGTGATGATGACAGGGGTCTTTGGCTTTTTAAGCCCTAAACTTAGCTCAAGAATTCTGATTCATAGCTGGACACAAAATACTGTGTGAACACTGATTAGCAGGTGGTCCCATCAGGTGGATGAATTGCTCATGCTTTCTCCATAGCTATTCACAGTTCATTTTCCCTTCAGAATTTTTAGGTAAGAGTTTGGAACTCTTGCATGTTTGGGTTTCAGATTCTGGAAAGAATGCGATGAAATTTTTTGGCACCCTCTATTGAGTGATTTATGTGCTGTTCCCATTGGATAATTTGTTTTACGCATGTGTGACAGGATTGGTGCTGGACTTCTGCTTTGGAAACCCTTGCTTCAAATTTGCATGTGTTGGCCCTTCTGGATCCTTCCACTTGACATTTGGCTGAAAAAACCCTTCCCGAGAGACAGGTACACTACATTCTGAGAAAAAGAATCCTGAGATCCTTTCCCTCCTTTTTTCCATTGGGAAGAATAATTAAGGAGCAAAAAGTAGAAACTTTGCTTCTTAATATAGGAACACTGATTCAGAGATTGGCAGAGAAAATACCCAGCTAAAATAACTTGGAAATATGTTGGAAATTTCTTACAGGAACATGATGTATGGAGACAAAATAATTGAAACAAAAATTGCTGAGGCCTCCAACAAGCAGCAGAGCAGCAATCTCTGCTAAGGCATTTGCTTGGAGTTTGTCTTTGATCATAGATGACTAGTGATGCTTCTAGTTCTGAAAATGGACATTGCCCTTGTTAAACAGAAAGAAGGACTGCAAACAGATCATTTCCAAGTTACCCCAAAGGTAGCAATGTTTAAGCATCAGCCCTCTTGAAATAATTTTTTTTACAGACATTCTCTCAGACAGTTGCAAATTAGCTAGATTCATCCATAATATCAGTCCCAATGTCTTAGAATTTTTTGAGCTGGGAGATGGAAGAGACATTTTGTTGGGTTTTAGATAGGCTGCTGAATTTATTCAATATGCCACCACTGTCAGATGATAAGATAATATAGTTTCAATCCTTCATTATTAATGGAGGGCCCTGCAGGGTGAAGGGCCAAACCCACAGTGCAATATCAGAACACCAGTGCTAACGGAGTTCACAGCTGGAAGCATGGCTGGCTTCAACAGGAACGCTGGATTCACACAGAAGAACTGAATTTAGCTTATTAATATCTTTTTTTAGGGTATTAAATGATTTTATAGTAGTCAGCCACGTGCTGTGTGTCTTGGGATAGACAGATATGCCCAGATCCATCCCTCAGTAACAGGAAAGATAAATCTGGGTGCTCTTTGAGAGGGCATTGTAGGAATGAGGGTCCATGCCTCAGACAGACAGCATGTTGAAAAGAATTTAGCCAAAGAGAATGTAGTGAAGAAACAGAGCTAAGAGAGCTGTCAAGAGATGTTAAAGTGCTCAGGGACTAGCAACAGTGGGAACCTGTTACTACTCCTGATCCTAAAGGTCACAGGGAGGCAATGGTGTTATTGAAGTCAGGAGAGTTGAAATGATGGAAAAGGGGCACCTGGCCAGTCCTTTTGCCATAGATGATTTTGTTGTTGTGACAGAGTTTTTGCTCTGTTGCCCAGGCTGGAGTGCAATGGTGTGATCTCGGCTCACTGCAAACTCCGCCTCCTGGGATCAAGTGATTCTTGTGCCTCAGTCTCCAGAGTAGCTGGGGTTACAGGTGCCCGCCACCACACCCAGCTAATTTTTATATTTTTAGTAGAGACAAGGTTTCACCATGTTGGCCAGTCTGGTCTCAAACTCTTGACCTCAGGTGGTCCACCTGCCTCGGCCTCCTGAAGTACTGGGATTATAGGCATGAGCCACCACACCCGGCCATTATAGATGATTGAGCCACTTCCAGAACTGCTATGAGGCAAGCAGGCAATAAAGGAATAAATACTTGGCCCCTCTCATTTCACTTCCCAGCCTGCAGTCTCCTGAAGGTGCCCCACCTTTTGCCCAAACTCATGGAAAATACTGGACAAACATTCCCTGAGGAAGCTGTCTGTACATGGCAGCCTCTTTAGTAGAGTGGAGAATGGATTTGGGGTTGAGGAAGAGGCAGAGAGAAAATGATGTTTGGCACAGGCATCTAAAAATGAAACAAGCCTCTCTCCTTTGTATAAGGTGTAACCATAGATTACCTTGAGGTGAATCACTTTTGTTCTAGTTAGAGTCACTGACATCATTCACTGACCCTCCTCCAATACCCATGCTCACCCTATTCACTATGTTCATGTAGGGTAGATAGGTATTCCTTGCTGAGGGAGGGGAAAATAATAAGGAAGACTGCAGTTGCCAGAGAGATATAGAACTTGAAATAAACCTTGGTATAGAAATGTGGTTTCTGAAGAAGAAAATATATACTAGTTTACAGAGAAGACTCCTAAAGGGGAGCTAGCCAAAATGACAGAAGGCACCTGGGCTAGTGACAAGGGCCTCCTGGACTGATGTTCCAATAGGAAAGCTGATTTTGCACCATGACTGGCCAAAATAGAAGACTCTCCAGATCTAGCCACTCAGAGCCAGCAGTGTACGTGAAGAACAATGGCTGAGTGTGGGATTGTGAGCCAGAGTTGTGGTCTTGGCACCAAACATAGGTCACTGCTATTAACTGGACAGGGACCTAGACTAGCAAGGATATCCCAGATGGAGTGGACAATTATCCATCCAACTGGCATAACCTGTGTTCAATTACAAAGGCAACTGGCAGCAAGAAATAACAGCAAGTGAACTGATCAGAATCAGATCCCCTCTGAATGCGCACCACAGACTGGGGAAGTGACCTATTATATCACCTTTCAGGAGCCTTCTGCTCAGATAGGGAGATAAGACTTACATAGAGAACAACACAAGAAAGTGTACAAGATTGGTTTTATGTGCCAAAGGATTTCAGGGACTGGAGAGATTGTTATGGATGGTCACAGGAGGATCATGGAGGCTGGACTGCGCCCAAAAGAATGAAGACTGCTTGGGAAGGCAGAGGAGAGTGTTAGAAGAAAGCCACATTCCACGCAAAGGTTTCCCACATGCAAATGCATAAGGCATGCTGGGAAGCTGATGAGTAACTCATCTGGCTAGAGAGGACTGCACTGAACACATCTGAGGGACAGAGGTGATGAAAACACTGTTTAAAGAAAATCACTCCTTGTGGATGCCAGATGGAGTGCATTGGGGAACAACTGGAGGTAAGGAGATGAGCCTAGAAAACTGCTGGCTGGGAAATAGTGTGGGCATGAAGGTATAAGGGCTCAGACTGGTGGGGATAGAAGACAGGCTGACTCAGGAGACACTGATTGATAAGCAATGATTAACAGGCCTTGATGACTAATTGAAAGTGGAAGGGTGAGCTGGGTGTGGCGGCTCACACCTGTAATCCCAGCACTTTGGGAGGCCCAGGTGTGTGGATCACGAGGTCAGGAGATCGAGGCCATCCTGGCTAACAAAGTGAAACCCTGTCTCTACTGAAAATACAAAAAATAATTAGCCGGACATGGTGGCGGGCACCTATAGTCCCAGCTACTTGGGAGGCTGAGGCAGGAGAATGGCATGGCACGAACCTGGGAGGCAGAGCTTACAGTGAGCCAAGATCGCACCACTGCACTCCAACCTCGGCAACAAGAGCAAGACTCTGTCTCAAAAAAAAAAAAAAAAAAGAAGAAGAAAGGGAGGCATTGAGAAGAGGAGGAACCAATAATGAACATAAAGTTTGCAATCTTACTGACACACAAAAGGATGGTATTGTAAAGAGATATGACAAATCAGTTGGGTGGGGGACCTAATAGCTTAGTGAAATAAATATTAATTTCATGCTTTAGTAAATTGGGAAGACAGTCATTGGAGATATTCTTCTACAGATAAATCCTTCACCTGGGCTCAAGAGAGCTCATTAAATAACACTACTGCCCACCATTTTCTCAAACCCAAAACCTAAGAATCATCCTTATCAACTCCTTCTCCATTACTCTCAAAATTAAATTGGTGACCAAACTCTATTAATTTTACTTTTCTCTCAAATCCACCTACTTGCCCCAGTCCCATACTCTTTACCTTAGAGTAGACCACCATCGTTTTTCATCTCAAATCAGCCATGATCTCCCCTTCAATCACTTTCCACAAGAAAACAACCAAGTTCTTTCTGACTTAAACATCTGACCCTGCCATCTGCTGATTTTATACCTTTGGTGGCTCCCTCAGGATAAAGCCTTAACATAACATAACGGTCTTCTCATAGTTGATGCCTGTTTCATTCTCTGCCCTCATCCCTCATCGTTCTATAGTTCACATTCTATGTCCAGCCATATTGAGCTATTTACATTTCCTTAGATGTATCAACCTCTCTCACTTCCAGTCTTGCACAACTGCTCCTCTGTTTGGAGTGTCTTTGACACTGCATCATTCTTCACATTTAATGTCAAAATAGCCTTTCATCCGGGAGCCTTTGCTGATCCCCAATGCCAGATTAGGTAACTCTTCTTTGTGCTTCTTTAATACTTTATTCACTCCTCTAGCATAGTTGGTATCACTATGTACAGTGAATTGCTTATTTATCTGACTCCTACTCTAAACATATATGCTCAGCCACTTTAAAAAGTATGTAATTGGTGAATAAATAGCACAAATAGAAACATGATTTTGTGAATATTTAAATCAATTAGACAAGCAAACATTGAATACCTACTATTTGCCATGCTCTATGCTAGGAGTGGGGAATAAACTGGCAAATACACTCCTGCAAACAAGTGTACAATCTCATATCATAGAGTCAGTGGTAAGTCAGCAGATATGAAGGTTCTCAGTAATACTGAAGAATCAGAAAGGCACAATGAAAAGGGCCTTTACTTAAAACTCAGACTGAGATTCAAATTCTTTCTCAAATTCATTTTTATAGAGTCTTGAACAAGATGCTTAACCTCTTGAACCCAGTCCTTTTATCTGTGATGAGGATGTAAATCTGATTTTGTATCTTATTTTGATTAAATAACAACTCTGGATGTCATGCAGTACCTGTGGCTCAATGAATGCTATTTCCTTTCCTTTATATGTGTTGTTCTTATATTTATGCTTTCACTTGTTTGGAACTTAAAACATCTTCAGATGTATCTTGTTAAAATATAACTAAGGTCAAGGGATAGGTACAGGGTAGAATTTAATTGAGAACTTTTGTTGAGGGGAAGAAGGAAACTGACTCTGGGAAGTGAGTCTAATACTGTTAGAGAAGAGAGAATGGCCCAGAAATTGAGACTCGGAGACTGAGACTGCTTTCTCCAGCCGGCAACGAACGTGCAGAGGAGGAGAAGAGGGATCCAATTGGCATGTTTGCCGATGGCTGACATTGGCCTACTAACTTGGAAATCACTACTAGTTTGAAAGTCTATAAGTGTTTTCCAGCCACAGTGAATCCAGTTCCTTCACATCTCTAACACATTTTCTCCTTCCTTCTGACCAGCTCCCAAGGACTTCAACGTGACAGACCCATGAGCAACAGGAACAGCAGATCAAGACTGAAGTCTAGCTCTGCTTCTAGCTAACTGTATACCTTTCACAGCATCTTCACTGTCTTTATTCAATCAGTTCTTTTCCTGCCTCTCAGTGATAAGCAGTTTGGGTATCTCTGCTAAATTTCTTAGGAAATTAAAAAGTCCCGTCGCCCCCACGTGCTCCCGTGCGTCTGCTGTGTTTGTGTCCTCTTCTCACTGTCATTTCCAAAACAAGGTTTCAATATAGTGCTGGGTTATCCCCTGTGAGCAACAGTGAAAACTGCCTGCAACTGAATAAGAGTAAAGAAAAAACAAACAAGTGAAACAAAAATCACATCAAAAGCAAATGAAGGGCCAGCCACAGTGGCTCACACCTGTAATCCCGACACTTTGGGAAACTGATGCAGGCAGATCACTTGAGGTCAAGAGTTTGAGACCAGCCTGGCCAAGATGGCAAAAACCCACCTTTACCAAAAATACAAAAATTAGCTAGGCCTCCTAAGGCAAGAGAATCGCTTGAACCCAGCAGATGGAGGTTGCAGTGAACTAAGATTGCTCCACTGCATTCCAGCCTGGGTGACAGACACTCCATCTCAAAAAAAAAAAGTAAATGAAGAAAGGAAGAAAAAAATTGGACTCTATTTACAGATGGGATGAGTATTTATATGGGAAATTCCAAAGACTCTGTTCAATAACTACTAAAATCAATATGAAATTAGCAAGGTTGCAAAATGTAAAGTTAATACCAGAAAAGATTGTATTTTCATATATTAGCAGTAAACAATTGGAGAACTAAATTTTAAAGATGTGATCTGCAAGAGTAGAAAAGTAAAAAATACTTAGGAATATATTTAGGACTTGTGAGCACTCCTCACAGAAAGCTACAAAACACTGCTGAGAGAAATGATGGAAGAATCTCATAAATGGAGAAATAAAACATGTATAAATGTATTGGAAGATTCCAAGTCACAGCTCATTGGAAGAATCAGTTGTCAAGGTGTCAGTTCTACCCAAATTGATCTATGGATTCAGAGCAATCCCAGCCAATATTTCAACAGGCATTCAGGAAAACACTGAAATTGACGAGCTGATTCTAAACTTTATTTAGAAATTAAATGGATCTAGAACAGCCAAAACATTTCAAAAAAGAACAAAATGGAGAACTTGTACCATCTACAGTAATCAAGACAGTGTTGTATCGACATGAAGATTGCTATCTGAAACAGTGAAATAGAATAGAGTCCAGAAATAGATCTACACTTACATGGCCAATTGACATTTAATACATGTGGCAAGGAGATTCAGTGGTCCTGAAACAATTAGATACCCATACTTAAAAATAATCTCAATTATTACCTCAAACTGCATACAGAAATTGACTCAAAATTTTCATAGGCCTAAGTTAAAGCCTAATGCAATAAAATTCCTAGAAGAAAACAATGGAGAAATTTTATGACCTTGAGTTTTCTAAAGACTTCTTAGCTAGGACAAAAAACAATGAACTCTAAAAGAAAACAGACTTAAATTAAAAACTTTTGCTCTTTGAAAAAGACATTGTTAAGCATATGAAAAAACAACCCAGAGTAGTAGAAAAAGTTTCAAAGTATGTAATCAACAGAGGACCTGTCTCCAGACTATATAAAGACCCTTACATCTTCATAATAGAAAAGCAAAGAATTCAATAAGAAATGAACAATTTGAACAGACATTTCACTAATGAAGGTATATAAATGGCATAAAAAGATGTAAAGCACATTATTCATTGGGGAAATTGAAATAAAACTACAATATGACACTATCCATCCATTAGAACGACTATAATTAAAAAGATGAACAATACCAGATATAAGTGATGATGTCAAGCAACTGGAACTCTCATACTTCGCTGGTGGGCATGTATTATGGTACAATCACTTTGAAAAAGTTGTTTTGCAATTTATTGAAAAGTTAAACATATGACACAGACATTCCACTCCCAAGTATTTACACAAAAGAAATGAAAACATATGTCCAAAGACCTGTATACAAATATTTATAGAAGCCTTATGCAAAGTAATCAAAAATTGGAAACAATCTATTGCAACTTTCTGTACTAGAAGCAAAATTGGAAACAATCTATATGTCCACCAACAGGTGCTGGATAAAGAAAAAGGGGTGCATCCATACAATGGGATATTATTCAACAATTTCTAAAATTACTAATGTACACACAAAGAAATGAATTAATGCCAAAATCATTATGTTGAATGTAAGAATTCAGAAATAAGAGTATGATCCCATTTATACACAATCCTAGACAATGTAAAAAAGCTGTGACAATAAAGCAGATCAGAGTTGCCTGGGGCCAAGGGTAAAGGGAGGGATAGAAAGAAAGGAGTCAAGGAAGTAGTTTTGGAAGACAGAAATATTCTCTTGATTGTGGCAGTGGTTTAACAAGTATACATACCAAGTTGTACATTTTCAATGAATGCAGTTTATTGTACACAAATAACGCCTCAATAAAGTTGATTTTAAAACAAAGGACAAAGAGTCCAATCCTTTGTCTCTGCAAGCTAATGTCTGGAATTTGGACTCAAATTTTCTAAATAACACAAATACCCTCACCAGTCTCATATAATGAAGGACTCATTGCATGTCTATTTTCCTTTCCTTACTCTTATACATAACTCCACGTTCCACTCACTTGACACTCTTCTCACAAGAAAAGCAGAAGTTCCCTTTCAACAAATGCAAAATACCCAGGTGTTCCTACCACAATGAGTGTATACGGTGCATGTGCATCATTTCCCCACAACCCACCCTTAATATAGAGGGCTACATAGGGAGGCAAGTAGTTATATATAACAAAATGATCAGAAAGTTAAACTGTAGAAGGAATGTAACTGTTAATCTGTGGTCATCTGTGAATCACGCCACTTTAGGGTAGACTATTGAGGGAGGGAGGGGATAATTTGCAGGTCAGCTGAAACGACATTGGTCTACATGGCTCCATAGATATCCTGCCCACCCTCACATCCAGGTCACCTGCTACACGGAGGGTCAGCTAAGCAAGCTCATTTCCTTCAATTTAGTGAGTATTTTTTTTCTTGTAGAGAGTCCTTAAAGCTGCAATAAGTTAGCCTGACTAATTTGCTGTGATCCCAAAGCCAGTCACAATAATTCCTCCTGATCCCAAAAAGGTACATCCAGCACCCAAACAAGTTTTCTGTTTCTGTCATTTACATACCCTGTCCTATTATCTTGACCAGCCAATGGGTGATATTTGTGTAGGATCTGAGTTCTGCTACTCTTTAGTGTCAACAGTATTTGCTGACTCTGAGACAGATCACTGCCATTGAAGTGGGGGTCTTGTTAACCTCTGTCTCCTACTGAAGGCCAGCTGGTATTGTTTCTGAGCCTAAAGCACTGGAACTCTGAGATTTCATTGAATATAATCATAACATATTTAATTCCTGCCAGTTGCCCTCTGGTCAGAAAGCATAATTAAAGTGTCTACAGATGGTACGGGCAAGGTTTCTAGAAGCAGGAGACACCAGCAGTGACTACGCAGCTATATGAAATTAAAAACTGCTTTGATACATACCATATGCACAAATATGAATGCACCAGGGAACATGGAGCTCTTTGCATTATATGAGCACTGGATGCTATGGGATATGAATGAGGGCCAATCAGAGAAATACACTGGAAAGGAAAAGAGAAACAAATCAAAATCTTAACCCAGGAGACTCAGTGCCCAGACGAAGTGGGATATGCTTTGGTTAAGAAAATATGGAGAAAACAGATGCAAGGTTTAAAACTCAAAGAAGACTGTTCATGAAGAATCTGTGAAGATGGCCATACCCTCTTTTTTAGAGACCTTAGAAGGTATTAGATGTCCTGCTTTCAGCCAGAGAGAGAGAGAGAGACTAAATTATTCTATGATAAGCCAAAGTCTTGATTGTGCAAGTCCAGCACTGTGATTTTCACTTTGTGAGTGTTGTAGACTTGCAGAACATTGTAGGAGCAAGGAGAATGATTCTTACACCCATGGAATAAATTAGTGATGAGGTTAGACTAGTAGAGAAGTGAAAGATCGATGGGAATCTTTGAAAGGACAATGAGATATTTGAATGGATTCACGGGGTGTGATGCAGCAGCTGAGACACACTGGACTAAATGACCTTTCGAAGTCCTTTTACATGGGGTCTTTCAGTATATTTTTGTTGAACAGGTTTAACAGATCCTATAAAGATGTCAAGGAAATCTACCAGTTGTTTTAGCTAAAATTTCATTTTAAAAATTGTACATAAGACCTTTACTGTTCGAGATTCAGTGTGTCTTCAGGATCCCAATCCTGGAATGAAAACTGAAAATCTTTTCAGCTATTTTCTGAATATTGGGGCAATCTACTGTTCCGTTTTAATTCATACGTTTAGCATTTTTTGGATCAGTCTTCTTCCTGGTTTCATGAACCATTAGGGAACCCCCCCCTTTCAGCTGTGTAATCCAGTGTGACCCCTTAATGAACCAGGGTACAAGCTAGTTTTCACATACTTTCAGTGAACTCATTTCCAGTTCTGAGAACATTTCCTCCAAAAAGAATTAATAGTAAGAAATCCATGAAGGATTTCTCTTGTCTGAGCCAGCCTGCCACTAAAGCCAAGTATGGGCAGGGCCTGCCCTAGGGTTACCTGGTCTGCAACTCTAGGCAATGTTAGGGTTTTGGAATAAGTATAAATAATGCCCTGTCCCCCCACCTCTGAGTTTGGAAGCAAATCAGATATAGACAAGAGAATGGTCAAGACAAACACCAGGAGTGGCACAGAATTGTTCTCCGAGCTAGAGAATTATCAACAGAAGTTTTCCTTTGGCTCAGGTTAGATTTCAGAAGATACTCCTCTAAGTGAAAGTTAATATTAGAGTTCTGAGAGTGAGCTAAATTTTTTTAAATACTAAAATCTGAAGCTGTCTCTTTCGGGTAACAGTTGAAATTTATGTTCTAGGCTGCAATCTTTGACTTAAACTATTTTAAAAGGCCAACATAACACTTTTTTCATACACCCCGTAATTATTAGTTCTACTCAAAACCACTTTTCTCACTTTTTTTTTAAGTGAGCAGAATTTTTCAAGGGCCTTGGGCCTCACTGATAGCTCATATAATAAGTGGGAGAGAGAGTATAAAGTTGACATGGGATTCATGAGTCACACTAAAGAATGAATGCTTTAAAATTTGTTCCTACCTTTTTTCTTAAAGTTTGATATCTAACTTTCTTGTTGTGACACTTTCCATCTTATATGTCAATTTACAATTCTATTTCATTCCTATATCAGTATCTGATACATAAAAGGTATTCAGTAAAGGATTGAATAAATACATTTTCTACATTGAGCAGTAAATTAAACATTTACTATGTCCTCGTTACTAGGAACCAGAAAAATTTCTGTAAGAGAATCTTTGGGCAGTATTGTTTTCTTTTTACTGGACTAATATACCTTTAGATTCTTCCTTCTTTTTCCAGCAGTAGTGAGAATCTATTGCATGATTTTCTTTGTTCTCAAGGCTTCCCCCAAACTCCCACCCTCTCCTCAAATGATCACTACACACACACCTATGCATGTATCAGAGCCTTTTTGAGGAGCTAACACACAGCTCAAGATTTAGAAACTATGCTATTTTGGGCTGGGCATGGTGGCTCACGTCTGTAATCCCAGCACTTTGAGAGGCCTAGGTGGGTGGATCATTCGAAGTCAGGAATTTAAGATCAGCCTGGCCAACATGGTGAAACACCATCTCTACTAAAAATACAAAACTTACCTGGGCATGGTGGTACATACCTGTAATCCCAGGTACTTGGAAGGCTGAGGCATGAGAATCCCTTGAACCCAGGAGGCAGAGGTTGCAGTGAGCCAAGATCACAACACTGCACTCCAGCCTGGGCAATAGAGTGAGACTCTGTCTCAAAAATAGATAAATAAATAAATTAAATAAATAAATAAATAAAACTATGGTATTTTGTGCTACAACTCAAATTTACTACCTTAAGAAGGTGCAAAGCTACTTGTTCCTTCAGCACAAAAAATCCATGTTCTTCTCCCTCCTTTACCCTCAGAAAATGAGGGAGCAGTGTAGAATTGGAGGATCTGTAACAATTAGGATGCTGGATGGATGCAGCTGGAGGCCAGTATCCTAAGCAAACTAATGAGAAACAGAAAAGCAAACACCATATGTTCTCACTTACAAGTGGGAGCTAAACATTGGGTGCATGTGGACAGAAAGATGGGAACAATAGAGACTGGAGAATACAAGAGCACGAGGGTGGGAACCAAGGGACGGAAAAGTACCTGTTGAGTACTATGCTCACTACCCTAGGCAATTCATACGTGAAACCTCAGCATCACACAATGTATTTTGGAAACAAATCTGCACATGTGCCCTCTGAATCTAAACTAAACTTTGAGCAAAAAAAATTGGGCTGTTGGATCACATGAGTACCCAAGGTCTTGTTTTTTACTGTTCTATCCTATCACTCAAAGAAGGAAGAGAACTTTGGCCACTCTTCCTGAGAGTAATTAATGATTGAGCTGCTATGCTTGGAATGCATAATTGAGTGAACTCCAGAGAATGTACCTATCCTTGTCAGTGGGCAAAAGAAAATGTGCAGATCATTCAAGAAAATAATCTCTGATTGGGTATCTCACCAATGATCATGAGTGCTGTTTTGGGTGTAAAGCCTGCTCTGAAATTCAACCTTAAGCAGAAATTGTTTTAATAGATAGGCAAAGATACAGCCAAAGAAAAACCTTCCTTATCAAGTGTGTATTTGTAAAAACTCCACATATCTTCCTTTGCAGACGTATTCTTTGGCAATGACTCTCATTCTGTCTCTGATGTTCATTAGATTATATGACCTTGGGTGAATCAATAGCCTATAAAATAACTCAAAACGTTGCTTTCAAGATTACATAAATCCAAAGATGTCAGACATTTAGCATCACGTCTGGCATACCAAAGCTTTTCATTAAATACTAGTTTTATTTTCTTTTTTCTCCATATGTGGCATTTTAAATGTATCTTGTATACCACTTGGAATTTTATATAAGCTTTGGGAAAATACACTTAAATATTTGTGTTTTACAAGCACGTGGAAGAATCCACCTCTGCGGCCCACCCCACTTACGTGGTGAACAAAGCATATAACATTGTGTGAAAATCTGGGCCAGAGCGCCTTTGCAGGCCTTGAGGCTAGTTAAGTATTCCTCACACTGCAACACCTTGTTCTGCTCCCCCTGATCAAAGTGACTGCAGGTTAAAACAAGCATGCAGAGCACTTTCAGAATCTTGAGCAGTCATTGGTATCAAAAAAAAAAAATTATCTTCTATATTACCTTTCTTAATAGTGTAATTAAGCCTGAAAGTGCACTTGGATGAATTCCAACTAAGAAGCCCCCTATGAAATGAGGATTCTGCCAGTTCTAAACTTTGTGTGTGTATATATGCAGTGAGATTTTCTGCCATATTTTTGATATGAAAAACTGAGGTGAATAACAGAACAAGAAAAAAGCATTATTTAGACCAGACGTGTTGGCTCATGCTTGTAATCGTAGCATTTTGGGAGGCCAAGGTGGGCAGATCACCTGAGGTCAGGAGTTTGAGACCAGCCTGGGCAATATGATAAAACCCCATCTTTACTAAAAACATAAAAATTAGCCAGGCATAGTGGCATGTGCCTGTAATCCCAGCTACTCGGGAGGCTGAGGCAAGAGAATTGAACCTGGGAGGTGGAGGTTGCAGTGAGCAGAGATCACATCACTGCCTTCCAACCTGGGTGACAAGAGCAAGACTCAGTCTCAAAAAAAAAATAAACTCTTTAAATTTTTTTTTTTTTCTGTGCAGAAATGGATGTCATTGTGTATTTTAAAAGCTCTAATCACTCTGGCTAAATGATAGCACAACTAATGAACCATGTTGGAACCAATGTAGATGTCTTTTTTTTTTTCAGGTGAGAATTTAATGCATCAAGGCCTTCAAAGAAACCACTTCCTAAAGAATGATGTATTTCCCACTGCTTCAGACTCGTCTATCAGCCAAGAACCCATCCATGTGTTGGTGTCATTTGAAAGGAAAAGATTACCCTAGGTGTAATAGTTAGTGATGACACCCAGGTGCCTTCATGACATTTAATTTTCACCCACCTCCTTCATTGTTACAGAAGCTGCCTCCCACCAGGAGGAGTGAAAACATCTGACAGTTGCATTGCAGCCTTCCTTTGGGCTTGGCCATGGGCATGTGAGCCAATTCTGGCCAATGATTATTAAGATGAAGTTTTCTAGGGTAGAAATCCTTAGCAAAGATTTCTTTTCTCCTGTTGAAAAGACATGTACAACACAAAACTGCCCTTCTTTTCCCTGAGTATATTTATGTGAAGACATGATATATGGAGATACAACAGCCATGTTGAAAATGTAACAGGACAAACCTGAAAGTGAAAGCCAACACACTGAGGATGTCCCATCAGAAAGACGATGGGAACACCTGGGTCCTGCATGACATCATTTTAGCTCCAGCTGTCTCGTTAAGTAAACTCATAAATTTCCTTATGATTTGAGCTATTTTAATCAAGGTATACTTTACTTAGGACCTAAAGCATCCCAATTGATATAATTCTTGTCAGAGGGTGAAAAACTGCTTCCATCAAGGCTAGTAAAGCTTGGGAAAAGAGTAAATAAGATTTCCATGTGATGTGACTAAAAATGCTATTGAAACTTATTCCCCTACCACGTGGCATTCCTTATTGGAAATTCCCATGGGTAGAGGCTCAATGATATTCATTCCACAAAGAAACTTTGACCATTATGTGTAGGGTTGTCAGATAAATATTTGGGACCTATTTACACTAAAAATTTTTCATGTTTATCTGAAATCCAAATTTAACTGGACGTCCTGGGTTATCTGCCAGGTCTGGCAACCTTAAGTAAGTGCCGTGTCCTAGGCTCTGGGGATACATCGCTATTCTTTACTGCAAGGAACTCATCTCCTTCAAAGCCTACAGGTGATTCCAATGTGCAGACTGGTTACAGATCCACCATCTTGGAAACTCTCGTTCAACTCCACATTCTACAGTTCAGAAAACTGAAGCCAGAAGAGGTCATGTGATTTGCCTAAAGGCACACAGCTGATCAAAGGCAAAGGTGGCACTAGCTCCCACATTCAGGATTCTTTCCTATGTACATTTTTCTAGCTGCCTCATCACTTCTGCTCCTAAAAGCTCTTTGTTTTAGGATGAAATGAGAAGCTACTTTTGTTTGACTTGGTAGAGAGAGGGTGGCTTATAGTATAAATGGTCCGAGTTCCTTTAATGAGAAAGATGATCACATTTTAGTCACCTAAATGTTTTATGTCAGGAGAGTATTTTGAATGAGAAGGGAAGGACAAAAATTACAGAGCAAGAAAGTCTTGTCGAAGTTCATAGAAATACTTTCTTGAAGAGAAAATTTTCCAAATATTATTTTAGGTAGTTTATGTATATATATTATATATAGTTATATATATAATCACATGTACATATCATATGTATGATATGTAACTTATTAGATATAGCTCATGTAGGTGATCTATATAGCTCAAAGCTTCAGGATGACTTGCTTTAATTTATAAGAATCAGGCCAAGCGCAGTGCTTTTTGTCTGTAATCCCAGCACTTTGGGAGGCTAAGGCAGGAGGGTCATTTGAGTCCAGAAGTTTGAGACCAGGCTGAGCAACACAGTGAGACCCCCACCTCTACCAAAAAAAAAAAAAAAAATTAGCCAGGCATGGTGGCATGCATCTGTAGTCCCAGCTACTCAGGAGGCTGAGATAGGAGAATCATTTGAGCCCAGGAGATAGAGGTTGCAGTAAGCCAAGATCACGCCACTGCACTCCAGCCTGGGCAACAGAGTGAGACCTTGTCTCAAAAACAAACAAACAAATAAAACAAACAAAAAACCCACAAATAAAATTTACAAGTATCAATAAAGAAGGCTACTTTTCCCTTTTCCTTATTTCTTCTCAAGTATCTTTTACAAATATTTTGATCAAGACTGACAAATTCCCAGCCTCCATAAACAACAAACTCTACTTGAAGTTTAAAAAATAGTGATCATGATGACATGCCAGTGAAAAAGTCATTATTCTTCCTGAAACTGGGCATCACAGCATTTAAAGCTTTCTGGATAGGCTGCTATATATCACATTCCAACTCAAAGATCACCAGGGCAGAAGGTTCAGAAACTTCCTTTTCACCTCATCCAAATCTCTCATTTTTTCAGTGTTAGTCTAAATCCTGCGATTCTATCACTAATAAAGATAGAGGCTGGATTTAGTCAATTTCGCATAGATCTTAATCTGGCATAGGTTTCTTGTTAGTCTTTTCTCGGGGTTCCTATATGCCAAATCCAATTATCCTAAAGGCAAATAAAGCAAACTTCGCTTTAATAAAAGTAATCCAAAATATATTCCTAGAGTATTAGACTCTACTGTAGAAAATAGAAATGAAATTTCAGAATCAGGATAAATTCACATGATCTTTGGAGTTCCTTATGCTGGAACATGACCCCAAAATCTCAACTCTTTAGCTCTAGGCTTCCTCCACCAGTATATCCAATTTTGATGTACTGAGTCCTTTAAAGGCCATGAAGGTGACTGTCAAACTTGATGCATTTGTCATGGAATACTTTCACTGGGAGAGAAGCAGGTATTACCATATCACACGTAATGACTGTATATCTCAAGCTACCCTTACCACAGGCAGGGTCAACCTTTGAAAAATCTAAAGAAGCTCCTATTTTAAAAAGGAAAAACAAAAAAGGGATCAGGTACTGTAGCTTCTACCTTTCCAATTATTCAGCTTTCTAAGTGATTCTCTCCATCTCCTCCAAGCTTCCTACATTGCAGCTGTTTCCAAAACTCAAATCCGTTCTCAAAATGAAGTGGCATCATTGTCTGTAGTAAGTACCCAAGGTTCATCGTCTGGCACCAAGAAGATTAAGGACACAGACACTTGTGTGGGTTAAGGAGTGGAAAGTTGAATAGGCAAAGAAAGGAGAGAGAAGAGCAGAGAGATATGTCCAAAAGGGAAAAGCCAGCCTGCGGCAAACTGCAACAGATTTTATAGGCAGGCTTGAGGAGGCAGTGTCTGATTTATGTAGGACCCACAGATTGGCTCAACCAGGTGTGACTTTTACAGAGCTTGCAGGAAAGACTGGTTGCCCCACCCTAATCCTATTATACAAATGGGCTTTCCACTTGGCCAGCCCATCTTGTCTGCTCCTTACTGTACACGTGGCTGGCAAGGAGAAAGGGAAGATGGAGCTGCCATTTTGATCATGCTTAATCCCAGGTAGCCTTTTTCTACTGGCACAACTGCCGGCATTCAACCGTGCAAGCTTCTAGCTTACTTGTCAATGTCTGCGGCTCCACTCTACAGGCTGCTCTTTGATAGAGAAGAAAATGATTTGGGGGCTGCTTTTCAGTAAAAGAAAAACCTTGCCAAGGACTTCCTTATCCTATCTGCCAAAATAATTTCTTTTTAACTCCTATATCAAAAAGACAAGAATTATCAAGATTCATAAAGAAGAGTTCTGAAGAGTTATTGAGTATATGCCCTTCTCTTATGCTTGATTTTTTTAAGTGAATCACAACATATTACAGTCTCACTTTGTGTCTATGACAGTATTATTCCACGATAAGTAGTTCTGTATTTGAAAAGTTAAAAGTACACCCTTCAGATATCTACCTACTTGATGGTAGATTTTGTCTTACCTGCCTGGGCATGTTGTACTGAGTTAAGGTCACAGTTACATAAATAACATTCCAAACATTTTTCTCCCACTGAATTAAAAGGGGCAGTTATAGCTTCTCCCTCTCCTATTGGTTAGCAACTCTGACCAGGGCCCTGGAGAGCTCTCCGGTCCTAAAATAGAGCAATTGCTATTCACATGACCTGTGTGAAGGCATGACTCCTTCCCCCCTACCTTTCTGCGCCCCTGCCCCTTAGTCAGCATGACTCAACACTTGTAAACTAGGCAACCTGACTGAGAACTTTCTACTTGAACTTTGATTTCAGGAGAGTGGCATGCCTTAAAATGTTGACCATTTACTCATTAACTGGGAAGACAGAATTCCCCAAACTGTGAGGTAAAGTTTGAAGCTAAAATTTTAACACAGGAAGATTGTGTTAGTTCTCTTAGGTTTCCTGAGTTCTATGAGATTTTGCTTCTAGGTCATGAGATTATGATACGTTATGTCTTTAGGGTCTTTTTTCATCTTTTCTTTCCCCAGACTCCCTAGCCATTGGAAAGTAATCCCTTCCTTCTTAGGCATGTCCATTTATAAAAATCATAAAATAATTGTTGATGAAATATCTACTATTTCATCACTGTAAAGACAGTACTTTGAAACCTATTAGGCAACTATCTCAAGCCTGTAATAAGAATATTCAAAGTATGAGGACAGGATATGAGGTGTGCTGACAGCTGAAGGTGCCAGTATATGTACTGAAGGCAGCATTTCCACCCATGACTCCAAATGGCACCCATAGATTACTTTACTCTGAAAAGTATGAGCTTCTGATGTGGTGTGTTCTTTCTTCCTCAAGGGATTAAAGAGAGGTAAAAAGAGGTAAAGTGTCTCATTCTTTTTCCCTTTTTTTTTTTCTTTGAGATGGATTCTCACTGTGTCACCCAGGCTGGAGTGCAGTGGCATCATGATCTTGGCTCCCTGCAACCTCTGCCTCTTGGGTTCAAGTGATTCTCCTGCCTCAGCCTCCTGAGTAGCTGGGATTACAGGTGTGTGCCACCATGCCTGCCTACTTGTTTATATTTTTAGCAAAGACCGGGTTTTGCCATGTTGGCCAGGCTGGTCTCTGGCCTCAAGTGATTCGCCTGTCTCGGCCTCCCAAAGTGTTGAGATTATAGGCATGAGCCACTGCACCTGGCCAAGTGTCTCATTCTTTAATATAAAAGTGAGTAAAGTGAACAGGAGGTGGTGGGCATGTGTGGAGGGACGAATGAAGTGTTACAGTAGAATAAAACAGAAAAGCCAGTTTTTGTTTAGGGTGGATAAATACTTAGCATCCCCGTCAAAAGTCCTGGCTCTTAGTTCCTGTCATAAAAATTAGTAAGAATCATCCTTATATTGTTTGTTATTACAATCTAAATTCCATTCATTTAAGTGTTCTGTTGCCAACAGCAATCCCAAAGAGGTGACAGAATAAGCAACCCTCTGAGTTAAACCTAAAATTATTTCATCATTGTCATTCTACTCAGCTTTTTTTCAAAAGCCATGTTTCATGCTGTCATTGACATACTTATCTAAGCTTTTTTTGGAATCCACTTATCTCATAAATAAGTTAGGTAATTCAATTGAGTACAAAAATATGTTTAGCTTTCTTGATAAAATATCTTTGACTTTTTGTTCTTCTAAGAATCCTGTCCATTTGCTGTAGTTTAATTCTTTTCCTTATAGAGGTGATTGCTTTCAAGTGAGGGTTAAAGGTAAACCTGTCCCTAGATGGCTTTATGTAGTTGCTACCTTCAGCATATATTCAAACAAATAGGGACAGACAGCTTTCTCAAAGATAATGCTGTCACCAACTTCCATTTACTAGTATCTTTAATTAGTATTTAACTGGTGAAGAAATGGCTGGTTAAAACAATTCCAACAGGCTTGTAATGCCATCTAGTGGACAGTCTTTAAAATATCATCCCACGGGCCATTTTCTTTCTAAGTAACTATCAAAGTCTTTATTCTTGAGGAAGTACCCAAGCTACTAGCTGATAATTATTGGTTGGGATCACTGAACCCTCCGAAAAATCTCTAACAGTATTTCTAACATTGATGCAATCTTGGGGAAAATTAAGGTACCACCTCTGTGCCTTGGGCTCTGCATCCATACAGTTGATGGAGCTAAGACTTTGGAATAAAGTATAGCTGCCCAAAGTGGTGATTCAGTGCACTCAGTTCATCCTCATTGATACCATATCATGTATCTCATGCCTGCTACGTGAGGGATTTAAGTATAATTGCTCAGTTCTCTTGAGTAATAAGTTTAATAAGTGACATTTGTGATTTTTACTATAGAAGAATTTTAACAATTTTACATACTTCTAATAGTTACTTTGCGTATGTAGCATAGAGTGTACTCATATTACACATGAGGGAATTAAGGTTAATGAAAACTAAGTGACTTGAGCAGAGTCAGATATGTATTAAATTCACATTCAATTATAGATTTTCAAAATCTAAGTTCATTGACTCTTTCAATAAGCCAGTACCATATGGAAAGAATGGTACTTCATGACAAAGGAGAGCATTTCTCAGAAACGCATAGAGGATTGAACATATACTCACCTATTAATGTGATTCACTACTTCAGCACACATGAAAGGAAAGAATATCTAGTTATCTCAATACACGCTTAAAAAGCATTTGATAAAATTTGACCCCATTCTTGATAATAAAGTCTTGGTAGTAAAAGGATGCTACCATAATGTGATAAAGATCGTATACAAGAATCCTACAACAACCCTCACGTATATTGATGAAACAATTGTTTCCAATTACATTCAGTAATAGTAATAGGGCTAATATTTCTATTATCACTATGAATTAAACAACGTACTTGAGGCCATGCAATAAGACAGATTTAATTGGTATAATTTGATTGTTTATCCAAAAAAATCTAAAGAATGTGTTTTTAAATCAGAGCTTATGAGAAAGTAAATAGTACCAAAGATAAATGCATAAAAATAGCTTTCCTATGAAATTAGAAAAGAAATCAATCCCGTATACAATAGGAAAGGAAAAATACTGAAAATACAAAAAGCAAACTAAAAAAATCAAACAAGTTGAAAATGCTTAGGAGCAAACCAAATGAGAAATGTGCAAGTCATGTGAATTGGAGTTGAATTTTATCAAATGTTTAGCAGCTATTGAGATGACTATATATCTTTAAATATGTTTTGGGCTTTCTGATGCAAATATGGGGATATTATCTTATTATACACAACTTTGAAATGAAATGCCATAAAAAATTTGACAATGAAGAGACTGAGAAAAATACGTGCAACAATTCAGTTCAAATATCATTCCCTAAAGAAAAGTCTTCTTTTACATCCATGTCTTGGTCATATTTTAACTCTCTCTCAATTGCTATTCCCATTATTCAGAGCATGTATCTTACTTTAGAATAACACATTTATTATCGTGATTATCCTATTAATTTTTCAATTAATTTCTTCCATGAGACTATAAGTTCGTGAGAACGTGGACTCTAGGCACACATTTTGGAAAGTAATAGGCTAAATAAGTAGTATTAGTTGAGTGAATCAACGAAAATAAATCTAGACTATATATATGAAATACATAATATATAATTATATTAATTACATCAATTACATAATTATATTACATAATATATAATATATATAATAATCTATATATAACAATTATGGGGCCAGGCACGGTGGCTCACACCTGTACTCCCAGCACTTTGGGAGGCCAAGGCACGCAGATCACCTGAGGTCAGGAGTTGGAGACCAGCCTGACCAACATGGAGAAACTCCATCTCTAATAAAAATACAAAATTAGCCAGGTATGGTGGCACATGCCTGTAATCCCAGCTACTCAGGAGGCTGAGGCAGGAGAATCACTTGAACCCAGGAGACGAAGGTTGCAGTGAGCGGGATCATACCATTTCACTTCAGCCTAGGCAACAAGGGTGAAACTCCATCTCAAAAAAAAAAAAAAAAAAAGAATGCCAGTAATAAACCCTTGAACAATTTTCATTGCACTGTAAGGCAGCACTTTTAGATTTTAGCTTCTTTCTCAGAAAGAGTCAGACAAATGCCAATGTAGAAAGAAGTTGAATTATCATGAAAATAAAATATCAGATAAGAAGAAAATTTGAGTGGAATGTCCATCTTTTCCATTCTCATTAATGGAATAGATTTAAGGTGAGGAAGGATTAAAACCACAATTACTTTTGCACCAACCTAATAGGGAAAAAAAGCCCCAGAGAAGTACTTTACAGCTCCCTTAACAAGCTTAAATCCCTGAAGTCTAGGGATTAGTTCCATTGAGAAGTTAAACAAAAGTGGATGCCCTATCCTCAGTTTGGAAATCTATGGGCGGTGGAGGTAGGAGTGAGTTAACTGTGAGAAATATTGTCTCACAACGTTAGTCCATAGCAATATTGTTTGGTCACATGGAGTTCAATTAGAGACAGAGCCAGAATTACTCTCTGATCCCATGAGACCAGGAAGTATATCTGTGAAAGGTCACAGATGATTTTGGTTAGAAATCTTGATGGCGTTGTCATGGCCTACAGGAGTATCATGACCGTTCTGAATTCCAGGGCAAATGTCCCATAAAGATCTAGTGGGTATTTCAGGTACCTTAGAAAAATGGACAAGTGCCAGCCAAAGGAAAGGTGGAACTGAATCATTTGGGAGGAAAAACAGGCCATGACAAAAACAAGTCAACAACTATATGCATCCACGGCTGCAGACTTCATCCTCAACCCCAGTCCAAGAGTCCAAGAAGGCAGCCCTAAGCAAAGCAGAGACCACAGAGGGTTTAGAAGACAATGCAAGGGTCCACAGGCTTTCCTTTCCATACCAAGAGGTCAGGTAAGCCTGTCTGTACAGCATTTATTTACCACATCCTATCTTGTGGCAGAGGAAAAGTAGCCCTGACAAAAAGTTACAATCTGAATTGGCTATATAATTGCTTGAAATTGAATGGTCTTTAACCAAAAGATGCTGATTATACCATGAATTGACAAATTTAAGTTTTACCTAAGATGAAATCTGTTATAGAAAATAAGAGAGTGCCGGGCGCAGTGGCTCACGCCTGTAATCCCAGCACTTTGGGAGGCCGAGGCGGGTGGATCATGAGGTCAGGAGATCGAGACCATCCTGGCTAACACGGTGAAACCCCGTCTCTACTAAACATATAAAAAAAATTAGCCGGGCGCGGTGGCAGGCGCCTGTAGTCCCAGCTACTCAGAGGCAGGAGAATGCTGTGAACCCGGGAGGCGGAGCTTGCAGTGAGCTGAGATCGCACCACTGCACTCCAGCCTGGGCGACAGACCGAGACTCCGTTTCAAAAAAAAAAAGAAAGAAAAAGAAAAGAAAATAAGAGAGTGAAGAGGATTGACATCATTACATTATATTTCTCCCAGCAGATTAGTAGAGACAAAAAAAGATCGATACTATTTATTGTTGATGTAAATACAAAGAAATATAATTTAAAATACTCGGTTGGAAGTATTATACATTGACAAAGTATTTCTGCAGGTAGTCTCACACTATGAAAATTTTAAACGGCATGCCCCACGTCTAGCAATCTCATTTCTATCTATAGATATTAAGATGTTCTCAAATTCAATTACTGGAGAATATATTTAAATTTGATTTAAAATAAAGATAACTGATTGGCATAATCACTGAAATGTCCAAAGATAGTTCAAGTTTCAGGCATGGTACCATCATGACTCAAAGTTCATTTCCCTCAATACTCTGCGTTTTAGTCTTCTGCAAGTAGCAGCCTTCTGTTCAGTCTGACAACTCTACTTCACAAAATGGCTGCAAGCAGAAACCAGGGTTACCAGTGTGAAAGGAAAATAAATCTTGGGGCCCCCAAAATCACTAAGTTAAAGGGAAAAGTCAAGCTGGGAACTGCTTAGGACCAACCTGCCTCCCATTCTATTCTAAGTCATCCCTCTGCTCACTGAGATAAATGCATATCTGATTGTCTCCTGTGGAGACGCCAATCAGAAACTCAAAAGAATGCAATGGTTTGTCTCTCACCAACGTGTGACCTGGAAGCGCCCTCCCTGCTTGAGTTGTCTCACCTTTCTGGACAGAACCAATGTACATCTTACACATACTGATTGATGTCTCATGTCTCCCTAAATGTATAAAAGTAAGCTGTGCCCTGACCACCGTGGGCACATGTCATCAGGACCTCCTGAGGCTGTGTCACAGGCACGCATCCTCAACCTTGGCAAAATAAACTTCCAAAATTAACTGAGACCTATCTGATTTTCAGGGTTCACACAAGCATCTTCATTTACATCTAAAGAAGATAGAGTGTCTCTCCATACAACACTGAATAAAATTCTTGATCATCACTCTGTTTGGACCACCTTATGCAACAGACCCATAGTTAAACCCATACATAGCAGATGAGAGGACCCTGATAGGGCAAGCAAACTAAAACACACCCAAGATTTGGAGGTAGAGTCAACCCCACCAGTCATATGGCTGCTATAAATAACATATTGAATGTGTACCTGAATTGAATAGTAGGTTGGTATTTTTAGATAAAGGCATTTTCCTCATTTCTGTACCCCATGGTCCCTCCTCCGGTCTGAGCAACTTGGCATCACCATTGCCTCAAGGAAGGAAGGAACAATATGACAGAGCATAGACATTAGAAGAGTTAAGTCTTATCTTTTGAGTTTTAGAAGATTTGGTAGAACACATACTCAGTTAAAATTATTTTTTCCCTGAATAGGAGAATGAAAGTATCAGAGAAAGGAGGGTAACAAGTTATATGTAACTTGAGTCAGCTTCTCCCCATGTCAGAGATGGAGGAAACTAGAAATGATAAAATAAAAATTCTACCGATATTTGAGGAACCCAAGAGCAGAGTGACCCTGAGCTGCTTTCTATCGACCTTCCCAAGTGTAGGGTCCTGAAGGACAAGGCCACAGAGCTTCTCCTGCTTCAAGAGAGTACAAGAGCACTGGAGTGGAGATGCTGTAGTCGTGAAGGGCCTTAGGCAGCCCCACTTGGTTTCCTTCCCAAGAGTGGAATGATTTTGAACCTGCTTGTGAACTGTAAAGGAGCAGCTAAGAGACATCCAGATGTGGAGAGTCCTTGCTTTCAGTAACTAAAAATCAGATGGAACCATGAATATCTGGAAGGACAGAGGCCCTGATATCTCCCTGTGATGTAGTACCTGGGGTCCCCAGAGGAATCTAAACACAGCCCGAGAAAAAGTGTCAGGAAGATCTGAGAATTATGTAAGATTATGTTTCTGCCATAAGAAAAATTAAGACCAACTAAGTTCAGTTATAGACAAAGTTACATACTTTGTGAACTGAGACTCACACCTGGTACTTATGCATGTAAATGATATGCAAATAAATCTATAAAGCTCTGGAAAGGAAAATGGCCAAAGGTTAACAGAGGCAAGGATGTCTTATAATTGCTCAAGTATCCTTCACATGAACTACATTATTTTTATTTAGTATTATTCTACATTGATGAGAAATAGTGTAATGCAGAGATTAAGAGTTCCAGTTATGGAGACAGTCTGGGCAAGTTACTTAACCTCTTTGTACCCTGGTTTCCTCAAGCAAAATGCAAATAATTTTGGCTGCCTCACAGTTATGAGAATTAAGTATTACATGTCAAAGTCGTTTTTAAATGCCTACAAATATTAAGGGTTCAACAATGTTCATTTTTATTATTTTTCATTTTGATAAGTTATGATTTACATAAATTGAGTTTATAATAAAACTGATAGGAAAATTAATAACCTAAAGAAGAAATCAATTCAAAGTAATTTTTAGATGGCATCAGATAAATAGCTCTCAAATAAAGACAACAATAATGTGCCAATAATGGTGAGATGGGCAGAGGTTAGAGATTTTGAAGGGTGGGAGAATTTGGATTGAGTCTTGACAATAAAGTAGGATTTGAATTTGGGAGAATACAGATTTTGGTTTTATAAAGAACATGACTGATGAAACGCACAGAGGACCAAATAAATGTCAAAGTGTGTCTGAGAGAGTAGATGTCATTGGATGTACTGGAGGGCTTGTTTCAGATACCAGATAGTTTAAAGTTGGAGAGGTAGGCTGGGCTGGACCACTCACTGAGAGCCTTAAGCAGCCAAGATATACATCCAGGAGCTGATGTTTGAGCCACTGATGGGCTCTGCATGGGATTTACTGTGAATGATTCAGCAGTAGAAGATAAATGGATCAGAAGTGAACAGACCCGTTTAGAGGGAACTTTATCCAGGCATGCAGGATTAAGGGCTTGAATCATGTGATTTTCTATTAACTGAAAAAATGGAGAAAAAAATGTCCATTTTCTTCAGAAAACAATGAGATCTGTATAAACTCTACACACCCAAGACCCTTGTGTCAGTGTCTGCTTTTGGGTGGGGTTGTTTCGGGAGGGCTCCTGATGGCTTTCTTCTGCGTCATTCTCTCTCAAGACAGGGAACTGTCTACTGTTGACTGACGTCACCATTTCATGTCCTGCCAATATTGGACATGTGTTGAAGCCTTACTGACTTAGTGAAGTAGGTGAAACCCAAGGCAAGAGTGGGGCTTTGACCTGTTGAAATGAGGTCTAACCTAAATAAATCTTTTTACCCTGGTTCTCATTCCTTTTGAGTCTCTGGTGTTCTATGCAGATTTAGAAAATATCCAGGTTCCCAGGACCTTGTTTTCTTTTGCTATCAGAATTGACAACTTCGCTGTTGGTTCTGTCTAAAGCATAGCTTCAAAACTGAACAATTACCTATACTAAAAACTGTTGCAACAAGCCTCACACAAATGGCAGGGCTCACAATTAAAATTATATCCATAAAAGGAATGTTTGAATATAATTATCTGTTCCTTAAGAACAATAAGTAATCACATAAACTCACATACATACCGAGAACCCTTGTGTCTGGGAAACATAAACCAAGCCAAGATAATACTATGCAATTGATTTAGTATTTCCTTTAATATTATTTTAGCACATTAATAATGTTTATTTTCAGAAAGTACAACTGAGTTGAATTTTCAGAAAATACAACTGAGAAAAAGCAGAAACCATAAAATGACTAACATATTAATATTAATTTAGCACATTAATGTTTATTTTCAGAAAATACAGCTGAGAAAAAGCAGAAACCATAGAATGACTTGACATATTGATATATATCTTTAAGATATTTTCTTATGTGTAATTTTTGAAAAGGAGATAATACCATATACAATTTTTATTTTCCTCTTGTTGCTTTTGCCATTTCATATATGGTGAAGACTTTTCAAACATTAGCATTTTTAAAAACTGCAGTATCTTCTATCATCCCTCTCAGTAACTCTTCCTTCTATTAAACATACATTTCCAATGTTTCGTTACTATAAATGATTATGCATCGAACATCTTGTGCATTAATCTGTCCACATCTTGTTAAACTATGTGCTTTAGATAGATGCTTTTGTTCTCACTTATAAATGGGAGCTAAATGATGAGAACACATGGACACAGAGGGAAACAACACACACTGGGGCCTATCAGAGGGTGAAGGTAGGAGGAGGGAGAGGATGAGGAAAAATAATGGGTACTAGGCTTAATACCTGGGTGACAAAATAATCTGTACAACAAACCCCATGGCAAAAGTTTACCTATATAACAAATCTGCACAGGTACCCCTGAACTTAAACGTTAAAAAAAAAGATAGATACTTTAAAATTGGAAGTTACTGAGTCAATGGGACACACATTTTTAAAGCTATTGCCAAGACAATTTGTAGTATTTACACTCTACCAACACTATGTGAGAGTAATTTTGTTGCTTTAGGAGTTATTTCATATAGAAGCTACAGACACTTCTGTATGCCATTTCCACAAGACCCCTTCTACTGGGATTCTGGCAGGGACATCAATCTAAGCCAGTGAATACAGATTTGAAAGAAAAATATAACATTGTATTTATTTGCAGGTGGCATTATCATCTATAAAGAAAATCCCAAAGAATCCACTAAAAACGCTAGAACTAATAGAGTTCATCAAGTACCCAAGATGCAAGGTTGATAAAAATAAATTACATTTCTATATAATGGCAATGAAATGTCAGAAATAGAAATTTTACAGAGTACCATTCACAGTAACATCAAAAACACAAAACAATTAAGAATAAACCTAATAAAATATATAAGACTTGTATGCTGAACATTATAAAATATGGATAAGGATACTAATGTAATCTAAACAAATGGCAATATATACACTGCTCATAGATCAGAAGACTCCAAGAGAAAAAAGTAACTATTTCAGTAAATGGTAGTAAAACAACTAGATATCTACATAGAAAAAAAAATGGACTTTGACCATACACAAAAATGAACTTTAAATTAAGGAAAAATAAAACCACACAACTTCTGTAGGAAACCTTAGGCTAAAACTTCTGTGACCTTGAGTTAGGCAGAAAAATTTTAGGACAGAAAAGCATGAATCATAAAAGAAAAAATTGATAAATTAGACTTCAAAATGTAGAAGTTCTGCTCTTCAAAAGATGTTAAGAAATAAGAATACCACACTGGGAAAAATATTTTTAAAAACCGATATAGTAAAAGTTTTATCCAGAATATATAAAGAACTCTTAACAATAAAATATTCTAATAAAACCCTGGGCAAAGTATCACAATATCAATAAGCACATGAAAAATGTCTAACCCTATTAGTCCTTAAGGAAATGTAAAATTAAATCCACAATGAGATACTATTACATATACACATCTGATGCTGAAATTATACAAGAAAAAGTTCACAGTACAAAGTACTGGCCAGGATACAGAGCAATTAGAACTCTCATATTGTTGGTGAGAATTCAATATGGAACCACCCCTTTGAAAAACAGTTTGGCAGATTCCTGAAAGTTAAACATGCATTTTCCACACAATCCAGAATGTCCACTCCTAAATATTTAGCCAAGAGAAATAAAATTATATGTCTACACAAAGATCTGAACCTCAAAACTAAGAGCAACTCAAACGTGTATCATCTGGTGACTGGTATAGCCACACAATGAAATTCTACTTAGTAAGAAAGAAAACCATTGAGATATATATACAAACATGGAAGTATCTCGAAGGTCTCATAAGTGAAAGAAGTTGGACATAGAAGGCTAGATGCTGTATGATTCCACTAGATTGCATTCTGGAAAAAAATAAAACATAAAAAAACTATAGTGACCAGGCACCATGGGTCAGGCCTGTAATCAATCCCAACACTTTGGGAGGCTGGGGCAGGAGGATCTCTTGAGCCCAGGAGTTTGAGACCAACCTGGGCAAAGGGAGGACCTGTCTCTACAAAAAAAGAAATAATTTTTTTAATTAAAAAATTAGCCTAGCCTGGTATGGTGATGCACACCTGCAGTCCCAGCTACTCAAGAGGCTGAGGCAGGAAGATCTCTTGAGCTAGGGAAGTCAATAATGCAGTGAGCTGTGATAGTGCCACTGCACTCCAGCCTGGGTGACAGAGCCAGAACCAGTCTCAAAAAAACAAACAAAAACCCACAACCTGTAGGGACAGAATTCAGGTCAGTTATTGCCAGAAACTGGGGGTGTGAGAGAAGAGATTGACTACAAAGGAGCAGCACAGGAGAATTTTTTGTGCTGATGGTCATATACTATTATTCACAAATTGCTTGTGGTGGTGCTTAAAAGCCTACAGATATACTTCCAGTTTTAGTTATATGATTCTCATTCTTTATTCAAGTATTTATTACTTATTTTCTCTTAACCTTGTGTGATATGAGTATAGTTTTCTTGGAGCTTTCTGTTTAATATAGCACAAAAGAATTTTGGGAGCAACATTTGGCTATTAAACTTGTCGTAAACAAATTTAAATGGGTAAACCCAGAAAATTGGAAGATAAAAATAATAAAGCAAGTCTGTTCATTATGTGAATTAAGAGGTCTTGAAAACTTCTGGAGAAGGTTTGTAAACAGACAGTGGTGCGAAGGCAAGTGTTAAACAACCAGCTCTCCAAGATCAGGGAAACAAATCCTAATTTGTGATGTGTGTGTATTCCTATGCTACAAATATTCCCTCCTAGGCCGATTCAGGCTACCAACATGATGTCATTGAACCAGGAGTTGGGAAGAGATGCTGGGAAAATATGTTCACGACCTGCTCTCAAGAACCAATAGGGCCGAGCACGGTGGCTCACACCTGTAATCCCAGCACTTTGGGAAGTTGAGGCGGGTGGATCACCTGAGGTCAGGAGTTTGAAACCAGCCTGGCCAACATGGTGAAACCCCATCTCTACTTAAAATGCAAAATTAGCTGGGCATGGTGGCACATGCCTGTAATTCCAGCTACTTGGGAGGCCGAAGCAGGAGAATCACTTGAACCTGGGAGGCGGAGGTTGCAGTGGGCTGAGATCGCAACATTGCACTCCAGCCTGGGCAACAAGAGTGAAACTCCGTCTCAAAAAAAAAAAAAAACTAGCAGGAGCTAACATACAGCACAGCTCAACCCCTCTCCTCGTTATAGAAGTCTGATTCAACCGGAAAGACATGGTTATTTGTATAAGAGTTTTGCTCTTAATATATATTATATATTCTTGTACATATTTATATGTGTGTGGCTCTCTGTTAAATGATAGCAATGGACAAAACTTTAAGAGACCATAATACTTTGCAACGTGCAATTTGTAGATCTATAATCAGATAACATTTTTCTGGATAGTAATTTTGCTATATAGATCATGATTTAAAAAAAAAGTTTATGGCAAGGCTATTCAGATACAGGAAGATTAATTCCTTAGAAAATATTTATTAGTGCCCACATACAGTAATCCATTGGATCAAAGGAGAACACAGAAGAACTCATGGATGTTCATCATAGATGAAATTAGCATGAACTAAAAGGTGACTCAAAGGAGAAGATGATTATACCATCCTCTGGTCTCCATGCACACTATTTGATCTTACAATTAAATGATATTTTAGAATAATTGTGTTTATTTCTCCCCCTTCCCCTCCTCCCATGTTCTGCTCTAAACTTAGCAATAGATCTGAGGATACACACTTTCTATTAAAATAACTTTAAAGACAAAAAGAAAAGCAAAATAAAATGATAAAGATTGTATGTGTTTATATAAAACCTCAGACTCCAGTTAATTTTTGTATTTGACAATAGCCACGTCAAATCATACCCTAGAGATTGGTGGTAGGAAAAGAACCAACACTCCAATTTCTCTGTTGATAGAGGTACTTCCATGGAAAACTTTGGAAAGCCTGCAGTACTGAATTGTATTTAATTTTAATCTTCAAGACCAGCTGTCTATATATCAAATAGAAAGTTCATCTTTATAAAAGCTTTTATTTCTTTTGGTATTTAACTTAGTCCATGACAAATTAAAATGGGCATTTCTTCCTCTATTTGGAATGTTTTCATCTAATATGTAGATTATTTGTAGACCAGTCTCTGGAATCATCTCCTTCACTAATGGCATTTATATGCCGCCAATTTATATTAATATAAAAAACATGGATGAATTCCTGCTTACTAGAGTAAGAGCAAATCTGTCCATCTCTTACTTTGTTTTGACAATTTAAATCAACCCAGTTGCTTATATGTCAAAAGCAAATTTTTTAGAACTTGAGGGAAAAATTAATGAATATGATTACAAGAATAATCTGCAAGTCTTGAACACTATTTTAAAGGACTCACAAAAAAACAAACAAAAAAAAAACCACCCAAACAACACTCTTTGCAAAGATTTAAAAGACAAATGCAGTGTAGTGTGCTCATATTACTAAAAACATTATTACCTTAACAAAATATACTGTAGGACAATGGCTAGGATATTATGATGTCATTTCATCAATAATTAATACTAAAGTACTCTTGCTGAGATACAAAGTTAATCTGGAGATGCCTGGAATCATAGATCTCCTATCTGGATGAAACCCACTGTGCCAACCCCCTATTATTATAGGTTGATTTTTACCGTTGAGGAAACTGAAGAACAGACAAGCAACTTTCAAGGTCATCTAGACATTCACTGGCAGATCCAGAGCAAGGATCCAGGAATATGTTTTTGCTCAGAAGAACTCACGAAAATGAGTTAAAATGACCTGGACTTTTTGTTATGATACTTAATAGCTGTTGGAAGAGGGGACAGGTTACTTAACCTCTGTGTTCTCATTTCCAAGCAGAACAAAGAACGTAATTATCACCACCTCCCAGCATTGTGTGAAGTTAATTTGAAGTAATTGTGTGAAAGCACTCTACAAATATAGCGGCCTTGCCAGTGGAATACTAATTCATATTTTGGTATCTAAAAGGGAGCAGTCACTAATGAGATCTGTAAGAAACCAGAATGCTACGCTGCCCTATCAGGGAGCACTTTACTTCTTAACCTCTCACCAAGATTAAAAATGACTGATACAGATATCCCCTTGGTTCCTCAGACTGCCTTAAAAACAGGAAATTGGTTCTTGCAAATCAATACTTACTCTAGCTCTAACTATAACTTTAACAGCTGTTTCATCTATCTTAAATAGAACTAGCTCTACTGCTGAAATCTGAGTATATTCCATGTGACTGGCAGTTTTTTCCCCTAAAGCTATAACTGAGCTTGTTGGATAAAGGTTAATTGCTAACTGTGGAGTGCTAATGATACCACATTGATGAAATTACAGGATCACTGATAGAGAAAGGGCTCCTAACACACTGGAAGCTACAGGGAAGCTCTAAATAATAGTTATCGATTTGTTTCTCTGAAGGCCACTAAGTAGCACAAACTACTCAGAAGAACAAAAATTATCCACAGGGTTTCCTTTCATTTATAATTTATTTCTTGGCTTCCATTTTCAACTTACCAATAGCAAATTATAATTTTAATAATTATATGTCTCAAAATAAGTAGTTTCTGTCTTGGAGAAAGAAATACTGCAAATTATTCTTTTATTCCCCTAAATTGAGTTGGGTCTCCTCTGTTGAGTGTGTTACAATAAAAGCATAATAATAATTAGGCCAGCTGCAGAGGCTCACACCTGTAATCCCAGCACTTTGGGAGGCCGAGGCAGGTGGATCAGCTGAGGTCAGGAGTTCAAGACCAGCCTGGCCAACAAAGCAAAACCCCATCTCTACTAAAAATACGAAAATTAGCCAGGCATGGTGGCGCACTTCTGTAAACCCAGCTACTCAGGAGGCTGAGGCATGAGAATTGCTTGAACCCGGGAGGTGGAGTTTTCAGTGAGCCAAGATCCTGCCACTACACTGCAGCCTGTGGGACTCTGTCTCAAAAACAAAAGCATAATAGTAATTAGACAGTCGTTCTTAAACCTCATGGCTTTAAGACAAAAGAAGGACCAAAAGAGTGAGTTCAAAGTATATAAAGACAGGTAACTTCAGAAGATGTCTCATGATCCTTATTTCCCGAATTAGGCTTCCCTCTTGCCTGAATTTGTCCCTAGAATTTGTCTCTATGACTTGCCCCATCTGGCAGTAGATCAAGCCCCATTTATTCTCAGCTGGTGCCTTCCTACAATATCATTTTCATCACTGTTAGCATATTTTGAGTGAGTACCTCAGACGAGGCTCTGCTGAATTTTATGTGCATTGTGTCATTTAGTCATATCCACCATAGGAGCTTGGTATTGAAACCCCCTTTGCAAAAATCATAACTGAGAAAATTACATACAGTGAAAGACCTGATCTAAGCATCTCCATTTTGCTTCCAACCTCCAAGCTGTCTTTGTCCATTCCTAGGTGTAGGCTGAACTAACTTTGGAAGGAACTTAGCTTATAGTTTAGCTTTGAGACAAAGACAATAACAGCCCTTTCCCGAAAACAACCCCTCTTTTTGCTTAGGGACTAGACTGTCTTTGCAGGACTAAAAATTGGCCACAAGATTAGAAATTACGGTTTAGGAGTCATGCAGCTGGAGGCTGCAACATTCTAAACTTCCCCAAATTGCTCTTGGGGATAACATCATTACTGTAAAACCTAAGACCTGTGCTTGAGATATTTTGCAGACCCTTCACTCAGTGGATCAGCTGGCACTACCTAGGTCAATAAATTGGCTCACCTGGACTTGTGGCCCCCACCCAAGAACTGACTCATCCCAAGAGGACAGCTTCAATTCCCTATGATTTCATGTCAGACCTGACCAATCAGTACTCTTGACTCAACTGGTCCCCTACCCACCAACTTATCCTTAAAAACTCCAATCCCCAAATTTTCAGGGAGACTGATTTGAGTAATAATGAGTAATAATAAAACTCTGGTCTCATGCACAGCCGGCTCTGAGTGAATTACTTTATTGCAATTCCCCTGTCTAATAAATCCACTGTCTAGGCAGCGGGCAAGGTGAACCCATTGGGCGATTACAGTATTCTCCATTTGACAGTTGAGAAAACTGAAGCCAAGGGAACTGAGTCACCTCCCTGATATCCAGAGTTGGGAATGTCAGGGCTGGGACTGGACTCATGCATCCACATGGACCACCCAGAGCAACAGTTTAGAAAATATTCTTCCTTTGCACTTGCCCAGCTTCTTCCTCAGGGATCCAGATTTTTCTAAGACACTCATTTTCCTATGAAAATTCAGTACACCTGAGAGATCTCTACCAAGTCCTGCATGGTTTTAGTAAGTATTCTGTAAAGCAAAAACTGTTTCTCTAAACTCATAATACTGCTGACACCAAACGTGTGGGTATTCCACACTGAGAAATTCTCCAGTCCTCTGCAGACTCCAACTGAGTGTCCCACAGTTTAGTTTAATTCTGACCAGCCACCTGCAATTAGTGCAGACCCCACAGGTTGAGGACTCAGCCCTATAAGACTGCACCCCAGCTTCAAATGCCTATGGCAAGTAGTGGGTTCCTGGAGTACTCATGGTTTTGTCCCATCTTGCTACAAATCAGGGGTTCCTACTGATACAAGTAGGCTAGGGGAGGTCCCCAAATGCCACTGGGATCTTGACCCCAGTTGGTGTCTGGGCTTGTGACACTGTCACAAGATGGAATTCAAGGAAGGGCTGAAAAAGTGAAAGTGCAGAGGTTTATTGCAAAGGACAATACCTCTCAAGAGGTGAGTGTGGGCGTACACAAGGGAGTGGGTTCTATCTGTATGGGTTTCTTTAACCAGGGGGTGAGATATTCATGAAGATTCCTGGAAAAAGGTGGAGATTTCTTGGAACTGTGGTGCCACCCATTTTTACAGCAAATATGGGTATTTCTGGAACTGACATGCCCTGGTGGGTGTGTGATTTAGGATGTTAATGAGCAGATAGTGAGATCTAAGGTGAAACCTAGGTCAAATCCAGTACAATGTTGGGTCCAGTCAGTCTTAGCCAGCTTGATCCACAGGGTCTTCCAGTTTTTTTTCTGGTCATGTGAAACTGCTGCCTGCAAGTGTCTATTCTCCTGTGACCACTTTGCTTCATTCCTGTCTCACCATAACCACACCTCCTCAGTTTTGATAATTTACTGTGACAGCTCACAGAACTCAGGGAATCACTTCACCTACTCATTGCCACTTTATCGAAGGATACAGATGAACAGCTGGAATGAGAGGTGCATAGAGCAAGGTCTGGAAGGGTCCTGAGCACAGGAACTCTGTCCCTGTAAGTAGGGTACGTCACCTTCCTGTCTTGTGTTCACCAACTTACAAGCTCAAGAACTCCTTCATTTAGGCTTTTTACCACAGTTCCACTACATTAGCATGATAGATTAAATCACTGGCCATGGGTTAACTCAATCTCCCCAGAGGATAGGGCTGAAAGTTACCACCCTCTAATCAATTTTTTTTTAACTTTTTAAAATTTATTTTTTATTTTTTTTTTAGATGTAGTCTCACTCTGTCGCCCAGGCTGGAATGCGGTGCACTATCTCTGCTCACCGCAACCTCTGCCCCACCGGGTTCAAGCGAGTCTCCTGTCTCAGCCTCCAAAGTAGCTGGAACTACAGGCATGCGCCACCACGCCTGGTTGATTTTTGTATTTTTAGTAGAGACGGGGTTTCACCTTGTTGGCCAGGATGGTCTCGAACTCCTGACCTCAAGTGATTCGCCCACTTCAGCCTCCTAAAGTGCTGGGATTATAGGTGTGAGCCACTGCACCTGGCCTCACAGAGTCAATTTCTTTGGCAACCAGGGCTCACCCTCCAAGAGTCAACTAATTAGCATAACTTAGATACAGTTGGAAAGGGTTTATTATGAATAACAAAAGATGCTCCTATCACTCCTCCTACTCGGGGAGTTACAAGGGTTTTAGAAACTCTCAGCCAGGAGCCAAGGGCAGAAACCAAATACATTTCCTATTATGTCACATTTTAAATCAATATGAAATAGTGGACCCAGACAATTTAGTGTTTGGTGTAAACTTGGATCACACATTACCAAAGATCACTCACTTACACCTACAAACACACTAAAGGATAATAGAAGAGAAATGATTTGTAGGACCAAAGAGGAAGGAATAATTTGTTATACTTTAAAAGAATCAAGGCAAAGCAGCTGAGGTTTAAGCTGAATCTTAAGATCTTTCTTGATATACATATACATATATATATTCCTTAAAGCAGGGGCCTGAAGTGGGTCCTTGGCCTATTAGGAACCCAGCTGCAGAGCAGGAGGTGAGCTGCAGGCAAGCGAAGTTTCATCTGTATTTAGAGTCACTTCCCATCGCTCACATTGCCACCTGAGCTCCACCTCCTATCAGATCATCTGCTGCATTTGATTCTCATAGGAGTGTGAACCCTATTGTGAACTGTGTGTGCGAGGGATCTAGGTTGTGTGCCCCTTATGAGAATCCATGCCTGATGATCTGTCACTGTCTCCCATCGCCCCTAGATGGGATCGTCTAGTTGCAGAAAAACAAGCTCAGGGCTCCCAGTGACTCTACATTATGGCAAGTTGTATTATATATTACAATGTAATAATAAAGTGCACAATAAATGCAATGTGCTTAAATCATCCTGAAACTATTTTTGCCCCCCTTCACCCTGATTCATGGAAAAACCGTCTTCTATGAAACCCATCCCTGGTGCCAAAAAGGTTGGGAATCACTGCCTTAAGGGATACCAAATCTCTTCTGTAGTCTAACTTCCAAGCCCCAGAATTAAAAGATACAGAAATTATTATTAATCTATTAATACAACTTTGGGGGGAAAAAAACCCAAAATTATGTGACTACTCTAAACTACAAAAGTCTACAAATTAAAAGGTCATTGTGAAATAGGGCCTCATTTCATCCATTTGTTTTAGATCTGTGACTTCAATGCTTTGAAATCAGAGATGTGGTCTGTAGCAATGACTGGATCAGAAAGAATAGGAAACAGGCCAGGTGCAGCAGCCAATGCCCGTAATTCCAGCATTTTGGGAAGCCAAGGTGGGTGAATCACCTGAGGTCAAGAGTTCGAGACCAGCCCAGCCAACATGATGAAACCCCATCTCTACTAAAAATACAAAAATTATCTGGGCATGGTGGCAGGTGCCTGTAATCCCAGCTACTTGGGAGGCTGAGGTAGAAGAATCGGTTGAACCGGGAGGCAGAGGTTGCAGTGAGCCGAGATCACGCCATTGCACTCCAGCCTTGGCTACAAGGTGAAACTCCGTCTCGAGAGACAGACAGACCACCAACACAGAGAGAGAGAGAGAGAGAAAGAGAGAGAGAGGAAGAAAGAAAGAGCAACATTCTCAAGTATAAGGCATTTCAGAGCAAAGAGCTCTGCCATAATGAAATTAGAAAAGCAGGTAATTAAGTCTCCACACACACAACTGTCATATTTGCGTTAATGAATTCTTCAGTGTTTATAGTTCTCCCCCAGCTGTCCTCAGTTTGTCATAGCTCTAGTGAGAAGAAAATAATCACTGCAGTCATGAAAACACAGAATTCCCAAGCTAGTTGGAACATTATTTTTAGTCTAGTTTAATGCCATTCTCATACATGACGAAGGACACGAAGGTCCAGGGAAGTTAAATGACAGGACAAAATGTCAAAGCCAAGCCACATAGTGGCTGAACCAGGACTGCAACTGATATCTTGCAGGACCTAATTCACTGCCTTTTCAGCCCACCTTGGTTTCTTCCAACACCCTTTGACCTCTTGTAGTTCAGTACAGGCAGGTGAAACTACGTCATTCCCTCTCTTCCCCGAGAGGTCATTTAAGCATGTGAGTTAGGAGATCATAGAACATAATTCTGTTTTCACTATGAGTCCATTTTCTCCACTTTTATATTGCTACTTAATAGTCCATTCTTCATCAAAAAACACGTCTCTCTCAAAATGATGTCTGCTTTCAGAAACCCTGAGACCTTTCTAGGGGGTTTCCATAGAAGCGGTTTCTGAAAACAACAACAACAAAAATATGACTCAGTTTTGGCTATAGGGCTACCTGTGTCCTCTGACTTCTTGCTGGGGCAGTTGGCCTTTCAGGGTCTATTGTAAATCCTTTTCTGGGATCTCAGGTGTGCGTTCGGCTTGCTCCTACTTTGTCTTATCTGGGGTCTTTCAGAATGAAATTATAGGGGGTACCATTAGAAAAGATCTGAGACTCCTTTTCTCTGCCCAGCAATGCAGAAGTCATGCGAGCTCTCTCATTAGTCTTACGTTGCTTTGCTGAATTTATAGGCAGAAGTTCTTTAACTGAATTTTATATTGTTACCTTTCCCCAGTTAAAGAAACTTCTCACCAGCTAAGACATAGTGGTTCCAAAGGGTATACACTGGCTTCACTGAGTATTTCTGGGTACCCATGCTTCCTCCAAAACCCCTGAAACAGCAAGTTACTTGTTAGAAAGGCAAAGCCCTGGATGCTACCAAGTCAAAATTTGCATTTTTTTCATGCTTCTCAGGTGGTTCTAATGCATCTGAAATTTTGAGAACCTCTGCCACAAAGATAGCAAGCGGAGAACTGGGGTAAATTCTACTGGGGTAAGATGCTCTAAAACCTTGCTACTCAATGTGTGATTTACAAACCAGCTTCAGCATCACCTGGAAGCTTGTTAGAAATGCAGACTTTCCACCCCCATACCAAACCTACCGAACCAAAAAATCTGCATTTTAATAAGATCCTCAGGTTATTCTTTACAAAGTGAAAATTGAGAAGCACATCTAACAGACTTTTGCCTGAGAAGTTAGGAAACGAAGGCCAAATTCATTTCTCTTGCTTGAATCACTTGGATAATTGCTACTCTCTTCCCTTGCCTTTTATAAGATCGTTAGAGCTTTAGGCAAAAGCCATCTTTGATAGTATTTTAAGAGATGCCAGGTTCCCCAGGGCTGCCTGAGGAATTCTTATATTAAGGCAAATTCTCAGCGCACTGCTGACAAAGACAACACCCTCCGGGCATTGCAGACAGCTGCTGGGGAAAGAGAGCTTGCCTGGGGAAAGGCCAAGCAGCCGCCTCCTTGCCTGAAATCCTTGAGTCTGGCTGAAGGTTGATAAATAGAGCCTGACTCTAGGTTTATTTTCTCATTTAATTCACTGAAAAACTGGAAACTCTAAATATTAATCCCAATGAAGAGAGTCATAAGTGATTCTTACCGGCAAACGTAGCTTTTCCAGACTGGACCCTCCTCTTGTAAAGTTACAATTTCACTTTATTATCCCATTAGCCAACTGAGTGAACTGTTTCCTTCCAAATACACCTATTTTCTGTGAAAATAACTGGTGGAAATTACTGGTCTTCAGGTCAGAAATCCTTTCTCATTTGTTGGTTTTATTGTGAGGCCTTCTTGAGCAAATCATTTAACAATTCTGGGTCTTGTTTATAAAATGGGAATGATGATGCCTAACAAACCGTTTAGCGTCAGGTCTTATTTATTTTCTTTTTAGGATAAGGGGAAGGTCTTTTTAAGCATACTCTGAAAGCTTTAAGGCACCTTACAGATATAATTTTTTATGTCAGATTGATAAGCATTAAGTCATAGCTGACAGATTTCTATTATTCACATGTTCACAGAATACCTGTTTTGCTCCTTCTGTGGTCCACCAATAGTAATCTCGAATTGAGATCTAACGCTAATACCTACGGTGCCCTCCCAGACGCCACCTTCGCACACTCAATTTGCCGTCCTTTATCTTTATCTCCCAGCCAGGCTTCTGTAATGCAACACCACTTGTGCCAACGCGGTCACTGACAGTACATTTTGCAAATGAGATCCTTTGGCATGCTAGATCTGATATTTCCCTGAAGTCTAGACACATTCCAGTGTGCCTACTCCATTATTTATGCATAGGTCTGCCATTTAGTTACGCAAGTTCTTTATGATAAAACTTACCTTCCCATCCTGTTTAGATGGTATAGATTAACAAATTAGAGAAACTCCTGACAACTGGCATAGTGCTTTACATTTTGTACTAGACTATAATAGGCAAGATCTCATTTTGACTTTTGTGAAAACCTCATGAGCTCTACAGGGTAAGGCACCTGAATCCATTATCTAAACCTCAGAACAACTTATCCCAAAGTCACTAGCTAATAAATGGCAGATGTGAATCAAACCCAAATCTTCAAGCTCTGACCATGATATGTGGATACCTTACAGCATGAATGAGGGCCAGGGTGAATTGCAGAGCAGAAAGTGAGGTAGAAACCGGAACCCCTCTCACACAAGTGCATGCACATACCCACACCCTCCTCTGGGTTCCCCGAACACTACTTTTAAATTTTCACTTTTGTACTTATTACATTTTCTTTTTATGTGTTGCTTAGTCCATCTGTATTGTTATAACAAAATACCTGAGACTGGGTAATTCATGTTAGGAATAACGTTCAAAATCCTAAGGAAATTGAACACTCAAAGGATTCTTAGCAAAGCAATTTTACTTCTGCGCAGGGGGGTGCTTCTCCTTGGCCAGTCGCCATGGGAGCACAGCTGAACAAAGAGTCACGAGAGCCTTTATTCCAGACGCAAGTCCTGCCCCTGTACCCTTTCCCCAGTGGCCGGGGCCTGGCCGTACAATCTAAACTAATCCCGGTTGGCTAAACATTTGAAATTTTTTTTAGATAAGGTGGCCATGTAAGGGAGGGGAAACGGGAAGGGGTGTCTGCAATGAGCTAGAGAGCAAGGCTTTCCAAATAAGGAAAGGAATGTGAGCTGGTACTGATAATGCCTGGTACTGTGGCATGTCTGGGCATGTAACAAAGGCAAAAAGGAAGAAAAAGAGAAAAAGGAAAAAGGCGTTGGCGGGGGAGGGGAGTGGCGGGCGGATGGGTACTATGAATTAAAGAATAAAAGATTGATCAGGCTATTTGAAGAGAAACCTCATCATATCCCACATTCATAAAGAAGAAAAATGCATTTTCTCACAGTTCTGAAGGCTGAGAAGTCCAAGATACCAGAAGATTCATTGTCCAGTGAAGGTTGCGCTGCTTCCAAGAGGGCGCCTTGCTGCCGCTACAGCCTCCTGTGTGGAAAGACAAGAGGGCAAGCGCTAACTGAATGCGGTGTGAAGCCTCTTTTATAATGGCCTTAATCCCGCTTAGGAGGAAGAAGCTCGCAGGACCCAATCACCTCTCAGAGTCCCCACCTTTTGCTATTATCACATTGGCAACACCTGATTTTGGAGGCAACTCATTGAAACCATAGCATGTGTCTTTACTGGTTTCTGAGCTGCTGGAGAGGAGCTAATACAGCTTTTTTTATATCTGTAGCTTCAGAACTGAACACAGTATCTGGCACTTAGTTTCACGCTGTAAGTATTTGTTGAATGAATTTCAAGAGTTCATGTGTATGCACTGAAAAAAAACAAAAACAAAAAAACACTGTGTGTTCAATGTGCTCTAATGTACGAGGCCTGTTTGAGTTTGCAGGCCGCTAGAACAAGACTTCATAGACTGAGTGCCTTAAACAACAGAAATTTATGTCTCACAGCCCTGGAGTCTAGGAAGCCTGAGATCAGGATGCCAGCATGGTCAGGCTCCAATGAGAATCGTTTTCCTGGTTTTCTCACATGGTGGATAGAAACAACTGCTCTCAGATCTCTTCTTATATGGGAAAAAAATCCCATTAAGAAAGTTCCACCCTCATGACCTAATAACTTCCAAAGGCCTCATCTCCAAATATTATCACAGTGGGGATGAGGGTTTCAACGTATGAACTGGTGGGGAACACAAACATTTAGTCTATACCACAGCCCAATTTAGAATATCTATCTAAACCCATACACCCCATTGTCAAGTTAGACCTGTAGCTTTAAAATTAAACACCACCCCAGTCATTAGATAAGTCATTAAATAAGACTAATTGATTACCTAAATAATTAGATAAATCATTAAATAAGCACTGCTTATTTAGACATTATAGCATAGAGGCTAGGAACACAGATGAACCCAGGCTACCTGGATTGGGACTGGCTCCCCTAGCTGTGAGTCCTTGAATAAGTTACCTTGCCTCTCAGTGCCTCGGTTACCGCATTTGTAAAATGAGGGGAAATATACTCATCCTTCAGTATCTGTAGGGCATTAGTCCCAGGCCCTCCAGAGGATATCAAAATCCATGGATGCTCAAGTCTCTGATATAAAATGGCATACTATTTGCATATAACCTATCCACATCTTCCTGTATACTTCAATCCATCTCTGGATAACCTATAATATTTAATAAAATGGAAATGCTATGTAAATAGTTGTTATACTGTGGTTTTAAAATTTATATTATTTTAAAATTGCTGTATTGTTATTTTCTATTTTTTTCTTTCAAATATTTTTCATCCTCATTTGGTTGATTCCACGGATGTGGAGTCCATGGAGGTGGAGAGCTGACAGTATCTCTTGGGGTTGGGAGGATTAAGCTATAAGAGAATAAGAATTCATATTTATAGGGCACTTAAGCATACTAATAAGTGTTAATCTTACTGTTATCATTAGAACCATCATTTCCCATTTCATTTGATTAGCACCAACAACTTCCAAAACTTCCAACAACTTTCCAAGCATTCTTAATGTTATAGGTCAGATAATACCAAGTTTTATCTCTGTTCTTATTCCAGGGTCATCAAATGATGTCAAATCATCACATAACTTCACTCGACCTATCCAAATATTATACACGTGTTTATTTTGTACCTACTGTTTACATGACACTATTCTCTAGAATTACACTGTCCAATACAATGTGTGGCCACATAAATTTACATTTAAATTAATTAAAAATAAATAAAATAAACAATTCAGTTCTTCAGGTGCACTGGCCATATTTCAAGTACCGATTTACTGGCAGCCGTATTGGACAGTACAGATAAAGAAAATTTTCTTCATGGTGAAAAGTTCTGCTGGACAGAGCTAACTACAAATACAGAAACAGCAGTATGCCTTCATGAAGCTGGCATTCTAGTAGAGAAGATAAATATTAAACACATAAATACATAATAACTGGGCCGGGCGCAGTGTCTCAAGCCTGTAATCCCAGCACTTTGGGAGGCTGGGATGGGTGGATCACGAAGTCAGGAGATCGAGACCATCCTGGTTAACACGGTGAAACCCCGTGTCTACTAAAAAACACAAAAAACTAGCCGGGCGAGGTGGCGGGCGCCTGTAGCCCAGCTACTCGGGAGGCTGAGGCAGGAGAATGGCGTAAACCCGGGAGGCAGAGCTTTCAGTGAGCTGAAATCTGGCCACTGCACTCCAGCCTGGGCAACAGAGCGAGACTCTGTCTCAAAAAAAAAAAAAAAAATACATAATAACTATGAATTAATTATCTTTATCAAGAAACACATTATATTCAGTTACTAAAACATATTGTTAGAAAAATTAAATTTTCTGTATAATTCCTAAACTGCTACATAATTAAATATGTTAAACTTATAACTGTTTTACTAATTACAAAAGTAAAATATGTTTATTGTAGAAAATTTAGAAGATACAAAAAGTATAAAAAGGAAAATCAAAGTATACATAATATTATTTTACAGATGATCCATAGTGCATGTATTCTGAAATTTTTCTTCATTATCTGTACTTTATACATTTTACCATGTCAATCTTCAAAATTTGATTTTCAGTGTCTACATAATAGAACAGTTTGTGAATATATCGCTATTTATCTTCTCACTGATTTACTGAAATCTAGGTTGTTTTAACAATTTTTATTCTAACATCTAAAAAATTTCATATATATAAATCTTTGCCTTTTGGTGTCTTCGTGACAAATTCTTAGAAGTGCCATTTCTGGGACAAAGTTACTAAATAGCTGTAGCTTTTTTTTTTTTTTTTTTTTGAGACAGGGTCTGGCTCTGTCGCCCAGGTTGGAGTGCAGCGGCGCAATCTCTGCTCACTGCAACCTCCGCCTCCCACACTCAAGGGATTCTCATGCCTCAGCCTCCTGAGTAGCTGAGATTACAGGTGTGTGCCACTGTGCCCAGCTAATTTTTGTACTTTTAGTAGAGACCGAGTTTTGCCATGTTGGCCAGGCTGGTCTTGAACTCCTGGCCTCATGTGATCTGCCCACCTCGGCTTCCCAAAGTGCTGGGATTACAGGCATAAGTCATGGCACCCAGCCCATTTTTAGACTGTTAAGTCATATTAAAAGAAGACTTTCTAAGAATCTTCTGAACTTATTTGCACACACACATATTTGTTCACCCTTTGCAAAACTGTATATCTTATTTTCTTTAATTGTGAAAATATTTTATTTAAATTTGGGTTTCTTTGGTTAATTGTGAGGATGAACAGCACTTCATATACAGTCATTCCTCAGTATAGGTGAGGATTGGTTCCAGAAGACCCCTCCATACCAAAATCCACACATACTCAAGTCACACAGCCAGCCTTATGGATCCCTTGTGCTTGAGAGCTGGCCCTCAAATATGTGGGTCTCCCCTACCATGAAAACTGTATTTTCAATTTGCGTTTGGCTGAAAAAAAATGCACACATAGCACATATAAGTAGACCCACACAGTTCAAAGCCCTGTTGTTCAAGGATCAACTGTATTTATTCATCATTTATATTTTATCTCCAAACTATCTCTTTTAGTATTGTAAACATTTTTCAAGTGAAACACTATATGAGCTCTTTGTATTTTAAGGATATTAAACTTTTGTCTTTATAATTTTTGGCAAACATGTTCTCCAGCTTATTGAATATCATAATTGTGTTTCTACTTTTTGGTACATGCAAAAGTTTCAAAATTTTTTTGTTGCAAATTTCTTTCATTGTTTTTAAGTTTTGAAAGGTCCATGTGTTTAGAGGAAGCCCTAACACATAATGAGTGCTCTATAAATACTTGACAAATGAATGGATGAATAAATTAATGAAATATTTGACCTACACTGACAAACTATAGCCTCATTCTTTTTTCTACAGTGCAGGTCAGTTCTCCCAGTCATTTAAATATGACCTGAAACTACAAGAAAACTTGGCATTAGTACTGAATTTCTGATAATAACATAGTCAGTATCTGGGGAATTACCACAACATATTGTCTGCCTGACAGAAGCCCTCCCACAAAGCCGGAGACCCTGCATTTTGTGCACATCCAGTCCCCAGATAGTCAATCTCCAAATTTTCCATGCCATAGGATCAATGCTTTCTGATAGTTGTAGTTTTCTAAAGTAGTATCTTTACCCGTTATTTTATGCATGTTTAGAATTTACTTCCACTTCTTCTCATTTCTACCTGGCTTTTTCTGTCCTCTTTCTTCTGTTATAATCTTAAGCACATACACATGATCAAGAAGGATAATTGAAGGTCAGTGGCATGAAGCATGAAAAATGCAAAAGAAGTTCTCTGCTTCTCAAAGTTCTATCATGAAATCATAGTGATCCAATTTATAATTCAGGGAAAAGACCTAGGACAGCATATACATGGGCAGATACACTTGTTTCCATTGATTATTCATAGGAATGGCCATGTTAATTCATTAGACCTGCTGCTGATCTCCCACTAATATAACACACCCTATTCATAATGAAGTACTTGCCATTCTCCAAACATGCTCTTCCCTCCCATTTACCTCTTTGGGGCACATCAATTTCATAAACCTGAAATGTCCTAGTCAGCTTTGTGTTTTACCTGATGTATTAGTTCATTTGTATGCTGCTAATGAAGACATACTGGAGACCGAGTAATTTATAAAGGAAAGAGGTTTAATTGACACAGTTCAGCATGGCTGGGAAGCCCCAGGAGACTTACAATCATGGCAGAAGGGGCAGTAAATGTGTCCTTCTTCACATGGCAGCAGGAAAGAGAAGTGCTGAGCAAAAGGGGGAAAAGCCCCTTACAAAATCATCAGATCTTGTGAGAACTCACTTACTATCACGAGAATAGCATGAGGGCAATGGCCCCCATGATTCAATTATCTCCACCTGGTCTTTCCCATGACATGTGGGGATTATGGGAGCTACAATTCAAGATGATATTTGGGTAGGGACACAGCCAAACCATATCATCTGACAAAGTTCTATTCATTCTTCAAGTTTCAGGGAACATGTTGCCTCTTCTGATACATATATATTATATTCTGATGCATATATATTATATATATAATACATATGAATTATATTGAATCAGACTCTTATTTGTCCTCATTATTTCACCACCAGCTTCTTATTCACTTTATAACTTTCAAAACATTGTTTTTCTAACTACTTCTTTTTTCAACTTTTAGTTTTGATATAATTATACATTCACAGGAAGTTGCAAACAGGGTACAGAGGACACCCCTGAACCTTTCATCCAGACTTCCTCAATCGTTATATTTTACATTGCTGTAGTAAAATATGAAAACAAGAAAGTGACATGGTACAACATATGTTTATAGGTCTATGCTATGTCATCACACATATAGACTTGTGTCACCTCCATGAGTCTAGCTGCATTACTGTTCCATCACCACATGATCTTCATGCTACTCATTTGCAGTCACCCCCACCATCCACCCCACCATCTAGAAGCCATAATTTCTTCTCAATCACTATAATTTTTCATTTTGAGAATGTTATAGAAATGAATCATATAGTACATGACCTTCTGAAATAGACTTTTTAAAATATAATGCCCTTTAAACATAATTTATATGTTAGAAATTGTCATTTTATTCTTTATTTTCTGTCTTATTCTTTTCTGTTTCTATTTTTATTTCTTTTCCTGAATTTCTGTAGGTTATTTGAACATTTTTTTAGTTTCATTTTGATTTGTCTATAGTGTTTTTATGTATATTCCTTTGGATAGCCTTTTTAAAAGTTGCTCTAGGTATTATATTATACACACATCTTGTTATGGTCATTGGCCAACAACATTTTATCAGTTCAAATGAAACCTGAACGCTCTCTTTGAATCCCTTTACACTCTCCCATTCATAATTGTCTTGAAATATTCTTCTACATGCATTGAGAATGACATCAGACAGTGTTGTTACAATTTTTGCATCAACCATCGAATATAATTTAGAAAACGAAAGAGTTGAAGAAAAGTCTATTGTATTTTCCCATAGTTTTATCCTTTCCATAGTTATTCTTCCTTTCTGATGTTCCAATATTTCTTCTTTTATCATTTCCTATCTGTTTACAGAATTTTGTTTAGCCATTATTTTTAGGGTAGATCTGTTGGAAACAAATTCTCTTACTTTTCCTTCACCTGAGAATGACTTGATTGTTCCTTTATTCCTCATAGTCAATTTCACCGTCTATAGAATTCTGGGTTGACAGTTCTTTTCTTTCAGCATTTGAAAAATATTGTGCCTCTTCCTTCTGGCTTTCATATTTCTAATAAGAAATCTGTCATCTACATGGTTTTCCCCTTTAGGTGTTATTTCTCTCCGACTGCTTTCAAGGTATTTGTCTTTAGTTTTCAGAAGTTTTCTTATGATATGTTTTGATATGGATTTCTTTGATTTCATCTTTATGGGTTTTTTTTTTTCAGCTTCTTGAATCTGTAGGTTTATGTCTTTTGCCAAATTTGGGGAATTTTCAGCTATTATTTATTTCCTCAAATGCTTTTTCAGGTCCATTCTATTTCTCCCCTTTCTGAGACTCTGATGACACAAATGTTAGAGCTTTAACTGTAGTCCCACAGGTCTCTGTGGTTGTGTTCATTTCTTTGCTCAGTCTATTTTATCTCTGTTGTTCAGAGCGGGTAATTTGTATTGTTCTATACTCAAGTTTAATGAGTAATTCCTCTGTCCTCTTCGTTTTTCATCTGAGGCCATCCAGTGAGTTTTTTATTTCAACTATTACATCTCCATTTAGCTATCCTTTATATTGTCAACTTCTTTACTGAGACTTTCTGTGTTTTTTCCAAGAGTGTGTATTAATTTTTGTGAAAAGAGTTTTATCATGACTGCTTTCAAATCCTTGTCAGATAATTCTAATGTCTGTGTCACCTCAGTGTTGGCATCTGTTGATTTCTTTTGTCATTCAATTTCAGATTTTCCCAGTTTTTGTAAAATGTGCAATGCTTTCTTGACACTGAGAAGTTTACAGCATTATGTCATAATAGTATGGTGTTTATTTTTTAATTTTTTTATAAGTTCAACTTTTATTTTAGATTTAGGGAGTACACGTGCAGATTTGTTCCATGGGTACATTGCATGATGCTGAGGTTTTGGATACAAATTATCCCATTAGCCAGGTAGTGAGCATAGTACCCAATAGGTAGTTCTTCAAATCTTTCCCCCTCCTTCTAGTAGTCCCCAGTGTCTATTGTTCTCATCTATGTCTAGCTCTCACTTATAAGTCGGAACATGTAATATTTGGTTTTCTGTTTCTCTGTTAACTCCCTTAGGATAATGGCCCCCAGCTGCATCGATGTTGTTGCAAAGAACATGATTTGATTATTTTTTATGGTTGTGTAGTATTCCATGGTGTATATATGCCACATTTTCTTTCTCAGATCCATTGTTGATGGGCACCTAAGTTGATTCTATGTCTTTGCTATTGTAAATACCGATGCAATGAACATGAGTCCATGAGTCTCTTTGGTAAAACAATTTATTTTCTTTTGGATATATACCCAGTAATTGGGTTGCTGGGTCAAATGGTTGTTCCGTTTTAAGTTCTTTCAGAAATCTCCACACTATGTTCTATAGTGGCTGGAGTTCATACACATTTCCACCTACAGTGTAAAAACATTCCCTTTTCTCCACAGATACTACGATTTTTATTTAAACCTTGTATTTCAGTAGGCCTCCTCTGACATCACACCAGCAAGGGAAGGTGGATATCTCCTCACTAGTGCCCAATGAGGGTTGAAGTCCAAGTTCTCCACTTGGCCTCCACTGATGTTCTAGCAGGAGAGAGGAAACTCATCCCTTCTGTTCCCCAGGTATCCTCCACTGACCCTATGGTAGGGAGTCCTTGTTACTCTTGCCAGATGGTGGTAAAATCCTAGCTCCCAATTTAGCCATCTATGACAATAATGGTAGATACGGCAGATGAGTGGTGGCTTTCAACCACCACTGCACAGCCATGATGTGGCTACAATTTTCACATGAATAAGAAATTACTTTGACAAAGATATGCTATATGACAAATATTAAACAAGATGCTGAGAATGAAAGATAAGTTTCACATACTTCTCCAAACTATAAGCTGTGACAGACTTCTAAAGTTGCCACCAAACTGTCAGTCCTTGCAAAAGAAACTTGTCCTGCCTGAATTGATAATTTATCTGCAGTTTCTTTCTTTTATTTATTTTGGAGACTCTAAACTCTGAAGAGAGAGAGAGACCCATAAATTAATATTTCAAAACACTTGAAGAATTCTAATGCTAAGGAAGCCATTGCAATCAATAATCAGAATAGCAATTTACCCAAGATTAAATTCATTTTATTGAACAGCTTGATAGAAACTTTAAAATAACCATATTATGTATGTTCAAGGAGATAAACAAAGGCATAATTGCCATCTTAAAAAGGATATAATGTCTTGAAACAACAACAAAAAAAGAAATAAAGCAAAATCAAGCAGGTCAATTGATTTCAAGAATCAATTTGATAATATGAACATCAAACATACATTAATCATTGAAATTTTAAAACTACACTAGGAGGGGCAATATCTAATCTGAATTCTGAAAAAAAAATAGTAAATTTGGAAAATAATACTGAGCTGCTTATACAGAATGCAGTATAGAAACTCAAAAAGAAAAAATATTGAAGAGAAGTTAAGAGAAGGGAACACAGATCAAGAAGTCTAAATACCACATATTTCATAGAAATTACAGAAGCAGAGAATGGAAAAAATGGTAGAAGGCTACATTTGAAGAATTAATTGCTAAGAATATTTCAAAATTTATTAAAGTATAAGTTTAATTTTGTTTTTTTAACGATGGAGTCTCCCTTTGTTGCCTAGGCTGGAGTGTGTTGGCAAGATCATGGCTCACTGTAGCCTCGAACTCCTGGGCTCAAGTGATCCTCCTGCCTCAGTCTCCAGAGTAGCTGGGACTACAGGAATGCACCACTATGCCCAGCTAATTTTTCTTGTTTTGTTTAGAGATGGGGTCTCACTATGTTGCCCAAGCTGGTCTTGAACTCCTAGCCTCAAGCTATGCTCCTGCCTCAGCCTCCTGAGTAGCTGGGATTACAGGCATGAGCTACTACACCCTGCTAAAACATGAATTTTAGATCACAAATTTGCTTCAAGAACCAAGCAAGAAATAAAAATAAATTAAAATAAAATAAACCCTTACATGGTCACATAATGAAAATGTATTTAAAAATGCATCAAGAATAAAGAGAAAAATCACAAAAGCTAGCAAAGGAAAAGAAAAACATTGATAGATAAATTTCTCATAGACAACAAAGGCCAGAAGACAATGGAGTGGTATCTTGCAAGTGTTGCATGAAAATAATAGTCAAACCAGAATATTTTACCTAATCATAATATTATTTAATCTTTAAAGCAAAATCTTATACAAAGACTAAAATACTACATAATAAATGCTCACTAAAAGAAATCTTAAATCATGTTTTTGAAAAAACATAACAGTGACCACAAATTTTTTAAAAAATTGTATGTAGTTTTGAGCAGGTACCACATTATGTTAATTATGTCTGGCCTAAAACTGTCTCCTTACATGTTTAAGGTCAGCCTAAAGGTTCTCCATACATAACTAACTCTAACCCAACTTGATGTGTGAACAGACTGTAATCTACTCTTGAAAAGAGTAGCCGAGTTCAGCCTATCACAGCAGCTGAACCTCACTCAACTACAGGCAGCCAACTGTTTAAACCAGGTTCACATAAGCAAACACCCAGCTGTGACAGATCCAGCTGTTTCTGTACCTCACTTCCATTTTCTTTATGTTTTGTTCATAAACACTATCCGACCATGTGGCAGCCCTGGAGTCACTCTGAACTGATTCTTGTTCTGAGGGCTGCTCAATTTATGAATCATTTTTTGCTCAGTTAAACCCTGTTAAATTTAATTTGTCTAAAGTTTTCTTTTAACTGGTGACAAATGCTAAAAGCTTACAGGGTATACCATTAGTAGTCTTGCTCCCACCACTATACATCTGGTTCTGCTTCCAAAGACATCAGTGTTTCCAGTTGCTTTCTCTTTCCAAGCATAGATATTTCACACATAAGATTTCATACATATACAGATTGAGTATCCATTATCTGAAATGCTTGGGGCCAGAAATGTTTAGAATTTCAGATTTTTTTAAATTTTAGAATATTTAAATGTAGATAAAATGAGATATCTTGGGGATGGGATGCAAGTGTAAACACAAAATTCGTGTTTAATATACACTTTATACACCTACCCCAAAAGTAATTTTATACAATATATTTAATAATTTTGTGAATGAAACAAAATTTTGATGGTAATTTTACTGAGACCCATGATATAAGGTCAAATGTAAAATTTTTCTCTTGTGTCATCACGTCAGTGCTCAAAAAGTTTCAAATTTTGGAGAATTTCAAATTTTGGATTTTTGAATTAGGGATGCTCTACCTGTATTTGAATACGTAGAGGTATCTTCTGCAAATGATAGCATACTATATGTTCTTTTCTACACTTTGCTTTTTCACTTAAAGATATGACAGGAAGTAATATTCACACCAAAGTCTTTTTACAATTATTTCTACATATAGTAGAGAATACAAAATTGGAAACTACTCTAACCAACCTAAATGATCTTGAAAATTACTTCTACTCCTGCCTATTTCCCAATTAACTGTTCTTTCACAAAGAGCTCTTTATGTTCAAAAGCTCTTGTTCACGGGTAAAAACTAATTATTAGGTGATGTCATAATTATAGGTAATCATAGTTTATCTATTTTATATAGTCATTTTACAAACAACAATAGAAACCTCCCTTTGACACTATTATCACGATAATGGAATAATACGTAATGGTTAATAATATCTAGAGGTTAAATTGGTAAAGAAAGTCTGAAATATTTGAAGGAGAGAGCTTTAATTTTTTTGAAACAAGAGTTGGAAAACAATATTATCTTCCACTATAAAAGTAAAGTGGCTTTGCTGCAAAAATGGATCTTATTCCTATCTCTGTCCCCTTAGTGTTGCTGTAACAGAATACCTGAGACTGCATAGTTTACAAAGATACAATGCTTATTTAGCTCATGATTCAGCAGGCTGGGAAGTTCAAGAGCAAAGCACCACATCTGGCCAGCTTTTGGTGAGGGCCACATGCAAGGTCAAAACATGAAAAAGTGCAGAAGCAACTGGGCATATACAGAGATCACATAGTGAGAGAGGAAGTGAGAGAGCTTCTAGTGAGCGAAATTCATCTTTTTAAAAAAGAGATGGGGTCTCACTATGTTGCCCGGGCTAGAGTGCAATAGCTACCCACAGGCATGATCATAGCACAGTACACCTTCTTACTCCTGAGCTCAAAAGATCCTCCCAAATAGCTTGGACTATAGGTGTGTGCCACTGTACTGGGCTCCAAACTCACTTTTATAACAACTCGCTGTCACAGTAGCTAATCTAGTCCTGTGAGAATGATAACTCATTCACATCCATGGGAGGGCGCTAATCTATTCATGAGGAATCCACCTGCATGGCCCAAACACCTCCCATGAGACCCTACTTCCCAATACCACCACCCTGGGGATCAAACTTCAGCATGAGTTTTAGAGGGGACACCCTCAAACCATAGCAATTCCTTTTTTGGAAAAATTTTCAAAATCTAGAAATTCATTGCAGGCAATCTCATAACAAACTGGTTTGTTAAAGCATCTCAGGGTTGGTTTTATTTTATTTTTTGAGGTTTTCTCCCCTTCTTTTTCTGCCTGTTCAGAATGTCCAGGGGCCAATTTAATATATAATGCACATTACTCGCCTTAGCCAAAGATTTCCAGTACATTTTATAAAGAATTCTTGTGGGAGCCTGGAAGACTTGAAAACTCTAATGTCAGTGAGTCTAATTTCATTATTTTGACACTAATTTAATCTTTTCTTTTGGCCACATGTGTCTGTACAGCCTTCAGAACAAAGGGTTTTTAACATTGCTTTATTCTTGGTGGTAAAACTTTGGAGAACAAGCCTATTGAGGATATTATCTGCCAACAGTATGCCACAATCTTCCTTAGTAAGTTATATCCAGAAACTGAGTTGGTCAAAGAGATCCTGGAGAATTTGGAGTATACGTTTGTTAAAGGTAAACATTTCCCTAATGAACAGACCAATATCAAGTTCCAAAATTGAGTCAGTAATAAAAAAAAAACCTACCAATCAAAGAAAAAAAAAAACACCTAGACCAAATGGATTCAAAATAGAATTCTGCCAAATGTACAGAGAAAAGCTGATACTAAGACTGCTGAAACTATTTTGAAAAATCAAGGAGAGATTCCTCTCTAACTCATTCTATGAAGCCAGCATCACCTGATACCAAAACCTGGCAAATACACAACAAAAAAAGGAAACTACAGCCAATATCCCTTATGAACATACATGCAGAAATTCTCAACAAAATACTAGCAAACCGAATTCCACACCACAACAAAAAGTTAATTCACCATGGTCAAGTAGGCATCATTTCTGGGATACAAAGTTAGTTCTATATATTCAAATAAATAAATGTGATTCACCACAAAAAAAAATTAAACACAAAAATTATATGAGCATCTCCATAGATGCAGAAAAATTTTTGATACAATCAAACATCCCTTGGTGATTAAGAAAACCTCAAGAAACTAGGCATCAAAGGAGCAAACTTCAAAATAGTAAGAGCCATCTATAACAATCTCATAGCCAACATCATACTGAATAGACAAAAACTGAAAACCTTCTCTTTGAGAACCAAAGCAAGAGAAGGATACCCACTCTTACCACTTCTATTCAACATAGTACTGGAAGTGCTAGCCAAAGCAATCAGGCAAGAGAAAGAAATACAAGGCATCCAAATAGGAAAAGAAGTCAAACTATCTCTCTCTTCATGGATGATATGATTCTATACCTAGCAAATCATGAAGACTCTGCTAAAAGGTTCCTGGAACTAATAAATGACTTCAGTAAAGTTTCAGGATAAAAAATCAATGTACAAAAATCAGTAGCATTTCTATACACCAATAACAATCAGGCTGAAAGAGAAATCAAGAATGCAATTGCATTTACAATAGCCACACACTCAGAAAAATAAAAAATTCATAGGAATATATCTAAATAAGGAGATCAAAGCACTCTACAAGGAGAACTACAAAACACTGCTAAAAAAAATTCACAGATGTCACAAACAAATGGGAAAAGATTCCATGCTCGTGAATTGGAAGGATCAATATTATTAAAATGGCCATACTTTCCAAAGCACTCTATACATTGAACACTATTCCTGTCAGACTACCAATGTCATTTTTCACAGAATGGGAAAGAACTATTCTAAAAGTCATATGGAACCAAAAAAGGACCCAAATAGCCAAAGCAATCCTAAGCAAAAAGAAGAAAGCTGAAGGCATCATATTACCTGACTTCAAACTACATTAGAAGGCTAGAGTAACCAAAAAAGCATGGTACTTGTACAAAAACAAACACATAAACCAATGGAACAAAATAGAGAACTTAGAAATAAAGCTGCATACCTACAACTATCTGATCTTCGACAAAATTGACAAAAATAAACAATGGAGAAAGCTCTTCCTATTCAGTAAATGGTGCTGGGATAGCTGCCTAGCCATGTGCAGAAGATGAAATTGGACCCCTACCTTTCACCAAACACAAAAATTAACTAAAGGTGGGATTAAGCCCACAATTGACCTTTGACTAATAGGAGTTTTAAGTATGTTAAAAATCTTTACTGGACAGTGACAAGAAATCACCAGAGAAAGAGAAGCTTGTGAGCTCACCAAACAAGGATTTCAGTGTAGATTTTGTCTTTCTCAAATGAACTTAACGGAACAGATGACAGTTAAAATTTGAATGGAAGAGCTTTCCATTGTTCCACATCTCGTTGTTGCTGTTTACATTCCCTTGCAGAACCTACATCTTCCTGAGTTTTCTAGCAAGTATATGTTGAACACTTCTGTTTTATGGTTAAGACAGAATCAGAGGCCATGGATACTGACAACTGATTTGTCTGTTTTTTTCAGTCTTTTTCCATGACTCTTATCTACTATTTTATCTTGATTCATAACAAAACCTGAAAAACCTACAAAAATAAGTTTATCTAGAAAAATATGGAAAATATTGCTGTTATTTTTGGTGAAGAAAATCAATTTTGTGTAGTTTATTTCAATCTAAATAAAATGTGAATCTTTTAAAAAAAAACAACATGAGATTACAGATTTCAATGTAAGACCTCAAACTATAAGAATCCTAAAAAAAAAAAAAAAAAAATCTAGAAAACCACCATTCTGGACATGGGCCTTGGGAAATAATTTATGATTAGGTCCTCAAACGCAATTACAACAAAAACAAAAATTGATAAGTGGGACATAATTAAACTAAAGAGTTTCTGCACAGCAAAATAAACTATCATTAAAGAGACAACTTACGTAATGGGAGAAAATGTTCATAAGCTATGCATCTGACAAAGGTCTCTATAAGGAACTTAAACAACTGAATGAGCAAAAACACATAACCGTATTAAAAAGTGGGCCAAAGACATGAAACATTTCTCAAAAGAAAACATACAAGCAGCCAACAACATATGAAAAAAAATCCTCCACGTGATTAATCATCAGAGAAATGCAAATCAAAACCACAATGAGATTATCATCTCATGCCAGTCAGAATGGCTATTATTAAAAAGTCAAAAAACAACAGATGTTGGTGAGCCTATAGAGAAAAGGAAACAATTATACACTGTTGGGGGAAATGTAAATGAGTTCAACCACTGTGGAAAGCAGTTTGTAGAGTTCTCATAACACTTAAACAGAACTACCATTTGACCCAGCAATCCTATTACTAACTATATATCCGAAAAAAAACAAATCATTCTACCAAAATCACATACATTTGTATGTTCATTGCAGCACTATTCACAAGAGCAGAGACATGAAATCAACCTAGGTGCCCATAAATGACAGATTAGATAAAGAAAATGTGATACATATGTACCATGGAATACTACATTGCTATGCAAAAGAATGGGAACATGTACCTTGCAGCAACACAGATGCAGTTGGAGGCCATTATCCTAAGTGAATTAACACAGGAAGAGAAAACCAAATACCACATATCTCACTTATAACTGGGAGCTAAACACTGGATACTCGTGGACAGAAGGATGACAACAATAGAAACTGGGGACTACTATTTGGAGAAGGGGACAGGGGCACAAGGGTTGAAAAACTGATCATTGGGTACTAAGATCAGTACCTAGGTGATGGAATCATTTGTACTCCAAACCTCAGCATCATGCAATATACCTAGGTAATGTATTCTTGAATCTAAAATAATAGTTGGAAATAATAAATCAATTAATTAAAATTAATCTTTTAAAAAGTCAGGAGACCAAAAAAAAAAAAAGATGTTTCCTCCATTGTTTGCCTAAAATAATCTCTGAAATGAAAAAAAAAAAAGGTATCTGTAACTATCAGTGGCAGGCCTGAAGGAAGCAACATCAAATCAATAATGATTTTTGAAACCTAAATGGTCTCCAACCACCTGGAGATGGCAAATTGCTTTAACCTCTCAAGCAGTGGCTCTCTAGAGGCTGTGTCGAAAACGATCCTGAAGCTGCATGCATGCCGCATGGAAAAGTGTATGATTATTTATAAGCAATGTCTGCCAGGAATAAAGAGAGAGAAATAGTAGCTTATATGTCATTCAGTTACTACTCCTGTCCTAGAGGTTCAATTTTAGCAACAACTGCTAAAGACACTTACTATGCTGGAAACTTTAGATCTGGAAATGTAATGTTTAGTAGCTCCAGATAAATACATACCAATCAGAAGAAAGCAGGATATTTGCTCATTTGAATAGGTAGGTGTGTATAGGGTAACATCCCTGTAATGCTGGTTTTTTAAAATGAAAATTGTTGTTCATAATTAATGCTTGATCAATTAAAGAATGAACTGAATGAGTACAAATAAACTCATAATACCAGAGTGCATGTGGCAGGCTACTGATTGTCCTCCAAAGTCTGTTTCCCCTTCTATAATAACAGAATTTTAGTTAGGCAAGAAAACACTCAATTATGCTTTTCACAACATCCCTTGTGACTAGTTGTGGTAATGACTAATTCCATTTCTTTCCAGTGGAATGTGAATGAAAGTGATATGTGCAAATTCCATCTTACTTGCCTCAAAGAGAATGACTGTCATCTACTAATCTTTCCCTTTAAATGGACTGGAATGTCAAATGTGGCAGTGACTTTGCTTCAAATCTGCAATGAAGAGCAGCATCCCAGAAGGTGTTAAATCATTTAATTATTTAATTAATTAATATAAATGAGACAGGTCTACTTCCCTGAATGAATGCACGGAGCAGAGCTGTCCTGGCAGCTTGGATCATTCGCCTCTGGACTATTATTTTAGATAAAAATAAATTTTTACCTTGTTTAAGCACCTATATCTTTGGGTATCTTTTTATTCCAGCAGCTTTCACGCAAAGCCTAACTAGAGTAGTAATCAATAGGCAGTAAGATGTGTAAGCAAAGAGTCAGGAAGATGGTGACAGATAAGTCTATTGTATCAGTCCATTCTCACCCTGCTATGAAGAAATACCCGAGACTGGGTAATTTATAAAGGAAACAGGTTTAATTGACTCAGTTTCCACATGGCTGGGGAGGCCTCAGGAAACTTACAATCATAGTGGAAAGGGACGCAAACACGTCTTTCTTTACGTGGCAACAAGAGAGAGAGTGAGTGCCCAGCAAAGGAGGAAGCCCCTTATAAAACCATCAGATCTCATGATAACTCACTCACTATTATGAGAACAGGATGGGGAAAACTGAGCCCATGATTCAATTATCTCCACCTGGTCCCTCCCATGATACATGGGATTATGGGAACTACAATTCAAGATGAGATTTGGGTGGGGACACAGGCAAACCATATTATATAGCATACCTAACAAGGTCCCTGTGTGGCTAGTGGGATTCAGAAGCATAAGGCAAAACCCTGCAAGCTCTTGAAGGGTAAAAGGACTTGAGCTCTGAGTAATGTTGAGCACAACTCACCTAACTAAATCAGTACATTCAGCCAAGAGGACAACAAATAGAACCAGGCTGGGCATGGTGGCTCATGCCTCTGATCCCAAACCTCTGGGAGGCAGAGGAGGGAAGATGACTGGAGTCCAGGAGTTTGAGGCTGCAGTGAGCTGTGATTGCACCACTGCACTCCAGCCTGGGTGACAAAGCGAGACCCTGTTGGAGAAAAAGAGAAAACAGAGGGGCCAGTTACCTAGTCAGAGTAGCATAAGCAGGGAAGCTGACTTGATGCTAAGCTCTCTAAATTGTTTTTATTAATAATTCTCCCCTGCTGAAGAGTTCAGTTGGTCTCAGAGACTGGGCATGAATGAGGCTATAGATGGGAGTTAAGACATCCCATTTTTTGAAGGCTGCAGGATCTTGTGTCACTATTTGAATTCTTGTAAAATTCCCATTTTTGTTCATATCCTTGTATCCTGCTACCTTACTCACCAGCCACCTCTACTGGGCCTGCTCTGAGACCTCCAGTTCAAATATCCTTTCTGTCTCAGGGCCTTCTGAACTTAGATGGACCCTTGGTTAGCCAAAGCAAAGATTCTTTGAGTGACACCATGCATTTTCTTTCCCTTATCATCTGCTTGAGGTAAAAATGATCTATAATGAATTTTAATTTGAAAATGTATTTGTTGGCCACTTATTTCTTTGCAAATCTACTTCTTCTGTCCTATTTTATTCCTCTCAATGACATCATCCATTCCAGATTCTTCTCTTCCACCCCACCCACCATAACCGTTGAAGAAATACCTCCTGGGTCATCCTCCCTGACAATATCTGGACAGGCCTCCTAAGAACTTCTTAACTTATCTTCCTAGTTCAAATCTCTCCTTCTTCCAGCCTAAGCTATACCTGCCAGATTATTCTTCATAAAATACAGATTTGGTCGTATTTCTTCTTCCTACCCCTCCAAAATAAACCTCACGTAACTATCCATTTCTTCAGAAGACTATGGCCAAAGTTTTTCATCTTTTCAAAGTTTAAAACCCCTTTAAAGCCCAAAGTTTAAAAACCCTCTGCAGATCCTTCCAGCTTTGGCTTCCACCATTTTTTCACAGGATCCACACAAAGGCCCAGTGTAAGCCAGTTCTCCTGATTTTAGACCCCAAACTGAGAAAACGAGTTTGGTGGTAGTCTCACCCTGAACTTCATTGTCTGACCTTTGGGAAAGCTCACTCTAAGTCTACCGCCTAAGCCTTCATATTTTATAGAAAATTCTTTTCTTGTGAGACACAAAATTGTAAGAAATAATGACAGAGATTTATTTCTACCTTTTATTATATTAGTCAATGTTCCCACAGTCTGTGAAGAATTTGGACTTTCAGTAATATTCTCCCTGTATCACTGCACAAAGTTATTTTCCTGAGGCTTTATGGGAGGATGACCTTTATTTACTATTTTCAGTGTGAAAGGGTGTTATGATCATGTTCTGCCATGTCGACTGTATGGTGCACTATTTTCAGGTTACCCTCCCTGTCTATCAACTTTCCTTATCTTTGTGGCTCCTAATCTTTGTAACCAGCTTCCATCAACAAAGTCAAGCTGCAGAAAATAAACTACAGATAAGGCTCACTGACGTGGTAATGGGGTTTTCACTTCTTCCCTTGAATTTTCTATTTCAATTATTCTTGCTGCCAGAAAGTTCCTTTTGATGCTTAAGTCAGAAAAAAATCCTTTGATGAAAACAGCAACTTACCACATTAAAACATAAAAGCTAGCAACTTCTTAGTACCTCATTTATTCTTTTGGACTTCACTGCCTTTCACGTATTAGTGATTTTTTTTATCTTTCAGTTACTCTTCACATGTATATAGTTAAGGTGTATTGTTTCTATAATTTCTGCTCGATCAATAAATTATTTCACTGAATTGTTTTGAGAGCTCATTAAGATTTTCTTTATCTTATACTATCATAAAGACCCTATAAATTAAACCAATTATGTATACAATATGGCACTTCTTGTTCTTATTACTAACAGCTTTAATAGATTTATTAAAATTTTATCTTACATGTCCATCTACTCTCATTCCTGTGTCACCTCTACTTTCTTAGATGGCTGAGGATTGAGATAAGCTGTGGAATTGCTAAGGCTTTGTGTTTACAGCAATCTTACAGGGCCGCTTTGTTCTATCGAATTATATTGAAAGTTGCTTCCTGTAAGATACAGCCAAGGGAATCACACCACGCCATGTTACTTCTCCTCCAAGTTCACCTGTTCTAAGTCTCCCTAGCAACCTGACAAGAAGCCCCTTGATACACCTGAAATCCAATATGCCCCTCATTGAACTTCCCACTCTCTTTTGTTACATGTCTGCTCCAACTCTTACTCCTACCAATATCACCCTAATCTGTGGTCTCCAAAATAAAAGTAATTCTTGCCAAGTATCGTGGCTCATGCCTGTAATCCCAGCACTTTAGGAGGCTGAAGTGGGTGGATCACTTGAGGCCAGGAGTTCGAGACCAGCCTGGCCAGCATGGTGAAAAATCCTGTCTCTATTAAATATACAAAAATTAGCCAGGCATGGTGGCACGCGCCTGTAGCTCCAAATACTTGGGAGGCTGAGGCACAAGAATCCCTTGAACCCAGGAGGCAGAGGTTACAGTGAGCCAAGATCACACTGCTTCACTCCAGCCTGGGTGACAGAGCCAGACTTTGTCAAAAGAAAAAAAAAAAAAAGAAAACGACAAACTTTAGACTAGCATTCAAGCCCATCTTCAGTCTGGTTACACCTATACTTGTAGCCTTGTTTCCCATTTTTCCCTTCATGTGTCATACACTCTAGCCAAACCAAACGATTGGTTAGTCTTCCTTCAGATATATCCCTTAGTTCTATTCCCTTGTTGCACCTTCAGAAAATAATTATATTCTCTCTCCCCCATTTTTTTTTTTTTTTGAGACGGAGTCTTGCTCTGTCGCCCAGGCTGGAGTGCAGTGGCTGGATCTCAGCTCACTGCAACCTGCGCCTCCCGGGTTCATGCCATTCTCCTGCCTCAGCCTCCCGAGTAGCTGGGACCACAGGCGCCAGCCACCTCGCCCGGCTAATTTTTTGTATTTTTAGTAGAGACGGGGTTTCACCGTGTTAGCCAGGATGGTCTTGATCTCCTGACCTCGTGATCCGCCCGTCTCGGCCTCCCAAAGTGCTGGGATTACAGGCTTGAGCCACCGCGCCCGGCCCTCTCTCCCCCATTTTTAATGTCCAAATCCTATTCATCTTTTAAAGCTAAATTCAAATCCCTCATCTGAAACATTGAATTTTATAATCCTAAATGTACTCTCCTTCAAACTCCCATGGCATTTATCTATATTTCTTACATGCATGCCACATTCTTTAACTTTTTTGATTTATGGAGGTACATTATTTCTCTTACAGGACTGCAACTTTTTGAGGGCCTAATCCATTTTCTTATGAAACCATCCTTTTTTCATTCTCCACAATGACTGACAAGTATCTTACACAGAAAAGGGAAGCACTTCCATGTTGCATTTTCCTAATTACTTCATGTTTTAGCTCTCTATAAGTTTATATTATTTTAGGCTACTTTATAGGTGAGTAAATGTATCATCAGAAAAGTGACTTGCCCTTAGATGTGGTCAATAATATTTAAATGACTGAATGCATGTTTGAGAAATAGACCACTATACCTGAGATTTGGAGGGGTTTTATACTATCAAAAAGATATGCCTCATCAGCTGAGAAAATTCACAAGCGCAACTGAGATACAGTTCTGTTCTTGTCTTGTCTTTGTGAACTGCTTCCATAAAGTGAGTAAATGAAACTATCATGCTCACCTATGATTTGCTCCTGTGATGAGACAGGTATCACAAAACACCTACTGAATTGGTAGGGATAAAGAGAGGCATACACTTACATATGCAGCCAGGTTGGCAGTGATGGTTAGGTATTATTCTTTCGGGATAAGCACTTTGAGTCAGCTATCAGTCAAGAAAGGAGGCGAACACTCTTTTTTGCTGGAAAAATGAACGTGTCTTCCTAGTGTGACTTAGGTATTTTCCTGATGATTGCAGATGGGTGAACTGACTGATAGCAGGGCTTGAGTTCAAATTGATGAATGGGAAATTGATGTTCATGGTCACGCTCAGCTTTCTGATTGTAAATGCCAAACAGGAAAGTTTCTCAGCCTTTACATTTTAAAAAGTGGTACTCACAATGAGGAAAGAAAGAAAGGGGGCCATTACCTGGCAATGGAAAATGTTCTCCTAGAATCTTCCTAGCTATCTCAGTGAGGAGTGTAGCTGAGAAATGGCACATCCTTCTCCTCAAACTAGAGATTTCTCCATGAGCTTATCTAATCCAATGCCATCATTTTACCATTGGAGAAACTAAGGTGATGTGACTTGCCCAAGATTTCAAGAAACACAGTGGTCAGGGCTCCAATGTTGCTTCCAAAGCATAGAGTGGAAGAAAGTTGAAGAAACTTCTATGTTGATTATAAGAGGAAGAATAGAACATCATTCAAGCCAAAACCCAGTATCAGGGATACTTAACATCTCCTCTAGGGAAAATGGCATGGGTTGTGGACAAAGACATACAATATATTTTCTAATTCTGCCATTCACTAGCTGTATGTCCTTAAGCAAAGAGGCTTCCTCATTTGTAAGAAGTGATTTTTGTAAGTACGTTCTTTACAGGGTTGGACTAAGGATTGCAAAAGATAAACCATTTAGACAAGGCCTGGCACATGGTAAGAGATCAATAAAAGTTGATGCTATCTTCAATTAGTTTAAAGTCGAAATTCAAAAAAATAAAATTAAGAAATTGAAAGAGAAACGGAAAGCCAAGAAATGTCTATTTCAATCAGTAGAGGTCTATAAAGACAATCTGAATCATATCCAGCTTCTTGGACAAGTAACAGAAGATCTAAAGGAATCAATATAATATAATTTTTCATTAAGTGTTTAAGACATATGGACAATCTAAGCCTAGCCTTTTTCTCTTTACCCAGAGAACATTCTAGCCACAATAAAACTTGGAGCATGAGCAATCTAATATCTTCAATAGGGTTTCTGGTGTGTGCATACTTTCACATAACTTGGTCTGAAGGTCTCTCGGTGGAGTCTCTCACCACCTTTGCCTAATGGGCAGCAGCTGCCTGGAAACAATCTTTCCATATTACTCACCTTATCACACCACAATAAAACATCTCTCCTCATTCTACCCTGGGACGACTATCTGTTCTTCTTGCTATTTGTAATGCTGACAGTCCATTTTAGGATAGTTTTTTCTACACCAGGTGGTTCTGCCTTTTTAGCGTTTTCCGCTGAATAGCTAATTTCTCCCTGAGTTTATCTGAATTTTAGTTTGTTTCTTTATGAACAACACATTTGAATGCTCTACTCTCTCTTAAACTCCTACTTGGCAGCAATAATGAGAAGCAGCTGTCTGCCCTGGGAACTGGCGTAGAGACAGTGTTGTCATCATCGATGGTTCAAAGCTTGTCATGCCCATCTAGATGAACCTGCTCCTTTTGTTGTTTTATAGCCAGGTTTCTGATTCAAGCTCCAAATGAATTTTTGTACCAACAGGGTACTATTGTTTTTTCTACCATCCTCCTATTGGATAGACTTTATTGGATGTGGGGGAAAGGAGGTCAATAACATGGGTTTAGTCTTTGTATCTTTGTAATTTTCCGAAAGTTCAGCCTTATACCATACCACATCTGTCTATCTATCTATCTATCTATCTATCTATCTATCTATCTATCTGTCTTCTCTTTATTTCTGTACCTCTTTCCAACTCCTAAAGTTTCAGAATGATGATAATAAATTTCTGACCCAATCTGATAAAGAAATAATTAATACTAAAAGAAAATATTGAGAGAAGTGGCAAAAGTAATTATAATAATATCCCAATATCTGAAGTCCTTGTGGCTCTAATCTTAATATATTTTCCTAGATATTTGCTACCCACTGTTGGAATTTAAAGTAGAGATGATGTTATCAAAAATATTGACTCATGGATATTTTTTCTTCTTCTCTACAAATTTGAGGTTGAACTATAACAACATAAAAGCATGTAGTAGACTCAAAGTTGTCAATCCTGGTCTCAAGCTCTGGATCTGGCCCTAACTACGTGACCCTGAAATACACACGCATACACACATGTGCATATTTTATGTGTATGCTGTGTGTGTGTATATACATGTGTATGTGAGTGTACATACATACCTAGTATACACGTGTGTATATATATGTCTTTAGTCATATATAGCTTGAAAAAATATACACCAAAACTGTAATGAAGATATTTTAGAGACAAATTACAATAATTTAAGAAATTCACAAGTGTAAAATCAGAAGTAATGCAACAAAGGTAAAAGCTTGTTGCATTTTAAACACTATTGAAACCTATAGCTGGATAAGGGTCTGTGTGGGAGAGATTAACTGGTTATTCATCAAACCCAACTCATCTTCTTGGGCTGAAAGTTAGACTATATTTCCCAGCCTCCCTTGAAGTTAGAGGTAGTCATATGACTAAGTTGGGGCCAATAGAATATGAGTGGAGGTGAGGTAAGCCATTTCCAGGCTGGGCCCATAAAAACCTCCACCATGAGTCCTTCATTCTCTTACCCCTTCCAACAAGCACAGCCAACTTGGAAACCACATATTGTAGATCTATGAAGCCTGAGTTCTAGCATCACTGCCTGGGGAATTCAGCCTGCCAATTAGAGCACCTGTTTAGGATGCTATGAGCAAGAAATACACTTCTATTAGGTTAAGTATGAGATTTGGGAGTTTATCTGTTAAAGCAGCAGGAGTAACAGATGGTGGACTCGAGGGGCAAGCTGTCAAGCTGCTGGAAGTAGAATTACTCTGATTTTAGTTGGGAGGAGCCCAGTGCTGACAGTTGACTATGAAAACAGGTCTGTATGAGGCTTAGCCAAAGGCTGGTTGAAACATAATCTGGTCACATTAGTAGTGCCCATGGGAACAAATTCTGATGTTCTTGGGGGACACTTCTGACAATCCTACAGCCCAGTAAAGGGTCACCTAAACCACAGGTGAGTTTTTCAAAGGGTCCTGAATACCCCTTTTAAAAAGTGTTTGCTCATGGAAATGTCCACTGTGGAATGATAATTCCGTAAGTTCTAAATTAGATGGAATTTTAACACCTAGAATTATCAAGAATGGTAGGTCTCAGACTATCTCCTTTAATTTAAACTCAATTTTTTTATATTTGTGTGAAGCCTTAATTGACCATGGACTAAAATCGTGCATAGCTACTACCCAACCTTTTTACTAACATTTTAACACCATTGAGAATAAATTGAGAAAAATCTCAGACAAACGCTTATAAAAAATAAACAATTTCAAGTTTAAATAATATCCACAAGTTAGCTAGTGGTACCTAGACAGAAACCTAAGATTAAAAAACAGTTCTTCTCCAAAATAAACTCTCCTAGAATTTCTTTTCTGTGTAGAAGACTCTTAAATGCCATTTAATATTTTCCACCTCATTATTCCCGAATGTGCAGCCCACAGAACTTCTATTCATTAAATTTCCTAAGAAGCTATTTCTTTTATAATAATTCAATAACTAAGAGTCTAGCTCTTTCCTTTCTCTTTGTCTAAACTGTCATATGTTTTACTAATTCATGCATCATTCCCCACATCAGATTATTAGAGACTTGACCCTCTGGCAAGCCCATAAAAATTAAAGCAATGTAGGGAAAAGACCAGGGGCAAAAGCTGGTGCTTTTAGCGTGACTGTCTGGTTACTCCACAAAACCTGTACCAGATGCTATCAAATGTCACGCTAATACCCGGGCATACCATAGCAGCAATGACATGGAATTAATAACATCAGTGAATTATAATCCATAAAATTGAGTGAATACCAAAGTTTCTATTAGTGTAATAACTAATGACATTCAAATCTGATTTGTTCACTCAAAATTGCTCCAAAGGATTCCAAATTATTTTAAACATAGTTCAGTATTATTCCTGCCATACATGTTCCACCTGCTAAGCCCACAACTCCAGTGAGGACATTGGCAATAAGGCCTGTCCTGATATTAGGCATTCCTCCATCCTACCCAATAAAGACATTGCATTACACCTTTTAGAGTTCGCTGGACTTCCCAAGGTCTTATGTGAGGCATGCATTTTTTCACTGTTTTTATGTTTTCTAAATAAATAACTATGAATACATATAAAATAATCTTTCATTTTAGTTTCCAAGAACCATTTTAGTAAGTGTCCCAAACTGTCCCACTCAAAAATGAACGTGCATGTCCCTTGATGGAGAAAAATACCTCTTTTTCTTTAGCAGGGGACAGGCACATTCATTTTTGGCTCAGAAGATTGCAATAGGTACAATTTGTCATTTGCACTGAACAGCTTATGTATATCTAGTGGCTTTTGCTGTTTGTTTGTTTGTTTGTTTGTTTATTTATTTATTTATTCAAAGAGTTATGCTCTGTTGCCCAGGCTAGAGTTCAATGGCAAGTTCTTGGCTCACTGCAACTTCTGCCTCCTGGGTTCAAGCGATTCTTGTGACTTGGCCTCCCAAGTAGCTAGGACTGCAGATGCCTGCCACCACACCTGGCTAATTTTTGTATTTTTAGTAGAGATGGTGTTTCACCATGATGGCCAGGCTAGTCTCGAACTCCTGGGCTCAAGCAATCCACTTGCCTTGGCCTCCCAAAGTGCTGGGATTACCTTGCCCAGCCAGCTTTTGCTTTTTCATAATGGTAATGCTTTTTAAGTAGCACCCCTAAAAGAAAAACAATTTAAGCAGTGCGTGCCATAAGAAAGCATATAGAAAAGATTTCTCCTCAGCTTTCTGACTCAAAATAAATTTGCTATACAATCAGATCTCCAAACAATAGATTCTGTACACACATCAGTCTCTAAAACAATAGTCTTGTGAGATTAGCAAATCAGTATCTCATGCCAATATCCTTATTTGTGATTCAAGTTTTCTAAAAATTTGTTCAGATTAGGATAAAGACATCTCACTGAATTGCATGATAAATAGTGATTAAAAACATATCTAAATCATATAATGTCTTACATTTACAGAGTTGATCTAGACAACCTGTCTCTTAATATTAGTTCCCCACAGGTTTAAAATTTCTGTCTCCATAGCAAATACATTTAAATGAGCAAGACATTTTTTGTCTGCTAATTGTAAGAGTTCTTCCTTTTGTTAAATACAAATTATTTTTAATTAATATATCTGTCTAAAAATTCTCAAGTTTCATGTCAATACTACAGTTTAAATTTAATATTAGTACAACCTATATTATTCTACATGTGTTCTGCTTCTGATAAGAATTAAGACTATCATTTCCACCATAAATATCCCTTTGCAGGTCTTTGTCTACAACCTGGAATTCACCTTGAAATCCACCAAAGGAAAGCTTTGCTAATTGTGTTCAATGGGATTCCACCGGCTTCTTTTGCCAATTTTGATTTTACAAATAAGCAAACTGATGTTCATCTTCTGTTCGCTACAGCAGTATTACCCTTCTTAGACATGGATCCTGAATTCAGCATTAACACTGTCCTTCTAGTCTTGAGGATTACCTGCTCATTCCCTCCTCTGAATCCTTTATCTGAAGTATCTTGACTTCCAGTGTATAGGTCAAGAGAATTAATCAGCACACAAAAGTAGGTAGGCATGCATGCTTTTAGGACGTGCGGACAACCTGCTAAGATATAAAGTTCTGACATTTCTCCATCAAACCCTGGTCACTTGTATTAGTAAGATTAGCAGACTGGACATGGTGGCTCATGCCTGTAATCCCAGAACTTTGGGAGGCCGAGGTGGGACGATTACCTGAAGTCGGCAGTTTGACACCAGCCTGACCAACACGGAGAAACCCCGTCTCTACTAAAAATACAAAATTAGCCGGGCATGGTGGCACGTGCCTGTAATCCCAGCTACTCAGGAGGCTGAGGCAGGAGAATCGCTTGAATCTGGGAGGCGGAGGTTGCAGTGAGCTGAGATCATGCCATTACACTCCAGCCTGGGCAAGAAGAGTGAAACTCCATCTCAAAAAAAAAAAAATTCAGCAAACTGGCTGGTGCATTCCCAGTAACTGTGCACTGGAGACAGCTGGTGTCCTCTGCACAACTTCTCCCTATGCAGTGCCCTGATATCTGTTCTCACATGTGAGGGATATGACCAGTATTCGTCTTTTGATGGGAACATATTTCATCTTTTTAATAAACAGGCTAGCCTTGTTTTATCAAATGGAAAGAGAAAATGAACATCGTAGGAGTGGAGATGTTTAAAGTTGAATATCCCTTAAACAGGTCCCCAACATAAAATGGGATTTGTGATCCTTTTAAATTCAAATCAAAATGTATTCAGGCTGGGGTCAGTGGTTCATGCCTGTAATCCCAGCACTTCGGGAGGCCAAGGCAGGAGGACTTCTTGAGCCCAAGAGTTCAAGACAAGCCTGGGCAACACAGCAAGACTCCATCTCTATGAAAAATAAAAAAATTAGCCAGGTGGTGGCACATGGCAGTGGTCGCAGCTTGTTGGGAAGCTGAGATGGGAGGATCTCTTGAGTACAAGCATTCAAAGTTACTGTGAGCTGTGACTGCATCACTGCACTCTGGACTGGGCAGCAAAATGAGACCCTGTCTCAAAAAAAACAAAACAAAAAAAAGTATTCATTTGCATCTACAGTGCATAGGCTCTGTGACACACCTACAGTTAACTACCCTCAAAGGTATATAATCCTGTGGAAAATGCCTTTCCTCAGGCCCTATGTCAATGTTATCATTGACTAAAACAGAATTTTATATAACTCCTAAATATTATATCATAATCCAGCTGAATTAGTTTTCTACTGCTATGTAACAGATTCCCGCACATTTAGCTGCTTAAAACCAGACCCTTTTATTCACTCACAGTTCTGAAGGTCAGGAGTCTAGACACAGCAAGGGTCGATTTTCCGCACAGGATTTTACAAGGCTGAAATCAAGGAGTCAGCCAGCTCTGATTTCATCTGGAGCTGTCTTCAAGCTCATTCACTTTGCTGGCAGAGTTCAGTTCCTTGTGGTTATAGGACTGAGGTTCCCCTTTTCTTGCTGGCCGTCAGCTGGGGGCAACTCTCAGCTCTTAGAGCCTGCCCTCAATCTTGGAACAGCGAACTCCTTCTTCTGCAAAGCCAGCAGTGGAGAATGTCCCTGGTGTCAAATGCTCTCATTCATCCAATCTCTTTTTGCCAAAAAGCGTCCCATCACTTTTAAGGGCTCACCTGATTAGGTCAGGCCCATAGAGGATAATCTCTATTTTGAGGCCAGTGGACTCATGGGAACTTAGTTACACCTGCAAAATCCTTTAGTAGCAGCACCCATATTAGTGACTGATGGAATAACTAGGAAATATGTGAATATGCCAGGGGCCAGGAATCTCGGAGGTCATTATAGAACACAGTGCCAGAATGTGGCTTTTATAATAGTCTCCTTCTAGAGGATTTTGCTCAGTACAAACATTTCCTATCCTGCCTCCTCTTATACTTGCTGATCATATAATTTTTCTATTGTTATTGTTATAAATTCCCCCAAACTGGTGGTTTAACCATTACAAATATATTCTTACAGTTCTGTAGATGAGAAGTCTGATGCAAGTGTTACTGGGATAAAATTGAGATGTCAACAGGGCTGTGTTCTTTTCCGAAGCTTTAGGGGATAATCTCTTCCCTATTCTTTTCCAGTTTCTAAAGTCTGCCCACAGTCCTCGGTCTCCTCCCATCTTCAAAGTTAAGTTAAATGGTGGACTGAGTCCTTCCCATGTTACCATCTCTCTGGTTGTCTGCACAAGGGAAATGTTCTCTCCTTTTGAGGACTCAAGTGATTAAGTTGAACCCACCTGTATAATCCAAAGTAATTTGTCTATCTCAAGATTCATAACTTTATCACATTACAAAGTCCCTTTTGCCAGGTAAGGTAACATATTCACAAACCCAATAATCAGGGCATGAATATCTTTGGAGGTCATTAATCTGCCTACTACATATATCTTTCTAAAATAGGTGTCTGGTGGTGTCTCAGCTCATCTCATTTCTCCTGTTGCTCAAATCATATCTTCAAAGACTAAAAAACTATGGTTTAGAGAGCTGTGAAATATACAACCAATGGACAGTATTTCCTGGAATAATAGATATTGAGCATTATATAATGACATGCAATCCAACTGGTACCTCACAATAGCCAGTGAAAGATAATAAAAAGTTGTGCTTAAGAAGAAGAAAATACAATTCAACAGTCTGTGCAAGTGAAGTTCTGAACTCCAGTTTTTCCTAAAGTGTGTGCCAGGGGAATTAAATTACTGTGGCTATTAAAAGTTGTTACACAGGAAATTATAAGTACATACATTTGGGAAATGTCAAGTTAAGCAAAGGTAAACTGCTTCTTTCTCAGTCTGTAATGTACTAACATGCATTGAGTATCTATAAGAGAGTGGAATGTGTTCTTATTTGATTGAAAAAAATGTTTTAAAAGAGCATCTCAAACTTTAGGAAGTGGTGGAGTCTATTTTTCTGCTGCATCCTTCTGCTATTGTTTTAAATTGACCCCTTCTTCCTGTCTTTCTGGTTTCTCTCTTATCCTTTTTTCCTCCATCCTTACTTCCTACCTTCATTCCTTCTCTTCTTCTTTAACCTATAGTCATCTCATCATGTCAATGTGACTTAAAATACATAGAACAGCAAAGAAGTCTTGGCCTGGTTAAAATTAGAAATACAGAGAACTGTTGTTAAGAAGAATGTTGGGGAAAAAGAAAACAAAAAAGAGTTACAGAGAGAATAATGCTTATTGAACCTCGATATTTCGATTGTGAGTCCCTGATTTATTGGATACCCACAAGACAAACACTTCCTGAACAAAGGATTAGGATCTATTTCTTCCATTTTACCTTCCCTTGTTCTTAACTTCATAATCTTTCCAAGTTTGTCATCTACTCAGTCCCAGGTCTTCTTTGGAGGGGCCTGACTGACCTAATAAATATACCACTAAGTTGTAAGGAAGCTTTCTCTGTATACCATCACCAGGCAGTAAGGGATTCTGAGTTACTGTGTATTCCAGATATCTTTCACCTAACCATAAATGCTAATATTTTCTTTTCAGTTTAATAGTCGTTGGTACACTATAATATATAACACGATTTCCTCATTGTTAAAGACATCTTAACTTTTTAATATCATTTTAAAACAAAATATCATAGTATGAGCCAATTCAAATATATGTTTATGGTATATGGACAAATATAAGGCGTAATAATAAATGACTCCAAAATATCATGTTTTTCCATTTGATCCAAGTGTCTCCTCCTTCCATCCCATTTTCTGCTCTGCCCCACTGTCTGCTTTTGAGCTACCCACTCTGCTTCTATTTGATCAGGCCTCTGTTGAATACCTTCTGGATGCACTTATATACCAGACTTCTGCCCCTTCTCTACCCATGATTTAACTCTTTGGTGGCCCAAAAAAATCTCTACCTATTCGAACGTTCTTTTTATCTGCCACCCTATCTTTCTCTTTTCTTCAGTCATAGCTTACTATGTGTGAGATATTACACATTTATCTCATTTAGATTATACAACAATCCCATGATTCAGGCTTTATAGACTTAGACGAGGACTTAAACTTATATAGCTTAGTAAGAGGTGGCATTGGGATTCAAATCCAGATAAATCAGAATCCAAAGTTAATACACAATCTCTCAAATTATACTATTGTCTTCCTAATTGTCCAACACACCAGCCATTTTCAATCGTCCTTCTTCAGTAGGAGTTGGAATTGTCAATCACCCTCCTCTTGAAGCAACATTCTCGTGATTGGTACAATATAATGTTTTTCACCTGCGAATATCTCTGATGGTTTCTTATGTTTCCTTTACTGGTTTTCCAGTATAGGAAATACTTTGATATCTTGATATAATCCTCCTACCTCCCCCTAAGAATCAGTCATCCCCAAGCTTTTTGTCATTTCAACTATACCGTTTCCTCTATAGTACTATCTTAATTCTATCATTTATTTGGTGGGTTTTGCTGTCATCCCTGGAAAGGTGATGCTTCTTAAATTTTTTTCTGTCTGATGCTCATCCTTGAGATGTAACAGAAAAAAAAGATCAGCAGGAGTCACTGAGTTGTGCAACATGCCGCAATGTCTGTGGAGTGACAGCACATACGTGGCACAAAACTTAGTTGCCTATGTGGATCTGAATGCTAGACGCTACAAAGTGATCTTATTTTTCTCTTTTGTGTTTAAGGCAGGGCTTACAGGGGTGGGAGGCAGATGGTACTGTAAACCCCTTATTGGTGGAATGGGGAGGCTACTATGTCTTGACTGCCCTTTCATGTGTTTATTGGACATTTGTATGTTTTATTTGGAAAAATAGCTATTCAGATTCTTTGCTCTGTTTTTCAACTGGGGTATCTTTCCTTTTGAGTTGAAATAGTTCTTTATATATTCTACCTACATGTCCTTATCTGATACATGATTGTCAAACAGTTCCCCCCAGTCGCTGGGTTGTCATTTTGTTTTCTCGGCAGTATTCTTTGAAGTAAAAAAGTTTTAAATTTTGATGAAGTCCTATTTAAAATCAATTTTTTTATTTTGCTTGTACAACAAAAACATCTTATTGTCTTATAAAATAAGACATTCTTGTTTTCTATTATTTTCTTCATAGATAATACATGAATAACATATTAATATTAATTATTTTATAAGCATTTTGGATACAAAATCAATAGCCATCCTATATATTGGTAAAAATAGATAGTTATCCCAACAAAAGAACAACAAGAACAAAAAGGAATAAATGTAAAAACCCTTATGAAGAAAATTACAGTTGTCACCCAAAAAAATCACCAGGATGGCTAAATAGTAGAAAGAACTTTATTGGCAATATCAGCTTGCAAATGGGGAAGAGACAGTCTCTGGTATGGACTAAAAGTACTCTCTCTTTGGAAAAGGGAAAAGCAGATTGGCTTTTGTGCTTCACAAGGCCCATATCCCTCAGTAGAGTCACACATGTTCAGCAGGCTTGAGGGAAAAGTTATACAAAATCATGAAGGAGGTCAAGTGCATGTGCAATGGGTAATCATAAATGTAACATACAACCCACATTCACTTTGGGGTGGGGTTTTAGCATTAAATTGAGATCAAATCTGGTTCTTTATGTCAAAATATGAATTATGGAACACAAAGACAGCTTGTGCCCAGCCTCTATAATCTGGCTGAAACTGGCTTAAGGATTGCAGTTGTCTATAAAGAAAGAATATTTGTAAGGCCGGTCCTCTGTCCAAAAAGAGTGATAGTGGTCTCAGTTGTAAATTAGAGTGAGGAGGGATCTGAACTCCTATTGTTAGAGAGTTTAGTAAGAATGTGGTTGTCTCTTGGTAGCTATAGGGATTTAGGAAGTTGTCACGTCACCTAACTCCTAAACTTTCAACTGGTAGGTAACTTTTGTTTTGTTAACCTTGAGGGTCCATCTTAATTGTTAAAGGAATGTCTATTTTGGTCTTCAAAATACAGTATTGTATTTGGTCCACACAATACAATATTAAAGCACATAAAAGAAGATCCAAATAAATAAACAGTTATGCTGTATTCATTAGTTGGATGACTTTGTGTCAGAAAGATATCAATTTGCCCTCAAATTAATCCATATACTCAGTTAAACTTGAACCAAAGTTCTAACAAATATTTTGTGCATGTCAAGAACTAGATAAATAAACCAAGATTCATATGAAAGAGCAACAGACCAAGAATATTCAAGTTAATTTTGATGAAGAACTAATAGGTGGACTTGTTTTATCTGGCATCAATACTTTCCTTTGATATTTAGTAATTAAGACTATGAGATAAGTACAGACAAATTGATCAATGAATTTTAACAGAGAACCCAGAAACCGGTCCATGTATATATGACAGAGGTGAGTAATATAAATCAATGAGGAAAGAGCAGACTTCTCAATAAACAGGTTGAAAACATTTATTATTTTCATTAAAAATTTAGATTTCTACCTCACAGTATATACAAAGATTAATTCCAAGTAGATTCAACTTCTAAAAGTGAAAAGAAAATTTTTAAAATTTTATAATCTACACGAAAATATAGCTATGATGTTGGTGTGGGGAAACCTAAGATAAGATGATAAGATAAGATACATGAAAAAGACCAACTAAAAGAAAAAAAAGGAAATTTAACACATTAAAATTTGAGTTTTCTGAAGAATGATGATGTAAAGAAAGAAGATAATTGGATTAAGAACTCACTTTGTATAACCTAATATTTATGGACATCTATCAAATTATTAAAGACTTCTTTGTGAGATAGAAATAGGCATGATCACTGGGTCATGACATTCTAGATAATCCTTGTTTTCCAATTTACAGTATTTTTTAATGATGGTGGTGGTGGTAGTGTGTATATGTGCATGTGCATATGTGTGTTTTATACTTAGCTTTTATAATAGTCACAATAAAATGAACTAAATAGCCTATTTGTATAATATTTAATAGTTTGAGAGAAACTATTCATAGAGGATTATATCAAGATATCAAGTCTTCATATCTTGAAGCTCAACCAACAGGTGGACTTTCAATGCAAGTATCAAAAATCCATGTGCAATCTCATTTAAGCAAAAATAGTTACTATTTTGCTGAAATATTTGAAGTCTTGGTTTGGTGTGAGTCTCCCTGAATTGAGAAGACAGAATTGGGAATCTGAGGAACCTAAGCCTTCTAAAGTTCACTGTTGGATGTACCAGAAAGGCGAGAGCTGCACAGAGATTGAAGTTCAGAGATCTACAGAGGGCTTCCCTCAAGTTCTCAGCTAAATATTCACCAGTACAAGTTTGTGAAGAAACTGCCTGAGTTCAAGAAAAGATCTATTCTAAAGGAACAGAGGGAATAATCTCCCACACCCATTAAACATCGAATGGAAAACCTCACAGTTCACTCAGCATTGAGTAGGAAAAGAAGGGGACTGCCTCAGTAACAGGGCAAATTCACCCTAGACTAACACCTGCTCCAGGCCCGCCTAACAAGGCTTAAAAGCAAGTCTCAAAACCCTTCTAAGTAACTTACCTGTGTCTCAGCACATAGCTCAAAAATATTTGTAGGAATACCAAAAGATTTAACACCAAACATGGTAAAAATTTAAAAGCCTGTTATCCAATAAAAAATACCAAATATCCAAAGAAGCAGGAAAACACTTTCCATGTCAAGAAAAAAAAATTAATCAATAGAAGCAGACTCAGAAGTGACACAGATGTGCCTACAGAAGTAGGAAAGAACATTAAAACAGTCATTTAAACTATATTATAACCATGCAAGAAAGTAGAGGAAAGAGTGAGCATGTCAAGTAGAGACATGTCAGATTTAAGAAGATACAAATCAAAATGCTGGAAATGAAAATGCATTTTTTAAGATGAAAAGTACACTGGATGGGATTCACAGTAGAAAACCATTAATAAACTTGAAGATATAGCAACAGAAACTATTCAAAATTAATCACAGAGCAAAAAGATTCGAAATATCGAACAGAGCATCAGTGAACAACCTTAAGGAAATTATTATGTATGTAATTGTAGTTGCTGCATATGGAACAGATAAATCATTTGAAGAAATAATGTCTGAAAATTTTCTAAATTTGATTAAAAACCCATAAACCCACAGATTCAAGATGTGTCATAGACCTCAAGGACAAGAAACATTAAATTAATAGATATATATATATACACATACATATACATACATACCAAAACATAGCACAAACAATTTAAAATTAACAACAAAAACAAAATTATAAAAGCAGCCAGAGAATAAAAATATGTTGCATACAGAGGAAAAAAGATAAGGATGAGAGCAGACTTATTGGAAACAATGTAAATGAGAAGACAGTAGAACATCTTTAAAACAGTGAGAAAAAAAAAAATTGTCAACCTGACATTTTTTTACCCAGGGCAAATATTTTTCAGAAACAAAGGTGAAAATGAAGCCTTCTTCAGACATACAGAATCTGAAAGAATTTATTATCTACAGAACAATAGTATAGCAAATGATGAAGGAAATTCTTCAAGCAGGAGGAAAATGATACCTGATGGAAATCTAGATCTACACTAAGTAATGAAGAGCATCATAAATGATAAATATATGGGTAAAGAGAATGACATTTTAAAATGTTTATAACCGTCCTTAACATATCATTTAAAGTAAAAATAATAACAATATATTTTGGGGCTTATAATATGTGTAGAAGTAAAATGAAGGATACCAACAGCACAGAGACTTTGGGGTGGTGATGGTGATGATGGTGATGAAAATATCCTTCTGTCAGGTTCTTATATTATCTTTAAAGTGGTATAAATTATGAATATTATAACTGATACTACTTGTAAAATGGTATGATATTACTTGAAGATAGATTGTGATGAGTTACAGATGTATCTTTTAAACCCTAAAACAACCACTATAAAAGCAAAGGATTCCTGTAATCCCAGCACTTTGGGAGGCTGAGGCGGGCAGATCATGAGATCAGGAGTTTGAGACTAGCCTAGCCAACATAGTGAAACTCCGTCTCTACTGAAAATACAAAAAATGATCTGGGCATGGTGGCCAGTGCCTGTAATCCCAGCTACTTTGGAGGCTGAGGCAGGAGAATCACTTGAACCTGGGAGGTAGAGGTTGCAGCGAGTTAAGATTGCACCACTGCACTCCAGCCCAGGCGACAGTGGGAGACTCCCTCTCCAAAAAAAAACAAAAAAACAAAAAAACCCAAACAAACAAACAACAACAACAACAAAAAGGATTGAAGCTAATAAGCCAACAAAGGACATAAAATGAAGCCATAAATAATACATAATTCAAAAGGCAGAAAAGAAGGAAATGGGAACAAAGAACAGTTGAGGCAAATAGAAAACAAATAGCAAAATGATAGATTTAAATATAACTTTATCAATAATCATGTGAAATGTAAATAGTCTAGGCACCCCCATTAACAGGTGCAGGTTGGTATATTGAATAAAAAAGCAAGACCCAATTATATGCTGCCTATAATAAATATACTTTACACGCAAAACACAAATCAGTGAAAAGGCAAAAAAAGCTGAAAAAGATACACTACCTTAATACTAATCAAAAGAAACTCAGGGTGACACTTTTAGTATTAGACCAAGTAGATTTCAGAACAAAGAATATTAACAGGCCTAAAGAGAGGCATTTTATAATGATAAAAATAAAAATGAGTTTATCAGAAGGATATAACAATCATTTACATTTATGCACCTAATAATAGAGCCTCAAAATACGTGAAGCAAAATCTGAGAGCTTGAATGGCAAAATTAAAAATTCACAAGTAAAAGTGAAAAGCTTCACCATCCTCTCTCAATAATTGATGGAACAAATGGAAAAGCTTGGCCTAGTTGACCTTTACAGAGCACCTGACAACAGTATAATACACACACTTCTCGGTACAAGTGAAAATTTTATTGAGATAAACCATTTTCTGGATTATCTAAATGGAGTTTAATAATAGGCAAAAGCCAGATTAGTGACTGCCTCTAGGAGAAAAAGTAAGTATCAACAGGAGGTGGGATGGGGATTGATGAAAGAAAGAGGAAACTTTTGAGGGTTATGAGTGTGTACTGATCATAGGGATATGTACATTTGTCAAAACGTATTGTGAATTTTACATCTGTATCTTGTACTTTGTATAAACGTTACTGCAGTGAAAGTATACAAAAGGCATACATGACTATACAAATGATGCACATAAAATATCTCTTTTAACCTCTAACATAGATCAAATACATTAGCATAAAGTTAGTGTGTCACTGATCACAGACTAATCAAACCTAAATACCATACTCATCACTTCTTGTGCCTTTAAATCATCTATAACCAAAGATGCTTATTTATTTCCTCAAGAAAATGTAATAAGAAAGTGTATTTTGCTAATTTCCTTGATCTATGAAACACTATCACAAATAAAGAAAAATGAAAAACTTAATAGAAATATGAGCAAAACACACATTTTATAGACAAAATTACAAATAGATTAAAACATGGAAAGTTTTCAGCTTTATTTAAAGTTGATGGTTTGCAAAGTAAAACAACATTCTATTTTCACCTATAAGACTAACAAAGATCAGTTTGACTACCATGTTGGTGAGAGCCATTCTCATTCCTAATTAATAGGAGCATAATTGGTTAAAATTTTCTTTGGAGGGTAAGTGGACAAGATCAAAATTGAATAAGCCAATGCTCTTTGACCTAGTAATTCTGCTTATAGATATTTGTCCAACATATATACTTGGACATTACCAAAGACATATATACAAGAATGTTCACTGTACCATAATGATAGAAAAAATCTCAAAGATCCCTAATTGTATACCAATAAAGAACAGGCTAAATAAAAATATATATATATGACTATATAAAAGAATAATAAGCCAAAGTTAAAGAGAATAAAGTAGATATGTACATGCCGATATGAAGATGTCATGGAGATTTTGAATTTAGTAGAAAACATTTATATTTTGAAGACTAGTGAATAGGATACACTCTCATTGTATAAAAACAAGTATATATGGATGCCTGAAAATGTTTAGGAAGGACACAGAGAAACTGTTGATGATTACCTTCCTGAGTCTGAGCTAAGAGGGAGACTCAATAATCACTGCATATCTTCTAGTACTGTTTGACTTTTTACTATGTACTGCAAAAGTTTAATAATGATACTAAGTACCTTCACAAATGTGATTTTTAAACATTAAAATGACAAAAAGAATACCCAAATTCATTCATATCACATTCAAAAAAGAGTTTGATTCTAAGGCAATTAGTTGGGTTTTTGTTTTTGTTTTTTATTTTTCTTAACCATGACTTCTATAAGACATTCTCTGCTCAGTAGCCCCAAAGAGCTGAAGTCCTAACATATAGTTGTTTTTTTTCTTTTAATCTTAGAAAAAATATAATCTGGTATACTGTGTGAGATTTTATGGATGCAATAATATGGCAGGGTTTAAAATTTTTTACAGTATGTCATTGCCTAGTCTCCTTCTGTAATTCTTTGGAAAATTGACAAGAATTATGAGTCCTTTGCCAAAAATACCAATCAATTCAAGCCACTCCATTAAGTAACTAGCCCAACAGCTCATCTTCCAGGTTTCCTTATATTCCAAACCATGCCAGTTTTTGATCAGTTAATAGGCCCAAAAGACTATGCTTGCTAATCTTAACTCTACTAAAACCCATGATAATTCCTAAAACAAATCTTATTTTCTGTATTGAACTTTTCTGATGAACTTTTTTTGTAAAACAAAAATCACCTTTTCAAACCACACTTAATAGATTCTAACCAATTATTTAACATATAATTCTAAATAAAATTTCTTCTATCTGAAGGTGAGAACTGTATTTGTGTTTCTTTGATTAGAAATATTGACCTTTCCTGATAAGAATTCAGTTCTACTATGTAGTAGTAAAATATCACTTACAGTGAGTTTCATTTAAAGTCTATTAGTTAAAAACATGTTTGCTGGCGGCTAACATTCTCTCAAAAATAAGATAATTTCTTCTTCAATTACTTGGAAAAATGGTGATTCACACATTCTAATTGGAATTTTAATATCAGTCACTGACAACTCACCCAAGTAAAACCAATTCAATTTTGGTAATAATTACCCAGGAATAAGATACATCAAAAACAAATTTTGTGTCCAATAAATTAAGAAAAATCAAACCTATGCCCTGAGTTTCGTCTTTTTTTCCCAGATGTCCTAATTAACTTAGGTGGAAAGAATATTAATCAATAAAGTGATCAAAGAAGCATAACGGGAGGAAAAGGAGCATAAAATAATTGTTCAGATAAACTTGAACTTGGGTTTGAATCACAACTCTTATGCTTACTACTCATCTGACCTTGGGCTGCAAACTGTAAAGCTGTGATGATGATGATGATGATGATGATAATACATTTCCCTACAAGACCATTGGGTAGTTTAAATGAGCTTAGTTCACAGTAAATCAATAAATCATAACTATAATACTATTATGATTAATAAAGAATCTTAGTTTGTATTTTCCTACAAACTATATAAAGGTATTATTTTATATACACATATATATATATTACTTTATATATGTACTTTATATATTTTCCTACAAAATATATAAAAGTATTACTTTTGGTGATAGCCATTTATTGTGAGAAAAACAGAAAAAAATCATCTCAGCAACTATGTAGTCCCTCTGCTACATTAAGACTAAGATATATATCAGGTCTCATGGAAAATCAAAATAGTTGTTCAACCTTTCAAGATACAACCTGAGTTCTAGGGTCCCACCTTTTTGGTTGGCATTTATGCTTTCTAAGTGAAAACATCTGAACTGCTCAATTAGTTACCATCCAATATGATTCAAGAGACAAAAATCTTGTCAAGTAACTTCTTTATTTTCAACCCTAAGCATGAACACCAATCCCTGGCCCAACTGGTCCAAGCCAGAAGATAAGGGATAGATTCGCTGATTGATCATCACATATGCTGCCCAAGGCAACTTTATTTTATTTTATTTTATTTTATTTAAATTTTGAATCAACTGAGTTTTAGATTCAACAGCAGTTTTAAGCAGAAAGAATGGGAGAAAACCACTTTCCTCAGGAGAAAGATGTCAGCATGGTAGGAACATAAACCTTCATGAAAATATCTCTAGTACAATAGTCCAGCTGGAAAATTCACAAATCTGATGATGCAGTGTCTTGGAATTGACTGTAGTCAGTCCACCAAGGCATGCCCTCTGGCCCTGTGGCCTAAGGACTCTCTCAAGTAGGTCAGCGGAGCAATCACAGGGCTCAGCTTATTGATTTGTCCTCTCTTAGGGATCACTGCTTTATGCTGTCCCATGTCCAGTGTCTGGACACCATTGTTTTACATACTTTGTCTTCATTTTTTTCAGTTAGTTGTTTTAGGCAGGAAGATAAATCTGGTCACTGTTACTCTCTGTTATCCAAAAGTAGACATCAGCCCTGTATATTTGATGGAAATACATTGAAAATATAAAATCTCAAATGCATGGGGGTAAAAGGATGTCTGAGAATATAGAAATTCTCAAAGAAGGTTGACCTTTAGATAAATTGATGCAGATAAATTGGTTTAAGGCAAAACAATCTGTTTCTAAGTTTTCATGTAAGCTATTATTTTTCTATCTGAAAATGATGGCAGTATTCCAGGAAAGAGTCAAGGGCTAACTAGAACTTCAGTCAGATCATGAAAAATAGCAGCAGTATTCATGGTCAGCTGAATACTGTACTTCTCCAGGTTTCTCCCGTGCATGGGTCAAGAGAGATGAATTGTAGGTGTCAGTTTGATGGCAAGCCTCTTATAATCTTTCATTTATTAACCATGTGAATTCGATCATAGTGCAAAAAGGAGAGTGCACCAATAATCCAAAGAGATTAAATGAAGTCATAGGATTCCATACAAGAAAAACCTGTATACATTTTAATGATAATTGACCTCAGAGAAGCATATCTACACCATATCCATCTCCACAGAAGAGCCTAAGGAAACTCTATTGATATTTAGTTTCTAGAGGCAAAATATGAGTAACCCTCGACCCCCTAAAAGACTGTGACCAGTGTCCACAGGCCAGGGAGCCACTGTTTCATTTTCTTTCTGGACAGACTGCTCAGAATAGGAGCCATACCATTCACTCAGTCAATATTGCAATCATGCATTCAACAATTACCCTAGTGGACCCTGTGCCACATGCTGGAGCTATTATTACAATCAAGACATTCCTCACATATTTTTGTCTTCTTCCCAATGCCGTGGGGAGGGGATGGGTCTGCCAAGCCTGCCTGATAAGACTAATTCCTTAGAGCTTATGCAGGTGACATTAAGTCCTATGCTATTCAGATGCTTTTGAGACCCTTGTTTAAAAAATAAAAAGATATGGAGAATGTGGGTATTACTGTACTCTCTCCCTCACCAGTTTTAAGCAGTCAACTCAGAAACATCTGGTAACTATCATGAAAAGTGGCCCACTACCTGCACTTGTTCCATGCTGACGACTGGTGAGGATGCTACTTCAGAGCTGAATTCTCTGATCTAATGTCTTCTTCACCCATGTTCTTTTCCCCCGAACTCCACCTTCAAGGAAACTGTGCACACTTATGTCCCTTTGTTTCTTTTGTCTCTCATCCTAAATTTTAAAAAACTGTCCATTTGTTCTATTTTTAATTTTTTATTTGTATTGGAATTACAGCTTTATTCTTTCAGATTGTTTCATATAACACATGGAACTTCACTTACCTTTCTGAGGTTGCTCTGGTACCCTGAGTTAATGGGAAATCTATCTAAAGCTGCAAAAGCATAATTCACATATGAGCCTTTGTAAGTCAGCCTTTTGCAAGTTGAAGTGCTCTACACCTACATACAAATGCTCTTGACATATTTCCTATGTGCTTGCCCCTGTGTTCTTCATGAAACTGGGGAAGGATGCAGTATGGTCAAGAGGCGAGTGAACAGGCATGCCTGGAAGAAAAAACAGTCTGTGAAGGAGTATTGAACATTTATTTATCTATCTATTTTTAATGTAGGTAATGTTTTCTAAAGAGACAGGATCTCACTATGTTTCCCAGTCTGGTCTGAAACTCCTGGGCTCAAGTGATTCTCCTGCCTCATCCTCCCAAAATGTTGGAATTACAAGCATGAGCCACCATGACTGGCCTAAACTCTAAAAGTCTGGGCAAAATAATTCAGAGAGAGACTATAAACAAATGGCCTCCTTCAATAAAACAAACTATAAAATTTCTAAGACGTTAGAAGCTAAAGAGCTCTAGAAAGAAAATCTCCGAGTGAGAGCAATTACATTTAAAGAAGCCCTGAGTCTCTCACTTGAGTTTTTTCTCTAGAGCTCCATTGTTTCCTAGTGTAGCCATTAAAGTCAAAATTGTGGCCATTTAAGTCAAAATTAAATAAAATTTAGAATTTAGTTCCTCAGTCATACTAGTCACATTTCAAATGTTCAGTTGGCCAATGGTGATTAAGGGTGACCAGACTGGCCAGCACAGAGATTTCCATTGTTAGAGAAAGTTCAGCACTGCTCTGGAATTCTTGTTTGATTCTCAACTTTCAAGAGTTCATCAATGGCCTATTAGAACTCCAGCCTAAACATGGACAGAAATACTTTTATTTAGGACAGGCAAGACAATGACATCAAGAGTGTTATCTAATACTAAAGAAAAATAAGAAAGTGATTCTAATCAGTAATAAAGGACTCAAGATAGTTGCATCTAAGGTAGAGATTTCTAACATTCCAAGTTAAAAGAAAGAAGGAAAGCTGGTACAACTTTACAGATCTTGGTATCTACTCCTGCCAGGTTCTCACTTATCCTGAGGAAAACAAAAAGGCGAATTTCTTATGGTCTCAGCAACTTTCGTCATATGTCATAGGCAACTGACAAAAAAAAAAGGCTTATAAGTCAGTTGCAAGTTTCTTATCTATCTGCAGTCTACAGCCTCATCCCCAGTTTTATCTGAATCTTTTCAACTGAGGTTGTTACACTCTGACCTAGGGGTTCTTACTCCTGTTTCATCTTTAGCATAACCAAGGATGTGCAAACTCCTTCTGGTAAGAAAGGATCGTTGCAAAGCTGATTTTCAATCCAGAGAAACGGAAGCCCAAAATGTTTATAGGCAGGGGTGATGTATATTTTTTAAAATTCATCTGCATGATGCTGATATGCCTTTCTGGAAGGAAAAACACCTATCTTTATTAAAAATGACGATTTCTAATACATTTCTCACAACAAAACTCTGGCAAGTTCTAACCCTTCCCATCATTACCAGGTTATCAGTTTTTCTCTGGAGCATTTTATAAGCACATTCATCTAAAAGTGCCATACTTGATCATAGGAAATTAATCTTAGACATTAACAGCCCCATATGTAATAATAAAATCATAATATAATGAGTATAACTGTGACTATTTAAATAAAAATCACTTCAGTACCCATTTATGGATAAGTAATAAAATGTCCTTCGTATACCTCTTGCTTTTCTGAATGTTCTGCCTCCATCGAATCTGCAACCTCCAGCACTGAGATACCACACTGAATGCCAGCTGTTAGTATAGATACCAACGAGACAAATGTCCCTTTGTTTCTTTTGTCTTACCACTTTCCAGCACAAAAACACTAGAAGACATACCAATGTGGTGGATGATTGTCTATGTCAGTCGGAGGAGAAATATGTGAAATTGTTGTTTTTATTAAATTGAGTCAATTATGATAAGAGCATTTCCTTATCAAAGAGGACACATGTTAGTACCAATGGGAAGAAAAAGTGGTGGTATATTATGTTGTAAACTAACAATTGTCTTCATTGTGTTTTATATATGTAACTAAAGGAATACATATTTTTATATTGCTTGTGGTTTGCTATTGACAAGAAGGCAATAAATCTTAATACCATCTTTTTCATGTATAGGAGTAATGAGAAGGATGTCACACCAGAAAATTTAATATGGTTCAAAGGAAGAAGAAAGAAAAAGAAAAGGAAAAGTCTATTTTAAAGCCTTTCTGGGATATTTTGCTACCTAAAGGTGGCAATAAGAGTACATGAATCTGTGACTGGCAGACGATGAAACAACTCCGAGGCCCCAAGTCCAGCAACACCTGAAAACAGGAGGTGGGCACTAAAACTCTTCTGCATGATAATATAAAGCATTGTTTCCAAAGTGAAACAATTGGTAGGGAAATCTATATAGAATATGATGCATTTAAAAAATATTTCTCTTCTTTATTGTAAAGTTAGGCTGAACTGTTTCTAAGAATTATTATCTGGCCGGGTGTGGTAGCTCATGCCTGTAATCCCAGCACTTTGGGAGACTGAGGCGGGCAGGTCACCTGAGGTCGGGAGTTCGAGACCAGTCTGATCAACATGGAGAAACCCCGTCTCTAAAAAACGTACACTGGGCATGGTGGTGTATGCCTATAATCTCAGCTACTCGGGAAGGCTGAGGCAGGAGAATCGCTTGAACCCAGGAGGTGGAGGTTGTGGTGAGCCGAGATCACACCATTGCACTCCAGCCTGGGGAGCAAGAGTGAAACTTCTACTCAAAAAATAAATAAATAAATAAATAAATAAATAAATAAATAAATAAAAACAAATGAAAAGAATGATTATCCATCTTTGGGAGATTTGTGTGGTTACATACTATATGATTCATTTACGTGACGCTCTTGAAACAATAAAAGTATGATCGTGAATCCATAGATCATTGTCAAGGGTGAAGTTTGGCAGGCGGGTGTGACTGTAAGATGAAAGCACAGGAAGTTCCTTTGGGGTGATGGAGGTGTGGCCTCCTGACTGTGGTCATGGCCTCACAAATCTATACATGAGATAAAATTTCATACTGAACATTTTTTTAGTGCAGAAAAACACTGGTGAAATCCAAATAAACCCTGTAGTTTAGTTAATTGTTTGCATTGATGTCTTTTTACTGGTTTTGATAATTATGCTATACTTTTGTATGTTATTGTCATTGGGGAAGCTAGGTGAAGGATATACAAAACTATATTTTCTACTTTTGCAACTTCTATGTGAGTCTAAAATTATTTCTAATTTTTAATTATTATACAAATTTTTAAAAATTTTTTATTAAAAAATTATTTTTAATGTAAACATTTTAAAAAGAAAACCTAAACTCAGAGTGCAAAGGAATTTTTCTGTATATTTTTGTAAGTTTTTGGTCAGCTTTAAAATATCCAAAAGGATATCAAGTGGCTTCTAGAATCTCCAGAGAACCAGGCTCTGAGGCCACATAGCCAGACATAAGGCTCAAATAATGTTACAGATCTGACGCAGTGAAGATATCACAGCATGGTAGCTTCTAACTTTCTCACTGCAGCACTGGAGACCTAACACTGCCACAAACATCACTGTCCCTGTTGCCTCTGGGAGCTGGATGTAACTGCTTCCCTAGATCCCAAAAAAAGCTTCTGCAGAGCTGGGCGCTGTGGCTCACACCTGTAATCCCAGCACCTTGGGAGACCGAGACGGGTGGATCACGAGGTCAAGAGATTGAGATCATCCTGGCCAACATGGTGAAACCCCATCTCTACTAAAAATACAAAAAATTAGCTGGGCATGGTGGCAGGTGCCTGTAGCTCCAGCTACTTGGGAGACTGAAGCAGAAGAATCACTTGAACCTGGGAGACGGAGGTTGCCGTGAGCCGAGATTGTGCCACTGCACTCCAGCCTGGCAACAGAGTGAGACTGTGTCTCAGAAAAAGGAAAAAAAAAAAGGCTTCTGCATAGTCTCTACTTTTTCACAAAAGTAACTTCTGACTCAGGGTCTGTTTGTATCTATCTGATGGACGGCCTAGGGCATGGGATATACCTCTTTCTGCAAAGGACAGTGGGAACAGGGTTAGCTAGCACTTTCAGGCTTCATAGTGAAAAGCAGAATCTCCCTCAAAAAGTGAGTAGTTCCCCAAATATGATAAGGAAGTACCAAAGCTGGGTCATCAAAAAAAATGACAAGATCAGAAACTATGGAACTACTAGAAGAAAACATTAGGAAAATGCCCCAGGACACTGGTTTGGGCAAAAATTTGTTGTATAAGACCTTAAAAACACAGGCAACAAAAGTAAAAATTGATAACTGGGATTATATGAAGCTAAAAAGCTTCTGCACAGCAAGGGAAACAATCAACAAAGTGGAGAGACAACCCATAGAATGAGAGAAAATATTTCCAAACTATCTATCTGACAAGGGATTAATATCCAGAATATACAAAAGTTCAAAAAACGTAACAGAAAATAATCAAACAATCTGGTTTAAAAAAATTGGGCAAAAGATCTGAATAAACATTTCTCAAAAGAAGACATACGTATCTTCTTAGCCAACAGGTATAAGAACAAATGCTAAACCTCATTAACCATAATAGAAACACAAATCCAGACCACAAGGAGATATCATCTTATCCCTGTTAAAGTGACTTTTCATCAAAAAGAGAAAAATGGATGCTGGCAAGGATGTGGAGAAAGGAAACCCTTGTACTGTGTTGGTGGGAATGTAAATCAGTACAACCACTATTGAGAATAGTATGGTGATTCCTCAAAAAAACTAAAAACAGAACTACTGTATGATCCAGCAATTTTACTACTAGGTGTATATCCAAAGGAAGAACATCAGTATATCAAAGAGATATCTACATTCCTGTTTATTGTAGCACTATTCACAATAGCCAAAATTTGGAATCAACCTAAGTGCCCATCTATGGATGAATACAATTTTAAAATGTGGTATATTTACACAACAGAACAGAATATTATTCAGCCATAAAAATAATAAAATCCTGTCATTTGTAGCAATACAAATGGAACTGGAGGTCATTAGGTTAAGCAACATAAGCCAGGCACGGAAAGAGAAATATCATTTGCTCTCATTCATATGTGGGAACTGAAAAAGAGGCTATCATGAAAATAGAGAGGAGATCAGTGGTTCCCAGAGGCCAAGAAGGGTAGGGGAAAGGAGAAAATAAAGAGAGATTGATTAATAGGTACAAATATTACAGTTTGATAGAAAAAAATAAGACCTAGTGTTTAATAGATCAGTAGGGCAACTATAGTTTACAATAACCTATTGTATATTTCAAAATCACTAGAAGAGAATAATTAGAATGTTTCTAAGTGTAAAGGAAAGACTAGTATTTAAGGTGATGGCTATCCAAATTATACCAATTTGATCTTTACAAATTATATCAACAGATTAAATTATCACATGTACCCTGGAAAAAAAATGACAAAGATCTACCACAAATAATAAGTAGAAGCATGGCCTTTCCCACATCATGCCTCTGCCAACTGAGCCAAATGTTTATCCTAGTAAGAAGGTGAGCCTGGGGCACAGGGGTAACCATCTGCGATACCAGTAGCCTAAAGTACAGCAGCAGCAAGGTCTCTCAGCAGCGATGGCTTAGGAGTGGATATGGGGCAAGCTTCTTAAATTTCCAAAATATATTTAAAGAGGAAGTTGCTTCTTAAGGGGAAGGAAGTTAACATTTACGTCGTTGGTATGTGTGTGTGCCAATGAGATGTGTTGAATAGGAGAGTTATTTTTCACCCTTACTAACAAAGTAATCAAATCTCTAGCACAGAAGGACTTGTAACATTTTTACTTGTGCTATTTAGATAATTGGTAACAGGTATAACAGGAGATGATGAAAGATGAGATGCCCAGAAATTAAGATGTAAAGGAGAAAGGGAAGAAGAAGCGGCTTAACTAAAGTGCTAAGACTTAAAGGGAGCAATAAACAATATTATTGATGGTGGGACTGAGACAAAATCATTAAAATACGGTGTTTGTGTTGCAAATATGAATGATCCATATGAAAAATTATTCGAGCTTAATAGCACAGAAATGCAAATATAGAAGTCTAAGTTTCACTGGGTTTCATAAAAATCATGTCCACTTTTAGTCAACCATCAATCCCCTTTACAAATATGACCTAGCTTAGTGCAAATCCTCTAATACTAAAGCAATCAACAAAAATATATTTTCATTGATCTTTCTAAAATAAATAACCTGAAGAATTGCTGATCTTAACTATTTTGTACAAATAAGTGAACTTCACCAAAACCATTACTGCCATACGTTGTCAAATAATTAACTGTGTGCCACTATTTGTCTCTCCTTCTGTAACTAAAGATAGTACCCCACTGAGAACTAACTGAGAATTTTGACATTCAGGGCAAACGTGTTGCCATACTGAGAATATAAATAACATATATGTAAATACCTTTAGGTAGATATTTTAGGAAAATCAAAGAACTTTCAAACTCATTTAATGTTGTAGTGATATCCAAATATGTTCTGTCTTTTGTTTTAAAATTTCCCAAGAATGTTTGCCAAAGGCATTTGCTTCTTCAATTTCTTTTAAAAATAAGTTCTGTCCCTGCTAGTTGCTCCTAAAAAAAAAATTTACAATTGTTTAAATTATGGAACTATCAGGAAACATAAATTTTAGAAGGACTTTTAAGATACTTGGGTTACTTCGTAGCCTAAATGAGGATATTTAATCACTTTCCAAAAGTATATTTAGAATCACACAATCCTATGATTATTTAATTTAACTTTTGGGAAAAAAAAGTTTGCCAATTGTCGTAAGTATCAAGTTCCAACACAGCCTGAGTATGGAATTGGGAGGTTTTAATGAGAAGCTTGAGGTGTCACTGAGGGGAAGCTTATGGCTAGAGAACAGGTGAACAGCCGAAGAAAGAACTTGGAGGGGGAATTTGTAACAAACCACATTCTCCAAGGCATTCTTGAGTCTCCCAACTCCCAGTGGAAGAGAAAGGATGACCCAGGGTATTAGGTAGTGGAATTAAAGAACTAATTCAGTGAGTACACTGCTTTCCCTAGAGCAACCTAAAATTCCAAATCTCTAATCCCGGAGGAAGAAGTCACTTGAGTCTAATTCAGGAGGCAAAAGGACAGGACAACAGGATGCCCTACAAAATCTCTAGATTCTAAGCCCAAGAGAGCTCTGTGGCTATTCATAGAGATGTGCCTAGGACTATTAAGCCAGCAGAATGGGGTCCTGGGGACCAAGTTCCATTCTTGAGCAGAGGTAGGAGGAAGGGCAATAGAGCTTGGGTTCAAGGTTGGACTCCTGTGCCAGGAATGAACTGCATTGGAAACCAATAATGATAGCTGGGTTCAAACGTCACCAGGCCAGTTAAATACACGCTTGCAGTGAAGAAAGCAGAATTGGGTGAGGAAGTGATCATTTGGATTTCAGATGGGTACACAGAGCCTTGCCCAAATATGCCAGGCATATTATAGATCTTAAGATGCCTCCAGGTCTGGTTCTTATTGACTCACAAACTGACTGATTTTTATTGCTGAGAAAGGGCAGGTTCATGATTTAGTGTCATTATTCCAGTAATAGCTATTAATTGTAGGAGCATTTGAAAAAATACAGAAAACATTTAAAAAAGAAAATAAATATTCCATTATTTCACCATCAAAAGATGAGATAAGCTCCATTAAAAACTTTGGCATTATTCTTTCAGTATATTTCATATTACATACACACACATACACATATGCTATTATTATAAGAAAATCTATTACACATTCTTCATCAGATGATCACATTATTGCAATTGCTTATTTAGTCATCTCTCCTGCCAAGAAGGCGGGGACAATATCTTCCTTACCATCATATTTCTACTACCCAGCATAATACCTAGCACAGGAAGACAGACGTTATATAAAAACACATACAAACCTTGTAGGTTTTGAAAAATACTGCCAAATTGCCCTTGTGGCAGGTTGCACCAATTTTTAAACCCACAAGCAATTATGAGAGGTTCATTTCCCTTCACTCACAAGGAAACTGCATCTTATCACGTTTTAAGAATCTTTACCATTTTGCTGGGATTAACTTGTCTCTCATTATTCTATATTTGCATTTCTAAGCTATTAAGCTTGAATAATTTCCATATGGGCCATTTGTATTTGCAAAACAAACACTACCCCTTCAATGATTTTGCCTGGCTTCTGCCTTCACTAGTATTTATTGCCTCTTTAAAACACTGAGTTAATAGTTTTATTTGTTCCTTTGTCAGCCTCCCCTGAAAATGATGACACTTTTCAGACAGTACCACTTCTTTCTGCTCATTTCAATTCAATGCTCATACAGAGCATTATGCATACTGGCTGTCCAAGCTGTGCACTAAGCAGGTGAAGCTTCCCTGCCCTGGGAGTGAGTAATAACAGAACTTAAAGAAGGCTCCTGGGTAGGAAAATCATGGGTACTGGTAACAGAGATATGGGTTCAAATCCTGGCTTCTCCACTTACTCACTTAACAAGACAACCCCCATGGGTTTCAAATTTTTACTTAGGAGGAATAATATCAATTTGTCTTGCAAAGTTATGTCAATGAAAAGAGTCAAACTCTATAAAATATTTGAAGAGATTTATTCAGAGCCAAATATGAGTGGCCAGTAGCCCATGACACAGACCTCAGGATGGCTATGGCTTGGTTTTACACATTTTAGGGAGACATAAGAGATCAATCAATACATGTAAGATGTACATTGGTTTGGTCCAGTAAGGTAGGACAACTTGAAGCAGTGTGCTGTGGTTTGGCTTTGTGTACCCACCCAAATCACATCTCAAATGGTAATCCCCATGTGTCAAGGGAGGGACCTGGTGGGAGGTGATTGGATCATGGGGGCAGTTTCCCCCATGCTCTGCTTGTGAGAGTGAGTGAGTTCTCATAAGATCTGATGGTTTAAAGGTGTGGCACTTCCTCCCAACCTCCTGGCACCATGTAAGATGTGCCTTGCTTCTCCTTCACCTTCTGCCATGATTGTAAGTTTCCTGAGGCCTCCCCAGCCATGCAGAACTGTAAGTCAATCAAACCTCTTTTGTTTATAAATTACCCAGTCTCAGGTAGTTCTTTATAGCAATGTGAAAACAGACTAATACATGGGGTCTTCCAGGTCATAGGTAAATGTAAATATTTTCTGATTGGCAATTGGCTGAAAGAGTTAAGTTATTGTCTAAAGACCTGGAATCAATAGATGGGAATGTCTGGGTTAAAATACAGGGTTGTGGAGACTAATAAGGGGTTGCAGAGCTTTATCATGTAGTTGAAGCCTCCAGGTAACAGTCTTCAGAGATAATAGTAATAATAGATTGCAAATGTTTCTCTTTTTTAAACTTTTATTTTAAGTTCAGGGGTACAAGTGCAAGATGTGCAGGTTTATTATATAGGTAAATGTGTGTCATGGGGGTTTATTGTACAGATTATTTTATCACGCAGGTATTAAGCCTAGTACCCATTAATTATTTTTCCTGATTCTCTCCTGCCTCCCACCTTCCACCCTCCGGTAGGCCCCAGTGTGTGTTGTTGCCTTCTATGTATCCTGTGTTCTCATCATTTAGCTCCCATTTATAAGTAAGAACATGCAGTATTTGGTTTTCTGCTACTGCTTTAGTTTGCTAAGGATAATGGCCTCCAGCTCCAAAGGACATGAGCTCGTTCTTTTTCATGGCTACATAGTATTTCATGGGGTATAGATTGCAAATGTTTCTTATCAGAATTAAAGAGTCAGTACTATAAATCTTAAGGTCTCTGTGTTGATGTTAATGCTGGTCATCTGTGCCTGACTTCCAAAAGGCAGGAGAGTATAAGGAGGCATGTTCACCTTGCTTTCTGTCATTGCCTGAACTTGTTTTTCAGGTTAGCTTTGGAATGCCCTTGACTGAAGGGAGGGTCCATCAGTCAAAGGGAGACTCAGAATTTTATTTTTGATTTACAGTTGCTACAAAGACCAAATGATATAAAATATGAAAAAACACTATACATATGAAGGTTATATTGTTGCTCTTGTTACTGCTTTCCTTGGGGAAAAGTATTATATCCATCACCTGTTTTGAGGCAAATTAGCAAAGACAGTTTCCTTGCCAAGGCTAAAAATAAAATACGAGAGACTCAGTATTGCCCAGGAGAGCATACAAGGCTATTGAAGTTTGTACTTTCTATGGAAGCTAATAAAGCTAAATAAGAACTTATTCCATGGACACCTTAATGTCATTCTCAGTCATAACCCAATTTGCTCTACTTGTCTTCCTACAGAAGCAGAGATTTGTTCTGCAAAGGGAAGCATATTCGACTTCCTCTTGGGGTTATTCCAACATGGTGGGGCATTGACTGACATGAAAAAGAAGCCTAGAGCTGAGGAAAGGACTGGGAGAGAATCCTAAATGGGCTAGAGCACTTGGAAGTCTAGCTTTCTTGTTTAAAATTTTAGCAAGCCAAAAAGGAAACTTTTAAGAAATGCCTCTTGTATCCTGTCTTCCTCTCCAGGCTTCACACAATTCAGACAAATGCTGCCATCTCAATGATTCTTACCCTAGGTGTCCCTACTACTTAGGAAATTCTCTAATTATCTCAAATAGTGTTGCATAGTTTCTCAAAATGCTTTAAAGCAGTTTATGTTTATTTTGTATCCACTTTAAAATACTTAAATATATGTCTTACAATATTTTTAGAGGAAATAAAAGGGCATTTTGAAATCAATTCGTGGGATACATTTTTTCTTATCTGAGATGGGGACTCACTTGAAAAAAAAAAATCTAGGTGATTGTTAGGAAAGACCATCTATCTACCTCAGTGTCCTTAAATTATAACACTCAGACTCTTAGAGCCCTATTGTTAGAGTAGGTAGATAGGCAGATGTGAGCAGGGCAAGATGGGGCCCCAAAGAATGTCAGGTGACTGTCAGGTGATTGTCAGGCAGCTGGAGGGGAAAATTTCCTAACAAACAGGAGACATCTTGAGCTTGTGGGAAACCACTTCCTAATAAGAACTTAAAATGATGGAGTTTGACTTCCCTCTGGGGACATGCCCAGGCGTGTGTAGTAAGGCATAAAATGGCAGAGTGCGACCTGTATATGACTTTCCTCTAAAGGTGCTTGTTGTCTAGCGCTAGCAGTAAGGGAAAATTGCCCTAAGAAAGCATGTGCACAACTTCAACCACCAAATGGTACATGTGGTCCCTCCCAGATACTGGCAAGACACTGCACATGCAACAGTTAGCTAACAATCCATGCCAGGGGAACGACAAGAGGAAGAGACCAGGGAAAACCAGGAAATAGCAAACCTGTAAGAGCCCTGAGCTAACGACCAGGCAGGGTACTCAATCTTTTGAGTTTCCTGCTTGATTCCTGACATAGTTTGGCTGTGTCCCCATCCAAATCTCACCTTGAATTGTAGTTTCCATAATTCCCATATGTTGTGGGAGGGACTTGGTGGGAGGTAATTGAATCATGGGGGCAGTTACCCTCATGCTGTTTTCATGATAGTGAGTTCTCATGAGATCTGATGGTTTTCTAGGGGGCTTTTTCCCCTTTTGCTCTGCACTTCTCCTTGCTGCCGCCATGTGAAGAAGGATGTGTTTGCTTCCCCTTTCACCATGATTCTAAGTTGAGGCCTCCCCAGCCCTGCAGTACTGTGAGTCAAGTAAACCTCTTTCCTTTATAAATTACCCAGTCTCAGGTACGTCTTTATAGCAGCATGAGAACGGACTAATACAGTTCCTTCCAAGTGTACTTTTCTTTGCTTCAATAAACTCTCATTTCTACTTTAAACCTATTTTCGTCTCTTGTCTAAATTCTTTCTCCCAAGAAGACAAGGATGAAAGATTGAAGCCCACCTAAACTTGCCACTGGTAACACTATCAAATGGTAATGTGATATTTATATGCCATTAGACTGCCCCAATAGTTTCAGCAGGACCTTAATATCCTCTTAGTGTCCCCCTCCCTATTTGATCAGACATTCCGTTTGACTGGTAGAATTAATGTAAAAATGAATAATTACTATTTATAAAATTAAAAGTTAAAATACGGTGAATAACTCAGAAGTCATTTTTGTTGGCTAAAGGGTTGGAAAAAACAATCAAGATTATTAAATTTTATAGAGGAGGAAATTTAAACTCAACATCACTCAGTGCGTTAGTGGCTGGCCTGGGATTGGGATCTCCTGGCTCCTAGTATAGCATGTTTTCCCTCCAATCAAAAATCAGTATTTATGTAGAGTTGAAAAGGGGCTCTCTAAACAATAGTAATAATAAATAATTAAAACTTTCAGTCTTCAATTTAAACCTTCGACATACAGATATGAGACCCCTACAGTATGCATGCTATGGCCTTGTTTGCCTTTGCTGGGGGGTACAAAGGTGATTAGGACAAATCATCTGCCCTTAGAGACCTTTGCACCCAGGGGAAATAATGCATTAACTACATGAATAAGGAACACAAAAATAAAATGGTAGGTGCTGTCAGAGACAAAGGTGATGCATGACGGAGATTAAGAAAGTTTGAGGTTTGGACTGTTGTGATTTCAGGCCAAAAAATTGATTAGCATATGACAAAGAATGTCCTCTCAGGGTGCTGAGCTGTACCCAGTATTGGTTACTTTTCACCCTTCAGTGCAAATTTTGCTCCTTTCATCCTTCAATCTCGCATATAAAAATCTCATATAACTTTAAGTTGAGGCTCAGTCCAAATATCATTTTCTCTATGTGTTTTTCTTAATCATCTCAGTCCTAAACAATCTCTAAAAATTCTTGGAGCACTGAGCATTTCTATTGCATACATAATACTTTATTCCATAAAGCCTGATGTTGTACTTATGTGCACACAGGTTTTGTTAAAAGAGAAAAAAGGATTCATGACACTTGTTAAAGAAGGTAAGGACAACTTTATTCAGGGGATTGGGGAGTACTACAGTGGTGTTTTGTAGTAGAGGACAAAGAGAGGAAATGAGCCTCGATTCTAAATGTAAGGACAATGAAGATTTGTAGCCAAGGAGCACAGTAAGAGGTCAATGGATGAAAGATTACTAAGAGGCAACATCAAGGTTAGGGGGATTCTTTCTAGACCAACTCAACAGGATTCTTGCTGAAGGCAGGCCAGAGTCACAAGATACCAGAGGTGAAGGATTTTTCCTAAACAGACTCAGTAGGAGTCTTGCTAAAATAAGACTAAATGTGCCAATGACAGAACCCAAGTTTGGGGACTAGTCAGAAAGAGATCACAGGAGCTTGACTCAAATGTGGCCAAGAGAGAGAGTTTCAAACTGTGTTTTGGCCATGCCTATCTTTGTAACCTTATATACTAGAACCCCACCATATTCTCTCTACATTCTGTCAAAAATAAATGAATGAGAAAACCAAGTATCTCATCTTCTCATTTTCTTGTCTTCATCCTCACTGTTCTTCCTTTCTGGAACACCTTTCTCCTTTTTGTTTTCTCAGCATTATTTCCTCCAACAAACCCCTTCTAATACCCTACCCAGTTCCCCAATTCCTGGTTTGATGGGGTCTGAAATGAGGCAGAGCTCTCTGGCCAATTACATCAGGGCCAGGAGTGCAGAGGCAGATCTCTTCTTATGATTGTCACCATGGCTGAAGTAAAGCACCAGATCATGTCCCAGAGGTTAAAACTGAGATAAGTGGAAACTGGGCGATCATCACAGGGGAGTGAGCAGAGAGGAGGAACCAAGGAACTGAGCTCAAGTCAGTGGTATAGAAAACAAACCCACAAGGAGGAACAGACAGGGAAAATGGTAAGTATGATGAAGTAAGAGCGCAAAAGTCCCCCAGAAATGGTTCTCCAGTTTTCAATATGAACAATGTGCTTAAACTGGAGACGAACTAAATGACAAGCACCTTTTTTATGTCCTTCCTCCAGGACATAGATTACGATAACAAAATCCCATGGCAACTTTTGGAATTCTGGAGTTTTTCCCAGAAATCTCTTGGACCACAAATTTCTTATCAGTATTAGCTAATTTCTGTGGCATGAGGGATATAAGCAGGTACAGGGAAATAGTTGTGGCTGCTGTGAACGGAAGGGGATGGGGTTGCCCTGAGGGTGTATATTAGGCAGGGTTTTCTAGCAGGACAGAATTAATAGGATAGATGTATATATGACGGAGAGGTTTTTTTCTGTTTTGTTTTGTTTTTTCAGATGCAGTTTCGCTCTTGTTGCCCAGGCGCCATCTCAGCTCACTGCAACCTCCACCTCCTGGGTTCAAGCAATTCTCCTGCCTCAGCCTCTCGAGTAGCTGGGATTACAGGCTTGCACCACCACACCCAGCTAATTCTGTATTTTTAGTAGAGACGGGGTTTCTCCACGTTGGTCAGGCTAGTCTCGAACTCCCAACCTCAGGTGACTTACCTGCCTCAGCCCCCCAAAGTGCTGGGATTACAGGCATGAGCCACCGTGCCAAGCCTATGATGCGGAGTGTATTAAGGAGAACTGACTCACACAATCACAAGGTAACATCTCATGATAGCCCATCTGCAAGTTGAGGAGCAAGGAAGCCAGTAGTGGATCAGTTCGAATCCTAAAACCTCAAAAGTAGAGAAGCTGACAGTGCAGCCCTCAATCTGTGACCAAAAGCCTGAAAGCCCCTGGCAAACCACTGGTGTAAGTCCAAGAATCCAAAAGCTAAAGAACTTGGAGTCTGATGTTCGAAATCAGGAAGCATCCAGCACAGGAAAAAGATGAAGACTGGAAGACTCAGCAAGTCTTCTCTTCCATCTTCTCCTGCCTGCTTTATACTAGCTGCACTGGCAGCTGATTAGATGGTGCCCACCCAGATTAGAAGTGTGTCTGCCTCTTGCAGTCCACTGACTCAAATGTTAATCTCCTTTGGTAACACCCTCACAGACACACCCAGGAATAATACTTTGCATCCTTCAATCCAATCAAGTTGATACTCAATATTAACCATCAAGTTGACACTCGATGTTAACCATCACAGGGTGTTTATGTAGCAAATGAGAACAGGCAAAAGTTGTAGTATTGAAGTAGGTGAGACCAGGGGAATTTTGGTGACAAACAGAGGTTCTTCACAAATAATGAATTTAAGCTGCTAAATTGGAAATATTAGATTTATATGATGTTGACTTGAAATGTAGAGGGGTTTTTGTGAATCTAGCCCAGCATGAACATATCAAATCATCTGGGATAGCTCTCATAAAATTAACTCAGAAGAGGCCAGGTATGATGGCTCACATCTGTAATCCCAGAACTTTGGGAGTCTGAGGTGGGCAGATTACCTGAGGTCAGGAGTTTGAGACCAGCCTGACCAACATGGCGAAACTCCATCTCTACTAAAACTACAAAAATTAGCTAGGCTGGGTGGCGGGCCCCTGTAATCCCAGCTACTTGGGAGCCTGAGGCAGGGGAATCACTTGAACTCAAGAGGTGGAGGTTGCAGTGAGCCAAGATCATGCCACTGCACTCTAGCCTAGGCGACAGAGTGAGACTCCATCGAAAAAAAAAAAAAAAGAATTAACTCAGGAAGATTCTGTTCCATTAAGTAAATTAGGGAAGGATCAAATGTTTACAGCTCTGAGGGACAACCATCATTTTTCACAGTTCAAACCAGAACTGAGCTAGTAGAGCATCTAAAAGACAGACTGCTCAAGTTCAATCTATGTCTCACTCACTTTCCCAGTGCCTGTGATTTCCTCTAGTAAACCTATTGCCAAGTCATAGATATGCACTATTTAATAACCTGCTTGTGAAAGTTGGGTAGACACCTGACTAGGTGTAAGCACGGAAGACCTCAAATGAGTCCTCTGAAGCTGAAATAGAAGCCACTAATGGAAACTAGGACCTGGAAAGCCCATGAAGGTAAAAGATTCCTTTGGTGAGCAGTCATAGTCATGGGCTTGAAAGACTTTGACCAAGCACTCATGTCTATTACCTGTGCTTGTGCTGGCGGAACAGAATGAGGTTTCTATGTGATTCCTTATTTACCTATATCACAAGTCAGAGATGAGTGGGAATTCAAGAGATGAAAAATATCATCCAGTTTCCTGGAGGTAGGGCAGATTTGGGGGTGGAAGGAAGGGAGGTTCCCACACAGGGTGTGTTCAAGCACAGAGGTAGGTGAAGGAGATCAGAATATGCCGCCTCAAACTATGCCATTTGGCATATGAATTATTTTGATTTCAAGATGATAGAGGAAAAAAAAGCAAAAGCAGACAGAACTCTCCTCCCTCCCCCATCTGCCTAAAAGTGGAGCCTTAGTTTCCCTTTGTGAAGGTGTAGGCATCACACTACCCAATTTCAGACTATACTACAAGGCTACAGTAACCAAAACAGCATGGTACTGGTACCAAAATAGATATATAGACCAGTGGAACAGAACAGAGGCCTCAGAAATAATGCCACACATCTACAACCATCTGATCTTTGACAAACCTGAGAAAAACAAGAAATGGGGAAAGGATTCCCAATTTAATAATGATGTCAGGAAAACTGGCTAGCCATATGCAGAAAGCTGAAACTGGATCCCTTCCTCACACTTTATAGAAAAGTAATTCAAAATAGATTAAAGTCTTAAATGTAAGACCTAAAACCATAAAAACCCTAGAAAAAAAACCTAGGCAATACCATTCATAGACTTCATGGTTAAAACACCAAAAGCAATGACAACAAAAGCCAAAATAGACAAATAGGATCTAATTAAACTAAAGAGCTTCTGCACAGCAAAAGAAACTATCATCAGAGTGAACAGGCAACCTACAGAATGGGAGAAAATTTTTGCAATCTATCCATATGACAAAGGGCAAATATCCAGAATCTGCAAAGAACTTAAACAACTTTATAAGAAAAAAACAACCCCATCAAAAACTGGGTGAAGGACATGAACAGACACTTCTCAAAAGAAGACATTTATGCAGCCAACAAACATGAAAAAATGTTTATCATCACTGGTCATTAGAGAAAGGTAAATCAAAACCATAATGAGATACCATCTCATGCCAGTTAGAATGGCGATCATTTAAAAAGTCAGGAAACAACAGATATTGTAGAGGATGTGGAGAAATAGAAACACTTTGGTTTTTGTTTTGTTTTGTTTTGTTTTTGGAGACAGAGTCATGCTCTGTCACCCAGGCTGGAGTGCAGTGGCATGATCTTGGCTCACTGCAAGCTCCACCTCCTGGGTTCATGCCATTCTCCCGCCTCAGCCTCCTGAGTAGCTGGGACTACAGGCAACCGCCACCACACCCGGCTAATTTTGTTTTTGTATTTTTAGTAGAGACAGGGTTTCACCATGTTAGCCAAGATGGTCTCAATCTCCCGACCTCATGATCTGCCCACCTTGGCCTCCCAAAGTGCTAGGATTACAGGCATGAGCCACCGCACCTGGCCAGGAACACTTTTACACTGTTGGTAGGAATGTAAATTAGTTCAACCATTGTGGAAGACAGTGTGGCAATTCCTCAAGAATCTAGAACTAGAAATACCATTTGACCCAGCAATCACATTACTAGGTGTATACCCAAAGGATTATAAATCATTCTGCTATAAACACACATGCACACCTATGTTTACTGCAGCACTGTTCACAATAGCAAAGACTTGGAACCAACTCAAATGCCCATCAATGATAGGCTGGATTAAGAGAATGTGGCACATATACACCATGGAATATTATGCAGCCACAAAAAAGCATGAGATCATGTCCTTTGCAGGGACATGGATGAAGCTGGAAACCATCATGCTGAGCAAACTAACACAAGAACAGAAAACCATAACACCACATGTTCTCACTCATAAGTGGGAGTTGAACAATGAGAATACATGTACACAGAGAGGGGAACAACATACACTGGGGCCTGTCAGAGGGTGGGGGGCTAGGGGAGGGATAGCATTAGGACAAATACCTAATGTAGATGACAGGGTGATGGGTGCAGCAAACCATCATGACACGTGTATACCTATGTAACAAACCTGCACGTTATGCACATGTACCCCAGAACTTAAAGTATAATGTTTTTAAAAAATGTAGTTCCATAAAAAAAGATATTTAAAAAACCCCAAGTTTAACCACTTCTTTGGGGTTTTCACTTCTTTTCTATGAAGCTCCCCCAAGACACATAAAATTTTAAAAATATTAACATCAAATATCATTTATATGCTTTTTCTACCGTTAATCTTTGTCAGTTTAATTTGCAGGTCCCAGGGGGAAAAAAAAAACCATAAGAAGATAGAGAAAAAGTTCTCCCCTCTTCTACACAGAGATTCCCTCCTCCAAGTAATTTTCTATCTTGGCTTCATACTAGAATCACCTGGGGAGCCTTAAAGACTTCCAACACTCACTCAAGTTGCAATTAATATAGAACAATTAATATGGAATCTCTGTAGCAACCTAAGCATAGTTCATTTTAAAACTTCCTAGGTAATTCTGTACAAACAAGGTTGAGAACCAATGCCTTATCGGTTTGGTGTGTGAAATTGTGGAGCAGTGTATAGTTGACTGGAGGGAAGATGAAGGTCAAAGCTAGAAAGCAAAGCCTATGTTTGGTGATCAATTCAAGGTTCTCATTTCAGAGTGGATGCCAAGAGTATCCGGGAAAGTGTAAGCACACAATGAAGTGTAGCAGAGTGGATTAAAGCAATGTGGCCCAGAGCATTTCCAAAGGTGAAGTGCATTCCCATATGTTCTGCTTATATACAGCTGTCACAGAGCATGTGCAGGTATGCCAGCAAATAGGACACCTTCCAAAATCAGTCTCTCCTTCTGACTTCCCAATATATCTCATGTTTGTTTGCTTACTCTGATGCCTATCAATTGTATTCTAATTGCTAAGATGCCTGTCTTTCCTACTATACTAGAAGTTTTTTTCTTGAATTAGAGGCTTTTATATTATTTAACTTTTTTTTTTTTGAGATGGAGTCTCACTCTGTCGCCCAGGCTGGAGTGCAATGGTGCAATCCTGGCTCATTGCAACCTCTGCCTCCTGGGTTCAAGCAATTCTGCTGCCTCAGCCTCCCTAGAAGCTGGAATTACAGGCACGTGCCACCATGCCTGGCTAATTTTTGTATTTTTAGTAGACACAGGGTTTTGCCATGTTGGCCAGGTTGGTCTTGAACTCCTGACCTCAGGTGATCCACCCACCTCGGCCTCCCATCTTTGCCTACCTGTAGTATTTCCCAATGTAACAAACCTTTGTTGATAAATGAACTACTTGTTTGCATGTTACATAGTACCTTAGTTTGTTCAGGCTGCTATAACAAAAATACTAGAGACTAGGTGGCATAAACAACAAACATCTATTTCTCACAGGTCTGGACACCAGGGAGGCCAAGATCTAGGTGTCGGCACACTTGGTGTGTGATGAGGGCCAGCTGCCCAGTTCATAGCTGGCCATCTTCTCACTGTGTCCTATAGGGTAGACAGAGCTTTCTGAGGTCTCTTTGATGACAGGACAAATCCCATTTATGAAGACTCCACCTTCATAACCTAATCACCTCCCAAAGGTCTCATCTCCTAATACCATCTCCTTTCAGGTTAGAATTTCAACATCTGAATTTTGGGATGCCACAAATATCCAATCTGTAACATAACTTTTAGATACAGTATCAAAAATACTTTCTTTTCAAAGGAATTTGAAACCCTTAGATCAAGGGCATAAAAAAAATGGCATAGGTATTTCTTATTGAGAGACTCCAGAAAATAACTAAAATCCTTCTCTTTAATTAGCTCAGCTTACATAAGGTAAATACATAAGGTAAATTCTGTATCGGGGAGGGAGACATTATGTTCAGATGAGGCATGTTTTGGTGCCATGTAAATCCAAAGGTTAATGACCACGCATGAAGATATTTTAATTCTAATCTATGATTTCTAATTAATTTACAAAGAAAAATTTCCATTGTTAAAAATTGCTCTAAAAAATGATCTGCTTAAGGAAGGTGACTACATGATATAAATGAGAGTGAACAGAGAAATGATTCTGGGTTGAAATATTTTCCAAGGCTGCCTCAGCCATATTCAAGTTGTATTGGTTTTCTGTCAAATAAAACTAATGTGTGCTCATAAAAAGAATGATCTGCTTACCTGGTTGCTGTTGTTAAATTCAACGGCTTTAATAGCAGAGATTGTGTGTATAGAATAAAACTCTGCAGCTACCTGCTTCAGCCAGCTAAAGTTCAGTCTTTTCATTCATTCAGTCAACATTTGTTGATCCCAACACAAAGAAATGATAAATGTTTGAGGTGATGGGTCACCTAATTACTCTGATTTGATCATTACTCATTATATGCATGTATCAAAATGCCACATGTACCCCATATATACAATTATTACATATCAATGAAAAATTGAAGAAAATATTTGTAGAGAATTCACCATGAGCCATATCTTCACATCCAGCATGCTCAAATTCAAGTGAGTAGTTACTACATGCTGTCATAGGTTTTGTTAAAGGGGATTCGATAGATTAAGAAAACAGACGTTAGACTTAAGTGGGACTCAATGCTACAACTCTTTCGTTCAATCATTGATTCAACAAATATGTATAAGAACCTACCACGGGCCATGCATCGTATTAAATAATAGGGATTATTTAATAGGGATACAGGTCACTACAAGATAGTCTTGACTCCTGCTTTAATGGAGTTTACAGTTTAATGGGGGGAGAGGGAGACAGAAGTTAGGTAAAACAACAAACAAAGCAGTAAGTGTGAACTGTGATAAGTGCAATAAGTGCAATGAAGGAAAGAAACAGGGGTCTGAAAGATAACAGAAGAGAAACTAGCTTAGATTGGTTTTCAGGAAAAGCTCCTCCGCAGAAGTACCACTTCAACAGAGACATGGGAATGGAATAGACCATGGGGATGGGAAGTAGCTAGGGCAAGACCGAATCCTTCTAGAGGGTAGAAAAGCAGCCAGTCAGTCTATCCCTGCAGAAAAAGCAGAGGAAGCAGTCTTGAATGGGATTCAATACAGGGATCAGGAGTCAAGGACAGTGCAGGGCTTGACTGTAAGACAGAAACACAGCCATAGAGAGTCTAAGGCAGAGTGGAAGGCTGACTCCAGTGACAGATTCAGTGAGTTTTTACTTGATTGGAAACTTGAAAGAACAAGCCTCTGGTCTTCCTCTGGAGATACCTTTGCAGCATGGTCCCTTCTTGATCTCAAAGAGACCAATTCAGTTAAGAATTTGATACTCCTATCTAAAGCCCTGTCTTCACCTACCCAGAGGCCTTCAGAACCCATGTTGGCCAAGAGTGTGACAACCCCTCCACAGATGTGGAGATCTGTTGGGGAATTAAAGTTCCCTGCAGTCTGGGGAAAGCTAGTCTTCTGGTTCAGTGGACTCTCCCATTGGTCTTTCCCCACAGTTCACATTAGCCTTTTCCTTTGGCCCTGCAGCACCTTCAGCAGAGATTGTGACCACAAGGCATTTGATGTAGCCTTGTCAAACCAAAGGGAAAAAGTTCAGAGTGCTGAAATTGCAAAACTCTAACACAAATATTACAAGCCTACAGAATAGCATATCAGGTACCTGAATATTTCAAGAAGTGCTATTTTTAAAGTATTCTGTACAAACAAATGGATGACATTGGATGTAGTTATATGACTTGAAAGAAATTTAATGTATTTAAATACACAGCTTTTGGCTTAACTAAGCACTGGAGCACATTTTCTCAGGCTTTATTTAGGCTGTGAGTTTCCAGGTTTAAGGAATTATGAATTATTGAAAAGCACTTTGCAAAAATTTGGCAGCAATCCCCGAGCCACAGACTGAATCTGATTTGCAAACTTCTAATATTTCTTCGGTGTAACCATCTATGAAAGGAGTGTTCAAGAGAGATCAGAATGCTAAATGGGGTGAGGGTTTTGTAATAACCAAGCCAGTGACATGGCGAAATACAGAAGGAATACTGTCTAGCAGTGAGAAGATCTGTGTTTTGATTCCAGTTTCACCTCAAAAGCCGTGAAGCCTTGGGTAGCACTGAATCCCTCTGAGTCTTTTTTTTTTTTCATTTATAAAGTGGAGAAAACAATGTCTACCCTTCCTGGACTATTGGCCAGGGTAATTATAAGAAACCAATGTGTGTGTGTGTGTGTGTGTGTGTGTATGTATAAAAACTAAAGCATCAAAAAATGTAAATAACAATTGGATGATAAAATATGGAATCAACCTAAGTGTCCATCAGAGGACAAACAGATAAAGAAAATGTGGTATACATACACAACAGATACTGTTCAGCCTCAGAGAAGAATGAAATTCTGTCATTTGTGACAACATAGATGTGCCCAGAGAAACATGATACAGAAAGATTAATACTTCATGATCTCATATGCAGATTCGTAAAAAATCAAACTCATATAAGCAGAGAGTAGAATGGTGTTTACCAGCGGTTGCGGGCAGGGAGATGTTGGCCAAAGGATACAACATTTAAGTTAAGAGGAATAAATTTGACAGATCTATTGTACAACATGGTAACAATAATTAACAACAAAGTATTTTCTGTGTGAAAATGGCTAAGAGAGTATTAGGTTGGTGCAAAAGTAATTGCGTTTTTTGCTGTTAAAAGTACTTTTAATGTACTTTACATTAAAACCACAATTACTTTTGTACCAACCTAATAGCTTTTTAGTGTTCTTATCACACAAAAAAGTATGTGAGGTAATGCATACGTTAAGTACCTAGATTTAGGCATTGCACAATTACATACTTTAAAACATCATGTTGTACATAATAAATACATGCAACTTTTATTTATCAAATAAATAAATAATAGGGAATGTATAAGAAAAACATCAGTCTCGGTGGAACCTTAAAGTTTGGCCCGGCACGCTGGCTCTCATCTGTAATCCCAGCACTTTGGGAGGCCAAGGCGGGTGGATCACTTGAGGTCAGGAGTTCGAGACCAGCCTGGCCAACAGGGTGAAACCCCGTCTCTACTGAAAATACAAAAATTAGCCAGGCATGGTGGTACATGCCTGTAATCCCAGCTACTGGTGAGGGTGAGGCAGGAGAATTGCTTGAACTCGGGAGGTGGAGGTTGCAGTGAGCCAAGATTGCACCACTGCACTCTAGTCTAGGTGAAGAAGCGAGACTCCATCGAAAAAAAAAACCTCAAATACATGTTTCCTTTACTTTAACATTTTCAATTTTGGGGGTGAGTAACCGCCACCATACTTAGTCTCTAGGTGATTTTCAGGTGTGCCCTCTGGGCATGACAGGTGAATAAAGCTAATTATTTCTTTTGTATGCCCTTTCCTGAATTGCACAAAAGTTTGCTTTTCTGGCAGCCTTTCTTCATAGTTTCTTTCTTGATCTGTGTAAATCCATCTTTAGTTCTAGATTATGACTTGAGATCTTTTCTGCTGCACCTAAGAATCTCACATTCACCTTCAACTTCTTGACACAGAGACTTTCTGTCCCTCCGGGAATCTGCTCAAATTCTGGGAAGCAGGTTGTCCCTTCTCAACATGACAACTTTCTCCTAATTCTACTACCAGGGAAATCTGCCACTTGTCTCCACCTGTCTCGTGTCCTGTGTGTTGGGGTTCAATCAGGCTGGTGGGAACAATATTAAAGATAGTTACAGTAATAGTCAAAAACTCTATTGGAAGGCCTGAGCGTTCACATAGCTTCAGATTGCTTGCCTGAAGGCAGCCAGGCTCTCTTTGCATGAGCCAGAAACATTAGGGTGCAAGTACAAAGGAATGTGGGAAGTTTATCTTACTAACCTGTTTACTTCTATGGGCTTAAAACTAACTTTCATCCTACTGCAGGTACTTTACTGCCTCCTACTGCGGCGGCGGCCAAGGGGTGGGGGGAATCGGGCAGAAGTTTATTACCCGCAAATGGTGTTTGCTTTAGGCCTTTAATCTTTACCTTCTAGTGGTGTTTACTCACAAATTTTGTTATTTAGTCTTACTGAGTAAATGCAAGCCTGACTAGCATATCAGAGAAGTTGCAACTGTTTACAGAGCTCAGCTTGGCTGTAAGTTGCTCAGACCCTCAGCTGGACTGGCAGAACAGATTACCTGTGTGTCAGTGTACTTTATTCATCCATTGCCGAATCAGGAGTCTACAGGAACAGACCCACCCCCCACCCCCAGCTATTGCCCCCGCGAAAGGAGCGCTGCCTCACTATGTATTTCTCAAGTTGGGAGCCAAACTTCCCATGCTCTCAACTATTAGCGGGATCACATCGTGGATGGCTTCCTGAACAGTGCCTTCATCAGGTGAGAGATGAGCCATATAACACACATCATTCTTGATGTGAATGGAGATGTTCTCTCCTTCAGAAATCTTCCTATGCCATTTTGTATTCCCAAACTAAGTGATGATAATTCAAGCTTTAAAGAACTGGTATTCAAACTTTCCCTTGTTAAATTCTGCATATATCTATTGGTCTTCCATCCCCTTTGTACCTACTTATATCACATTGGTGTCTTTTGCCAACATCCTATTACAGATGGAAAGAACCATCCCAGATTTACTTCTATATTAGGTAAGAAAATAACACCATCCACACTGTGACATTCAGATTGATACTCTTGTTCCTTGTGTATCTTTTTTATTCCCAAATGAGCACACAAATTGTGCTATTGAATTGTCAGTGTGAAACTGACTTTAAAGGCATTGAATTGTGACTACCCCAAGGTCAGACCATTTGAAAGATCTCAGAAAGGACCCAATTCTTAGATCATAACTTTGAAGACAGTGGTCTTTTCATCATAAAATTCCCCTTTTCCTCTCTCCTCACCTCCTTTTACTTTTGCATATACAAATTTCATCAACTGCTGCTTTTTAAAATCAGTCAAATCTGGTCTAGAAAGAAAACAACAAATTGAGCCTGAAGCAGATTAAGCCTTTGTATCTAACTTCCAAATCACAGGAAATGCAGGGGACTGAAGACCATGTTAAAGGACCCTATAAAGATGCAATAGACAAAATGCATATGTGGGAAATGTGACAGGACAAAAGACCTAGTTTCTTAAACAACAATAACAACAAATTACAAGGATAAAAGGGGAGAAATGGAGGTGAACTTACAGAGTAAGAAGGATTTTGAGATACTATCAAATATTTGCAACATATGATCTTTAGATCCTGATTCAAACAGGATGGCTGTAAAAAAGAATTGTGAGACAATCAGATAAATTTGAACACTGCTTGATATGCAATATTAAGAAAATAATATTTTGAGGGTAAAAATGCTTTTTGTAATTATGTTTTTTAAAAGCAGACTTATCCTCCAAAAATCCATTCTGATACATTATAAGGGAAATTATACATTTGAAATTTGCATCATAATGATACTAGTAGGTTGAAAGTGGTAGGATTGGAGAGAAAACGGTATTGTCCACAACTTAATAATTTTGAAGCTGAATGATGGTACAAGAGTGCTTATTAGACTATTCCATATATATATTCACATATATATATTTGAAATTTTCCATATTAAAATGTGTTTAAAAGCCAGCTGAATATTTTACTAACCAGATGATTGAATAAACATCATTTAAGCCGGCTGTGTTGATGTAATGTAGACTTGGTCTGAGTAAGGTATTTGATTTATTCTTTCCCTTGTTTACCAAGAGTATGAAAACCAAAAGGCCCAGATGTGTAATGCTAATGGAAACTCTGCAATACCTGCATACCACAGAAGTTATTTGCTTTGTGATACACTACAAAGTGAGTGGAGAAAATGCATATCATTGTTCTTTGATTTGAGCAGTGAGGCTGCTTTCTTCTCTGTAGGAGGAATTAAGAAAAATGCAACATAATGATCCACCTTGTTTTGAAGTGTAATAGCTTTCTGTTGTTACTCAGGCCCCTGTGAGCAAGTGTGATGGATCCTATGTACTATGAGGAGATAAACTACAGCTAGAATTTATTAGAATACCATCTAAGCTATAGAAATAGAGAATGAGAAGGGATTCAGAGATGACTTCAATAGATTCTGTTACATTTTATGTCTTTTAAAGAATGTGATACAAACAGGATGAAAGTTTAGCATGTTTGTTCTCTGTGTCAGGTATATGAATATTTGTTACATTTTTCTCCATTTTTCCTTTTATGATAAAACATTTTAGTGTAAAATATTTAAAGTTTTTCTGAATTTGCTTTGACATGCAGCTTGAGAATTAGAAGAATAAATATAATCAATACAATTTTGCACTCTGGATGGACATCAGAGACAGACTTTTACAGGAATTGTGATTTACAATATCATGGAAGAGACTCTTTCCTCTCATTCCCTTCACACCACCCCTGAAAAGAGACCAAAGATGTAATCAGATTAGTAAGTGTTATGTCTTAAAATGCAAACACTGTCAGGAAGTTAAGACATTGGCTGTCACTCAACTCTTTGTGTAATCATCTAAGATGTATTAGGAGCTGCAAAACTGATTTTTCATAAACCCATATATACACTAAACATTGCATATAGACTGCATAAATAGTATGTCTCACAAATATATGTGCTGTCATTTTTCAAATATATATAATGTTGGGATTAACAAAAGAAAAAATTTTCAAAAACAAATAGAATCCAAAAATCCCTTGGGTCATCATATATTATCTCAATTGATGGGTTAATAAAAGTATAAAACCCATCATGAAGGGTGTCAAAATTTGGAAAGCCCTCCAAAGTATCTGAGAGGGCTGTATTTCATTCTTTCTTTGGTCACATAATATTTCATGGCATAGATGAACTGCAGTTTATTTAGTCAGCCTTTCCTGTATTGGCGAGCTTTCTCTGTACCCAATGCTTAGCCAATACTAATAATGGTACAATAAGCATCCTTGGACATACGATCTTACAAATGGATACCTTGGTTTATATGAGTTAGATTCCAGTAATGGAACTGTAGAATTAAAGACGAAGTGTATTTTAGGTTAAAATAGATGTTGCTATATTGCCTTCCAGAAAGGATGTAAGGCTTTGCAATTCCACAATGTACAAAAGAGCCAGGTGCAGTAGCTCATGCTTATAATCCCAGCTACTCAGGAGGCTGAGGTGGCATGATCCCTCCAAGTCAGGAGTTTGAGATCAGCTTGGACAACATAATGAGACCCCCATCTCTAAATAAATAAATAAATAAATAACAAATGAAAATGGACAAGAGAATCCATTTCCCCAATTCCCCACCAGTAACGGGTTTTATAGTTATTTTTAATATTGTCAATCCAATGGATATAAATGATATTTTGTCATTATTTTCATTTCAATTTTTATTACTACTTATGAATTCAAGCATCTTTTCATGTTTAGTTGACCATTAAGTTTTTTTAATTTGAATTGTGTATTCAAACCCTCTCTGCATTTTTCTATTGTGTGTCTTTTTCTGTCACTCTGTAAGTAATCTATATATTACAGAAATGCTTCATATCTGATGTCTCCCTCTCCCACCTCTCAAGTCACTTTCTATCATACTGATCTTTCTCATTTTCTCCATAGTAACTACCACTCTTTGAAATTATTTTATTAGTCATTTGTTTCCTGTCTGTCTCTGTCACTTTCAATAGAATATAAATTGCATGAAAGCAGCAAATCCTTTCCTCTTCAATATCTCCATCACCTCTGATAGTGCACACAGGATAGGCCCTGAACAATTTTTGTTGAATAAATAAATGAATTAATGATGGCAGTTAATTATGCACAGGTTCATAAAATATAATTCTTGACTCAAGGTACTAGGGATAAATGTCATAACTATGACAACAATATATCCCACATTTTCTGGAATCTGTTCTCTTAATTATACTTGCACTTGTGACACCATGTGTTTGACTTGGTTCATACATACATGCATAAATCATGTGTGGACACAGAAGAGAAAGCAATGAATAATTATTGAGGGGCTATAAAGAATAGGAACAACATCACTAGTGATAGCAAGAGTTTGCCATAAAACCAGGAGGAAAGGCACGAAGGCAGAACAGCTTGGTCAAGAACAAAGAGGTGGGAAATCAAGAGGCATTTATGAGTGAGTAATCTGGTGTCATTAAAGAATGTAATATGTTATTTGAGATAGCAAAAAGAGAGAAATGAATTGTGAATGGAGAGGTGATGATGATCAGGTTATAGAAAATTTACATGTTAAACTAAGGAGTTTGCTCATCATTTTTTATAGAAAATGTAGAGTCATCAGAAGTATTTTAGCAGGGGAAGTGACATAAATTTATAATACAGAAAGAACACTCTGGTGGCAATGCTATGAATTAATTAGAAGGGAAAGAGAAGATTTTATTAGTAACAGTCCTTCTCACAGCTCTAAAATAACTTGTGCCAAGCTAGTACAAGTATATTTTATGGGCAGCATTTTTAATGGAACTAGCAGAGTCAGCATACATTTCCCAAATCAGATGACAGAATAGACTCTCTAAATTTTATCCGTTAGCTTTTGCTGCCCAAGTTTTTTATGCTAAAGAATCAAAAACATATGAGTTTCATTAATTTCCTCAATAAAAAGGATGCTTAAATTGATAGTTACGCTCTTTTTCTGCCAAACGATATCAGTCTCGTAGTATAACCCAATAGTTCTGAAATGCTTTGAAGGAATTTTGTGTACCAAGTACTGTGCTTGATCTTTACCTAGAAATGAGTTTAATTGCTTAGATTAATGTTAGGAAATGTCATCACCTAGACTTAGCCTGTCGCTTGCTTTATTCAGGATAGATACATCTAAATGGTAAAGTTATATTTGTATTAGGCCAAGATAAGAGGAGATATATTTGTCTTCTTTTGTTGGTTTAATAAATGTCAGAGAATACTCTTTGGCATGAATTTTCCAATCTGGACTAGATATTGATCAACTAAAGTGGTTAATTGGCACATCTCCCTTTGGAGAGGTAGTAGCTCTTATCTTAGGGTATCATTAGGTTCTCCTTAAATAATTTGTTTCAATGGTTCCTCTGACAAACTGAACAAAACTTTATTGAGAGGGTGTAGTATAGTTAAAAGGATGTGGGGCTTTGGAGTCAGATATCCCTAAATTCAGATCGCTACTTTCCCACTTACTAGTTGAGTAACATTCATTCAATAAATGGTTGAGAACTATTTTATGCCAATTATTGGTCTAGACACTAGAGATTGAAAGGCTCTGCCTTTAAGAAACCAACAATCTAGAAAGAGAGATAGACAATGAAATAAATAATGTACAATAGAATAATGAACAGTGGTAACACAAACCAATAGGTAATGTGAGAAAGTAGCTAAATGAAAAGGAACCTTGGACCAAAAGATAACAAAGTTTCCAGACATGCCTAAGACTGCTATGTTTGAACATAAAGATAGTAAAGTTTGTTTTATTTATATACAAAACACTGTGTGAACAAAGAACTTATCTGTTTATACCACTGTAATTTCTAGCACCTAAGAGAGTACCTGACATATAGTTTGAGCACAATACATATTTGGTGAAAAAACAAATAAGATAAAAAATGTGTGGGGAAATCATGAGAAATTAAACTAGAGAAACAAGCAAAGAACATATTAGGTTGGGTTTGTATTCCAAGATTTAAAATTATCATTTTTTTTTCTGGATCTGAGTATTTTCCAAATTTAGCTAAGAATTCGAATTCATCTGAATTCTGGGTCAGCTGTTAAAAATGTAGGTTCCAGTCCTCTTCCCATAACCAAATCCTAATCTCTGGGAAAGGAGCCTGGAAATGTGTAGTTTAGCTAATACTTTTATCTAATTCTAATGATTATGTGAGGAAACCAGATGAGGCAAAAAGGATAAAGGCTTTAACCAAGACAATAGGATTAATAGAGGAAATGAGGAAATCCATAAATTATATCATGTGCTAATTAGGTTAGCCTGTTAAAACTCATTAATCATTGGAGAATAATAGAGAGGAAGGCACTTATTTTCTGATTTTTGTCCCTGAGTTAAGTTGATACCAAGAAATACAGTAAAGAATTCCAAAAGAGAAAATGATTGGGAAGAAAAGATCATGAATTCTAGAAAAGTCAAATTTGAAGTGCTAAAACCAAGGGTGGTTCAAAAGGTAATCTCAAGAGAAAAGTGTAAGCTTGAATTACAGGGGCAGATACCAGCACAAAAAAAAAATGCAATGTCTTAATCTGTTCAGATTGCCCCAATAATTCATGTTATGACATTTTGCTTTATGACATATCTCCAATAGTGTACAGGCAAATATTTAGTAACCAGTTCTCAGGGAGCGGGGGGAAAGCCCTGATCTGTGGCATCTGCCAAATTTTGTGATGTAAATACACCCACTATGGTAGATTTCAAGTTACCAAACACATCACAAAATATGGGTTTGGGAAAAGATGTGCATAATTGTTTCTCGAAAGCCAGAAGAAGGTGATTCCACCACACCATTGCCATCTCTGTGTCCCTCAGAAACTCACTTGCAATATCCTTTGGGCCATTCCTCCCTAATGGGTTCATACTCTAGTAAAAAAATTTCCATCCTAGCAATAAACATAATACAAAAAGAAGTCGAGTCCAATATATTTAAATAAAGTGATTCCTTTCCAAACATCTCATCTGTTCTTCCCAAATCCTCCCAGGCTGTAGCACTCTTCTCCACGCTAGCAGGCAGTACTAAGCAGCTGGGTAGAATCATTACTCATTTTCCAGATGTATCATAATTTGGTCAGGTCTGGGTCTTTATGAACTCTTTGGCCTTTTCAATCCTCATCAAAGAATTTACTTAAGTGGCAATCTAGATCTACTGACTTAGAGCCCAAGTTCCAAGATGGTTGGATTCTGATGGCCAGTTAGCTGGGTTTACAGTTCCTATATTCATCTCATCTGCCTCATTCATATGTGTGTCTTCATTCTGCTGAGGAAGTTCCACATCATTCATTTCCTCTACTATGCAGTCTGGCAAAGGAGGCTTTGTAATCACTTCCTGAAGGATGGGGGAGGAAACTTGGATGAGGCAGCAAGAGTACAATACTGCTGGAATTGGTTCACACTTACAAGGAGACTGCAGCTACCTCCAGCATTATCTGGCAGGATGCTCAAAATCAGTCTGATGTTTACCAAAATCTCCTATCACACTACCTCCACACTGCTTGTCTTTAGGACAAAGCTGACGGATTACAATTTGGACTTCTTGATTGCCTTTAAATAAAAACAAAAAAACAAACAAAAAAAAACTTGGGTGCTTGTTGTGTCATAAACTGCAATGTTTTTAGCAATTTAAAGTTGGCATTCCTTTTTATTGTAATCTGACTTGCACCATTTCCTTTGGGATATCAGCTGTCAGACTAACTCTTGATTCTTTGAAAGTAAAGTGCCATTTTTTCTCTAGCTATTTTTAAAGTTTTGTCTTTTATTATTGTTTTACCTGCCTTATAATGATGTATGTAGGTGTGTTTTCTTAGTATTTATCTTGCTTGTGGTTTAAAGTGCTTCTTTAACCTATGGCTTTATTTCTTCTATCAATTTTGAGAAATTCTCAGCCATTATCTCTTCAAATATTGTTTCTGTTCCATTCATTTCCTCCTCCCCATATATGTGTCTATTTACATTTATGTCAGGCTCTTTAATGCCACACATGTTGCTTATGCACTTTTTATAATTTTCATTTCTTACACCATGCAGCTTATGCATCAACAAATGAGAATAATGACATCAGATTTTGGACTTGCCTTGCTAAATTTTCTTTTCTCTGGGATCTCAGCTACTCAACACCTGGCTGCATTGACAGCTCTCCAATGCCCTCAAATTGGTTTTCTTTTGTATCTTATCCAGGTTTTCTAGTTGGTCTCTGAAGAAGGGTTGTGTGGCTGTAAGCTAGTTCATCACAGCCAGAAGCAGAAGTCCAGGACAGAGAAAAGTAGCTGCATTCTGGATATATATGGAAAGTACACATTGAACATTATGTGGAAAGTACACATTGAACACTGAAGGACTTGTTCTTTCATACAAAGTAAGCTGTGAAAGATGAATCAAGTCACACTGAGGCCTTTGGCCTGGGCTACTGGAAGGATTGAGTTGTAATTTATGGACACAGAAAGAGGGCATGAGGAAAAGGCTTGGCAAGGGAATATCAGGAGTGAATTTTGAGATAACTGTTTAAAAAACAAACAACAGAAGGTGTCCAGGAGGCATTAATATATGAATCTGGAGTCCAGAGAAGAGATACAGCCTGGAGATATAAATGTGGAAATCATGGGCATATGGATGATGTTTACAACCAAGAGAGTAGATGAAGTCACCAAATGTAGGAGTGCAGACGAAAAAGAGATAAGATCTAAAGAGTAAGTCCAAGAGAACTAAAATTTATGTAGATGTCAGGGAGATGAGGAGAAACCACCTAAGGAGAATAGAAAAAGGAGCAGAAGGGAGATAAAACAAAAAACAAAAAACCAAAAAAACAGATTCAGGAAGAGAGATTTAAAAAAAGAATCTACTCCTCTATTTGGATTCCAGGAACGCGATATACGTATAATGTGATATCCTGGAATCCAAATGGAGAAGCTAGTCCAAGAAAAAGACAGTCAATACTGTATCAAATGCCACTGAAAGATCAAATAAGATGACTGAAAATTGACCACTGAGTTAGAAACATGGGATCATTGGTGACATTAATGAGAATCATTTCAGCGGAGGGTGGAAGATGTTTGATTACAATGGGTTTAAAATAAAATGGGAGAAGAATTTACTCTCTTATCCTTAGTCAATGTATTAGTCTGTTTTGACACTGCTATAAAGAAACACCTGAGACTGGGTAATTTACAAAGGAAAGAAGTTTCATTGACTCACCACTCTGCATGGCTGGGGAGACCTCAGGAAACTTATAATCATGGCAGAAGGAAAAGAGGCACATCTTACATGGTGGCAGATGAGGGAGAGGGAGCAAGAGCAGGGAAAACTTCCTTATAAAACCATCAGATCTTGTAAGAACTCACTCACTATCATGAGAACAGCATGGGGGGAACCTCCTCCATGATCCCTGATCCAATCACCTCCCACCTGGTCCCTCCCTTGACATTTGGGGATTATAGGGATTACAATTCAAGATGAGATTTGGGTGGGGACACAAAGCCAAACCATATCAGTCAAGTGCATCAGGAAATTATTTCTTGCTGTCTATGTAATTGGAATTTCTAGACAAACAATTCATCTAAAATTCATCTGATTTCCTGGAACAGATTGGCACGATTCATGCATTCTCAAGTCTGGTTATTTGAGTCTTTAAGCATACCTCCTTTAAAGTTATCTCTAGGATCTCTTCATGAAGACCTTTTTTGCACTACATATAGTTAATAGTCACGAGTAAGTTGTTAAGATTTTGTATACTCTTCACACTCCACAAACCGTCATCTGGAGCGCTGAGGCAATATTGCACAGTGAGGAAAATGTAAGTAACTTCTAGAACCTGAACTCTAACAAATACTTGCCCCTGGAGGCTTTTAGCAGCTGCCTCTGCTTTCTCAGTTCTGGAATTACATTTCCGTGGATAATTCCAGCCAACACTCAGAGACATCCCCACAATGAGAATAGCACACTCAAGACACACACACACACACACACACACACACAACTTCTAGTGGCCACTTGTCAAACTATAATATTTTCTGTGCACAAGATTCAGAGCTCAGAACCACACACACACACGCACACACGCACACATATACACACAAACAACTTCTAGGGGACACTTCTCAAACTATAGTATTCACTATACAAGCTTCAGAGCTCAGAACCACACAAACACACAAACAACTCTTGTGAACTTTGGAAAGAAAGGGGTACCCTTGACTCTAGCAATTCTGGCATATGTATGTGTCACAATCCTTCCTTCCTCCTCTAGACAAAATTTATTTTCCTAAGACCATTGAATTAGGTTGGTAAACTCATTGATTTGTTTTTATGTTCACCCTTCTTCAGATACCTGCCTTGAAATCTCAGAGGACTCCACCACTGACATAAATTCTCAGAACACCATCAGTTTTAATCCTCCTTCTAAATATCTCACTCAGTATTTTGAACTCATTCAGAGTTCAAGGTTATTCTGAAGAACAGAATGAGAAACTGACATCTCGGACAACAAAGATGCCATTTTAAGTGATTACTTTCCATCATCACAATATACGACATGGCATATTCTTCAGGATATGCTGACTGCTAGAACTAATGTCCCCAAAATCGCAATCACCAAACATTAGCACAGTGTTTTCTTGCTTACGTTAAAAGATAAACTTAGGCACATTAAAAATGTAACAAGTTTGAGAATTAAACAATTCATGGACTGATCAGCACAGGAAGGCAAGCAGTTCAGCACTCCACTGGTGGGAGGGGCAGGTGAGAGAGGAAACTTTTATGAGATGTTTATGAAAGAAAGACAAAGAAAATATATTTGGTTAGATAAAATGAAATGTTCCTTATTAGAGGTTAGTTGGAGATTTCTGATTGGCAAAGTCTCTAGTTAGAGGTTAGTCGGTTGTTTCTGATCGGTTAAGCTTAAAGTTTATTTTACTGTTTACATTAAATTGGGTTTGGATTTGCTTAAGTAGGAACCCAAGGTCCCAGAGCTGTCTCAGCCTAGATGCCTCTCAGTTAAACATTTTAACACTTATATACCCCAAGATGAACATTCCTGGTCAGGTGGTTCTCCTGGGCACCTCTACACTAAACAAAACCTCAGGAACCCAGGCTGCTTCCATTCTGTGGCTTCAAGGTCCTTCTGACATCTTCAGCCATCCAATAAAGGAAAGAGAGAACAGAGGTTTGCACAAAGGGTTTTGAAGCCAGTCTTCGAACTTGCATATCATCTCCACAACATTTAATTGACTGGAAAGTAGTCGTGTGATTTTTATCCAATTTCAAGGGAGATAGGGAAATGTAGTCTTGTGTGCTCAGGAAGAGGAAATATAATTTCTGAACCTCCAGCCTCTCTCTGCCATAGACTTCATTCTGACCACCAAATTTTCAGCTCATTCTTTGTCCTATGTTTCAAATCACTCATCCACTCATCTATGAAGATGACTCAAAATCACATCCAATCACAACATCTTCATCAGAGTTCAGGATCTCCACATGATGTGCAGTCCTTCTATCAGGGCTGGATATGGCTCCTTGTTTTCTGGTAGCCTATGAATTAAAACATCAGTTATCTGCCTGTAACCACCACCACCCACACAGGTGATATGCAATAGTGGAACAGAAGCAGGACAACAGTAATAAATGCTCCCAGTTACAAATGAAACAAGTGGGAAAAGCCTAGAAGTCAATGATCTACAGCAATTCTCAAGTCCATTTGAGTAGAAAATGTCAAGAGCCCTGACATTGTGATAGGAAAAGTTGTTTGAAAGGGTGTTGCTGATGCTGTCCAGGAGGAAGGTCCTCATCCAGTTGACATGGTTTGCCTGTGTCCCCACCCAAATATCCCCTTGAATTGTAGCTTCCATAATTCCCATGTGTTATGGGAGGGACCTGGTGGGAGATAATTGAATCATGGGGTCAGTTTCCCCCATATTGTTCTCATGGTAGTGAATAAGTCTCACGAGGGCTGATGGTTTTATAAGGGGCAACCCCTTTCGCTTGGCTCTATTCACTTTCTTGCCTGCGGCCAATGTAAGATGTGCCTTTCACCATCCGCCATGATTGTGAGGACTCCCCAGCCATGTGGAACTGTGAGTCCATTAAACCTCTTTTTCTTTATAAATTACCTAGTCTCAGGTATGTCTTTTTCAGCAGTGTAAAAACAGACTAAAACACCACTCTTCTTTACAGCTGGCTTCATCCTCTGCAAGCTCCATCTTGTTTGTCCCTCACTCCTCTTGGTCATACATGAAGTGGGAGAGGGAGGGAGAACACGCCTTTTGAGACCCTTGGAAGACAGCCTTATGCTTATGGAATTTTGGAGTTCGAGTGGTTGTCTGAACTCTAAAATGGTCAAAACTGGTGTTCGGTGGTTTTTAATTTTGTCTGTTTGTTTAGTTTATGGCTTACTTGTAGACAAAAATTCCTCAAAAACTTAATAGGCTTCTGATCAATTTACTTGCAGGTAGTCATGTGTGCCAGAAACCACATTCAAAGATCTTTCCTAGACATAATTCTCAAATATGGTTTATCTCTCTGCTTCCTTGCCACCATACTAGTTAATCTCATTCAACTTAATACCAGCTACCTTGAGGCTGTAACTTCTGAATGGGAATACCTTATCCTAAAACTGATCTTTCTTCGTGTGAATCAGTTTATTCACCTGAAAATGTTTACTAAGCTGTTGGTGGCTAAAGTTTTTTTTTCTTTCCTTTTCTTCCCTTTGTGTAGTTTCATTTCTCACTGTTTGCATTCTAGAAACAGCTGACTTTTTCAACATTGCAAAACCTGAATTTCCAGACTCTTTCTATTTCCTCCCATTTATACTTGCAAACCAGCCAATTCCTTCCCAAGCTTTTTCGTAGCCAAACACAGCCGATAAAAACCATACACCATTAAAATTATGCTTCCCATTTCTTTTCCTAGAGTTCACTTTCAGTAGGCACATATTCTACCTTCCAAGTGTTCACAGAAAAAAAGTTTTACCAAATGTTTTGCCACTGCACAAGAAGATCATCATTTTTCCAGTGGTCAGTTTCACCCTCCTATTAACTGCCACAAATTACTAAGCCAATTCCACATATTATAAATTCTTGTTTTGAAAGCACTCCATGTCGACATACAAACATCTCTATTAGAATAGGCTAACTGCTGTAGCAAACATCTCAAAACCTTATTGGCTTAATGAAATAAGATATACTTTTAATTCAAGTTTGATGGTTGTCTTAAGTGGTTCCTCTGCAAACTGTGACTTAATAACCCAAGTGGCTTCTATCTTATGGTTTTGCCATTTTACAAATTCAAGGCAATCCTGGAATAATCTAGTCAGCAGATGAGGGAAATGAGAAGAGTTTAACACAGAAGATTTTATGATGATGTCTAACATTGATATACATAAATTCTGTATATGTTTCTTTTTCCAGAACCCAATCACATGGTCCTACCACATGATTAGGTATTAGGTCCTAACACGATTAGGCGTTAAGAGGTGATTAGGTCCTAATTACCTAACACCTGAAATCGCCAGGAATTAAAGTCTTCCCATGCATCAAGGAAGAGGAAATAGGATTAGTGAGCATCTAGCTACTTTTAGAGTAAAATTCAGCTAGAGCCACAGATTATCCTAATGTCGGCAAGTAAAGATCATCCAGTTCTAAAACATGCAACAGAAATGTATGAAAAACCCAGCCAGAGTCCTGAAAATTTACTTTGTTAGTATGTTAACTAAAATGCATTGAGAATTTTCTATTTGCCAGGTATTCTTCCAATTGTTTCATAATTATTAAATTATTGTCCTTAAAATAATCCCATAAGGCAGTTGCTATTATTATACCACTGTATAGATGAGAAAACTGAGGCATAAATGGGTTCAAAAACTCATCCAAGATCTCACAGCTAGCAAGTGGCAGAAGCAGAATTTGATCCCAGGCAATCCGGTTCTAGGGTTCTAGAGCACGGACTCACCCATTGTATTGTTCACACTTTCTGATTTCTCCATGAGTGTCTCAAGTGACTAGTTTAGTTACTATTGTCTAATGGCATATTCTCTTTTCCCCTCTCCTGCCCAGAGAGGCATTTTCAGTCTTGTCTACTTGTTTCCAACACTTTAGTGTTTCTCTAAAAGTCTACTCTTAATGTATTCCTACACTGTTCTAGAGCTGTATTAGTGAACACTTTGGGAGATTATCATCCAATTTATAAAGTGACAAGGGAAGAGTATAAAGGGCAATTAAGAAATACATTGAAGGGATAGTGAGGAGAATGAGGCAGCCCACATATCACATATGCAGAGCGTGAGGCAAGAGCACAAACAGAGGCCCACATTCCATATGTCTAACACTTAAAAGTTATACATTAAGCCAGCACGATGTTAAATAAAATATACTTCATCCTCCTACCATGAAAAATATAATATCTTGGAATGCCAGGCTGAATACAGAATTGTGGAACTCAAAATTTCATGCCTGAATGTGTTAGCATGGGAAGGAGCTAGCTTCTGATCCTCTGCCTTCCTTCTCCCTCCTGTGGGTCCATCCTATACCACAAAAGGCCTCTCACACATATGGGAAGATGTCTCAGTGTGCACATTTGAGCTCTGTCCACACCATGGCAGCAAATAGCCACTCCTAGGTCTTCCATTGTGAGGGTAATTTCAGAGAAGAGGTAGGGACTGGAAACCAGGCTGGCTGTTTCATAGGAAATTTCAGGTTCCTGACTATCCATAATATAAGTCTGGTGGAAAGGAAGATAAGTTCTGGGTGGGCACATTTTCTTGGCCCCCAGAATTCTCACACTGTGGGAAAGGTCATATGAGGCCCAGAGCTGGACTCTCTGAAGAATGGAACTGAAACTCCTGACTTTCCCTTCTAACCATAAGGGAGTAACAGATAAGATTTGCCCTCCAGCCTCCAGCAGCTGACTTGAATTACAAACATTGTTAAAGACAGTTCTTCAGATATAAGAAAAATAATAACAGATGATAATTTAAAGCAATGTAAAGAATTAAGAATTCCAGAAGTGATCAATATGTGGCAAAATATAGAATGTGTTTTTCTCATTTTTAACCTCATTGAACTATAACTGATCATTTGAAGATGTTCTCTGAAAACACTAATCTACCAAAATATGGAGTAGATAATATTATTATTCAATTAGCATTTAAAACAAAATGTATTTATCAGACATAAAGAGAAACATTTCATAGTAATAAAGGCACTACTTCATCCAGAGTACATAACAATTGTAAACTTTTACACACCTAATAACAGAGCTTCAAAATACATGAACCAAAATTGATAGGATTAAAAGATGAAACAAAGAAACTGACAATAGAATTGAAATGGGAAATAAACAAATTATTATTGTAGTAGGAGATTGCAGCACTCCTCTAGCAGTAATTGATGGACAGGCAGATGGAAAATCAGCAAGAATATAATGCCCTTGAATAATCATTTCAAACGATTTAACCTAATTGACATTTACGAAACACCTCACATAATAGCAGCAGAATACATATTCTTTTTCAGTGAATGTAGTAGTACATTTACCAAAATAGATCATATGCTAAGTCATACAGCAAGTCTCAAAAAATGTAAAGGAATTAAAACCATACAAGGTATGCTTTCTGACCATAACAAAATTAAACTAAAAATAACTAACAGATATCTGGAAAATTCCTCCAATACTTGGAAATTAAACAACACATCTCTAAATAACATATGGATCAATAAAAAAAATTGTAAGAGAAATTAGAAAATATTTTAAGCTGAATGAAAATGCAAATACAACATATCAAAATTTGTAAGATGCAGTTAAAGCAACATTTAGAGAGAACTTTTAGCACTACATGGTTATATTAGAAAAGAATAGAAGTGGCAAATCAATTATCTGAGATTCTACTTTTAAAAACTAGAAAAAGAAGAGCAAATCAAACTCAAGTAAATTGATGGAACAGAATAGAGGCCAGAAATAGACCCACACATTTTTTATCAACTGATTTTTGACAATGGTGCCAAGATGACTCAAATCATAAAGGAGATAGTCTTTTCACCAAGTGGAACTTGAACAATTAGACACACACAAAAAAAAATTAACCTTGATCCTTACCACCCCTGTGTATAAAACTTAACCTGAAATGAATCATAGATCTAAATATTACAGTTAAAACTATAAAACTGCTAGAAGAAAATGTAGAAGAAAATCTTATATCCGGAATGTTTAAGGTCTCTTAACAAATTGGTAAAACTAAGAAAACAACTCAGTTTTTAAAATGGGCAAAAGATTTGAATAGACATATCACCAAGAAACAATGACAAACATACACATGAAAGGGTTCTCAACTTCGTTAGTCATCAAGAAAATGAAAATAAAGACCACAGAGTTATCACTGCGCATTTTCTGGAATGTTGGAAATTTAAAAGACTGAGTACCACATGCTGGCAAGAATGTGGAGCTATGAGAACTCTCATAGATTTTTGCTGGAAATACAAAATGGTGTAACCACTTGGAAAACATTTTGGCATTTTCTTATCCAATAAAGCATCCAATTATTATGATACCCCCAAATCCCACTTCTGGGTATTTACTGTGGATAAATAAAAACACATGTCCACACAAAGACTTGTATTCAAATGTTTATAGCAGTTTTATGTATAATAGTTCAAAACTGAAAACAGCACAAATGGCCATTACCTGGTCCTCAGATGATAACCATATACTGTAATACTTAGTTATAAAAAGGAAGAAACTACTGATATGGAACAACATAGATGAATTCCAACAGCACTCTGCTCTGTGAAAGAAGTCAGATACCAAAGCCTGGCTACGGTATAGTTGCCATTTATACACAATGGCATCTTAGAAAAGATAAAATTATAATGACAGAAGAAAGATTAATATTTGCCAAGAATCAGGAGTAGAGGAGAAGATTGATTCCAAGAAGCAGGAGGACAGTTTTTGGGGTGGTGGACATGTTCTATATCAGGATTATGGTGGTAGTTTCACAACTGTAGAAACTTACCAACTTGTAGAAATTTACCATGTATCTGTAAAAACTTACCAGATTGGACTCTGATAATTAATGAATGTTATATTATGTACGTTAAACCTCAGTACAACTGATGGTTTTTCATTGTTTTTTGTTTTTGTTTTTGTTTTTTTTTGTTTTTGTGAGACGGAGTCTGGCTCTGTTGCCCAGGCTGGAGTGCAGTGGGGCAATCTCAGCTCACTGCAACCTCCACCTCCCGGTTCACACCATTCTCCTGACTCAGCCTCCTGAGTAGCTGGGACAACAGGTGCCCGCCACCACACCCGGCTTATTTTTTGTATTTTTAATAGAGACGGGGTTTCATCATGTTAGCCACGATGGTCTCGATCTCCTGACCTCGTGATCCGCCCACCTCGACCTCCCAAAGTGCTGGGATTACAGACATGAGCCACCGTGCCCAGCCAGTACAACTGATTTTACAGAGTGTGGACCCTACAGCAGGGATCCCTTTTGCCTGAGTGTAAAGGCAGAAATGAAGATTTAAAAAAAGAACAAGCAAAAGAAACTGAAAACGTTTAATTTATAAGGTGAATAGAGACCCTGGTCATTATATTAGTAGTAGCCAACAATCACCACCATGTATCAGCAACATCTCATATTTAATGGTGGTTCCTATGTGCTAGACACTCTTCTAAACTTCTTGAATTAACTCTCTTAATTTAGATAACAATCCTGGTAGTAAGTCAAGCCTTTTAGTGAGGACATGGTTGGCACTGAATGCTGCATACAGAGGAGGACGAGAGTGGCATTGGTTTTTGTTTGTTTGTTTTGTTTTGTTTTGTTTCAAGTTCTGGGATACATCTGCAGAACGTGCTGGTTTGTTGCATAGATATACATGTACCATGGTGGTTTGTTGCACCTATCAATCTGTCATCTAGGTTTTAAGCCCTGCATGCCTTAGGTTGTTGTGGCATTGTTTTATGCTAAAGCATGTGCATAGCAATTAGAAGGATGGGTTAAAGCTGCATTGCTATAGGTTAACCATGAATTAGGAGAATTGAAGAAGCAGAAACAAAGAATGTAGACTGTTCCTTTAAGAACTTGGCTGTCTGTGAAGAAAAGAAGTGATATCGGATTATAGTAAAAGGAAAATTTGTGTTTTTAGGATCTGACATTTTTAACATGTTTATAGAATAAGAGAAAGGAGCTAGAAAAGATATAGATTCTAAAAATATAAGTGGTTGGGGAGATACTTGGTGAAAAAGGAGAACTTGGGTTCTTTACCTCTTAGAGTCTCACCTATTTTCTTTCTATAAAAATAAAAATCATAATCCCAACTACAAAAATTTCCATGAGAATTACATAAAATAAAATATGCATTCTCGCCACTGTAGTTATTTTACTTCCTTTTTCATTTATTATTATACTACTTGCTCTGTAAAGTCCAAACGAGTTACAAGAAGTTAACTTGCTATAATATTATCTTTCTGGGGTTTTCCATGAATCCTATTTAAAAGGGCAGGGGCAGAAAGAACTCAAGAAGTTTCAAAAAGTTATAATAGATATCAATGGCCACATCCACATGCTGAATAGGAAATGAAGTACAGGAATAAATGTGATACTATTTGGAAATAGACAGGAAGAGAGGATGAAAGACTGAAATAAGAAAACACATTAACCCCAAGGAAAAATTTTATCGAGTACTTTGCCATTGGAGTAAAATAACCAGTACTTTTTATCTCAGATGATTGCAGCATTAAACTAACCAGACAAAAATGTTTATAAGCACCCTTGATTGCCTTCCATAAGTGGCATTAGTAATGTAGATCAACAAAACAGATGAACTACGTGGGATTAACTGAACTATAAAAGTAGGGGTAAGAATGAATATTGAATTTTTATTTTTTAAACTATAATAATCACCCAAGGGACACATAAAGGCAGTCAGGAAATGTCAAAGATAAAAATGTTAATTAGAACATTTGGTTTCTTCTTAAAGCAAGCTGCAGTGTTGTCCTTTTTTTGACATTTGGAAGCTTTAAATTCTTCTCTGCCAACTCACCCTTGACTCATATACTCTTTCCTTTAAGAAAAAACAAAATCAGCGAAGATATTTACTTTTGGAGTTCATAGATTATGACCTCACTGGAGAGGTAGGTATCATGGAATCAAATAGCAATTCAAAGGTAAAATCTGCAGAAATATATTGCTAACATCCTGGAGAATATTCTGTATCCCTCAGAGTAATATGCAGGAAGTCACTTTACTGTTCTCTGTGCTATCTATATTAACATTTAGGTAAGAAAGAAAACCAGAGTTGGTAGAATGAGAGTGTGCTTTAGGGAAGCATAGAGCGAGCATATTTCAGAGAACGGAGAGCTCTGCATGAATCCCATGCATAAGCAACATCCACTTATATGCTCCTCACACATAGAAAGCACACATACATATAGACACATGTACGTGTCTGTGTTTGGCATCTGCACAAGAATCTTTTGAAGAGCTGGTTAAAAATACAGATTCCTAGCCGGACACAGTGGCTCATGCCTGTAATCAAGCATTTTGGGAGGCTGAGGCAGGTGGATCCCTTGAGGCCAAGAGTTTAAGACAAGCCTGGCCAACATGGCAAAACCTCGTCTGTACTAAAAATACAAAAATTTAGCCAGGCGTGGTGGTGGGCGCCTGTAATCCCAGCTACTTGGGAGGCTGAGACAGGAGACTCGCTTGAAGCTGGGAGGCAGAGGTTGCAGTGAGCTGAGATCGTGCCATTGCGCTCCAGTCCAGGCAACAAAAGTGAAACTTTGTCTCAAAAAAAAAAGCCAGGTGTGGTGGTGCACACCTATAATCCCAGCTACTCCAGTGGCTTAGGCATAAGTATCACTTAAACCTGGGAGGCAGAGGTTGCAGTGAGCTGAGATTTTGCCACTGCACTCCAGCCTGAGCAACAGAGTGAGTCTCTCTCTCTCTCTCTCTCACTGTCTCTCTCTCTCTCGCTCGCTATATATATATATATTCCAGCCGCACACAACCCAACTCCCCACTCTATCCACTTTTGTTAAGTCTAGGGTTATACTCAGGAGTATGCATTTTTAACCATCACTCCCAAGTAATTTTTATGCAGGAAGTCTGAAGACCTTACTTATAAAAACACTGTTATAGAGAAATTTTTAAGTTGTTCACACAGAGGAAAAGAATGCTACTGTAATTAGTAGCTTTAGCTAAGCTGCCCTTGCCTTAAGAAGAGTAAGAAAACCTAAGTGATCAGATTTCTGGAGCTCTGGATTCCTTTAGGTGACACAGTCATTCGGTAATGAGAGGCCACACTGAATATGCAGACTCATCCGCTACAAAAGTAATGCATTGATTTATATGCACATTCAGAGTAAAATACCCATCTATGCATAATTTGGCACTTTCTATTGCTTCTGTGCTAGAGATGCAAAGCTACAGAAGACAGCACCCAGAAGGTCCTGGCTTCTATGTTTCTTGATCAGTTTCATCTCTAGTAGCCTTCATCTTAACTACACTTTTTTATTCCACTCCTACATGACCACATCCTGTATAATTTAGCTTCACTTAAAACTGCTGACTGGGGATGGTGGCTCATGCCTCTAATCCCAGCACTTTGGGAGGCTGAGGCGGGTGGATCACCTGAGGTCAGCAGTCCAAGACCAGCCTGGCCAACATGGTGAAACACCGTCTCTACTAAAAACACAAAAAATTAGCTGGATGTGGTGGCGGGCACCTGTAATCCCAGCTACTCAGGAGGCTGAGGCAGGAGAATCGCATGAACCCAGGACGGGGAGGTTGCAGTGAGCAGAGATCGTGCCATTGCACTCCAGCCCAGGTGACAAGAGTGAAACTCCATCTCAAAAAAAAAAAAAAAAAAACTATTGAAACTCTGAAATATTTCCATCAAATATTCTCCCCAGTAACCACAAAGACTTATCCTTCCAAACTGGGCTTCGCCAAGACCTCTGTTCCTTGGTTCACCTCCCTTTGCCAGGGTCCTCCTGCCTTCTCTTCTGGTTCATTTGGATTTCATCATCTTAACAATTTTCTTGGCACTAAAAGCCATTTTCAAGGGTGATATTTGTTCTCCCCCAAGTATAAAATGACTGTCCTCTAGTCTTGTGACTGGGTCTTTAACATCTCCCATCAATATTTACACTTGTACGATTCTCCCTCATCAACCTTGAGTATGTGTCTTCTGTCCCACAAGACTCATTTTTTTCTTCTGCTTCAGCAACAAATTTCTTGAAACAGTTGCTACTCTTACTTTCTATGCTTTCTAAGTTAATATTCCCTTTTCAGTTGACTGCGCCTACCACCACCACCACCAAATCCCATCTACCGAAACTACTTTGAAAGTCACTAATCACCTTATTGCTGAATCCAGGATGCACATTTTTGTCCTTTTCTCTCTTGACCTGCTGGTAGTACCTGACTCAGTTGGCCTCCCTCCTCAAAAACTCCCTTCCCTGGACTTCTATGATAAGAACTCTATGACAAGCTGCTGTATCTGTGTTACAGCCGACTCCTATTCTTTGCTGAATTTTTTTTTTTTTTTTTTTTAGACAGAGCCTCACTCTATCGCCCAGGCTGGAGTGCAGCAGGAGCGATCTTGGCTCACTGCAACTTCCATCTCCCAGGTTCCAGCAATTCTAGTGCCTCAGCCTCTGGAGTAGCTGAGATTACATGTGCGTGCCCCCACACCCAGCTAATTTTTGTATTTTTAGTAGAGACGGGGGATTTCACCATGTTGGCCAGGCTGGTCTTGAACTCCTGGCCTCAAGTGATTCATCCAATTCAGCTTCCCAAAGGGGTGGGATTACAGGCGTGAGCCACTGTGCCCTGCCTGCTCATCTCTTAAATGAGAGTACTCTAATTTCTTTTCTAGAATTTCTCTTCTTTCGATTTACATATATATTTCTGAGGAAATTCCATCTACTTCCATGTCTTTAAATATTATATACAATCTGATGAATAATACCAAGATATACAGATGGCAAACAAGCATATGAAAACATGCACAACGGTATATGTCATTTTGCAAATTACAGCAACAGTGAAATACCACTACACACCTATTGAAATGGCCACAATCCAAAACACTGAAAACACCAAACTGCTCACAAAGATCTAGGGGAATAGAAACTCTCATTCATTGTTGGTGGGAATGCAAAATGGTATAGCCACTTTGGAACACAGGTTGCTAGTTTCTTACAAGGCTAAACATAGGTGTATTATATGATCTGGCAATCATACTCTTTACCCAAATGAGCTAAAGATTTATATACAAACAAAAACTTTCATAGGAGTGTTTATAGCAATATCATTCATAATCACTAAAAATTGAAAGCAAGCAAAATGTCCTTCAACAGGTAAATGGATAAACTGTGATATATTCGTGTAATGAAATATTATTAAGTGTTTTTAAAAAAGAGCCAAGAGAATATGGGAAATCTCTGTACTTTCTGCTTACTTTTGCTATGAACTTAAAACTGCTTTTAAAAAAATAAAATAAAATCTGTTTTACAAATTGAGCTATCAAGCCACCAAAAGACTTAGAGTTACATTAAGTACATATCACCTAGTGAAAGAAGCCAGCTGAAAAAGTTCTATGTATTGTAGATTCTAACCCTATTACATTCTGGAAAGGTAAAACATTAAGTAAAAAGAGCATTGGTTTCAGGGGTAAGAGGAAGGGAAAAAATAGGTGGAGCACACGAGAATTTTAGGGCAGTGAAACTATTGTGTATAATACTATAATGGTAAACGTATGACATTATGTATATGTCAAAACCCAGAAAATTCCGCAACACAAATAGCAACCCTTAATGCAAACTAGGGACTTCAGGCAATAATAATGTTTCAACAGTGGTTCATCAGTTATAACAAACGTACTGCACTAATGCAAGATGTTGATAACAGGGGAAACTCTGTGTACCTGATATGGGGGGAAGGTCTATGGGACTCTGTACAATTTTTCTGCAAACCTAAAACTGCCTTAAAAAATAAAGCCCACTTCGAAAATAACAAATTAGCTTTTTAAAAGTCTATTTTAAAAATCTATCCACATTTTTCCACTGCATTTTTCATACACTTGTTCAGGCCACATCCACATTTGCCTTTAATTTACTATTACCACCGCCTACTCATCTTTCAATTCCCCCTCTAATCTATACATTACACAGAGTCCACTCTGCAGCAGGTGTGATACTTTATAACTATATAACTATATAAAAATAATCAACAACCCCATCAAAAAGTGGGACATTAACAGACACTTCTCAAAAGAAGACATGTATGTGGCCAACAAACATATGAAAAAAAGTTCAACATCACTGATCATTAGAGAAGTGCAAATCAAAACCACAATGAGATACTATCTCACGGCAGTCAGAATGACAATTATTAAAAAGTCAGGAAACAATAGATGCTGGTGAGGCTGTGTAGAGATAGGAACGCTTTTACACTGTTGGTGGGAGTGTAAATTAGTTCAACCATTATAGACAGTGTGGCAACTCCCCAAGGATCTACAACCAGAAATACCATTCGACCCAGCAATCCTATTGCTGGGTATATACCCAGAGGAATATAAATCATTCTATTATAAAGATACATGCACATGTGTGTTCACTGCAGCACTATTCACAATAACAAAGACATGGAATCAACCCAAATGCCCATCAATGATAGGCTGGATAAAGAAAATGTGGTACATATACACCATGGAATACCATGCAGCCATAAAAAGTAACGGGATTGCATTCTTTGCAAGGACATGGATGAAGCTGGACGCCATAATGCCCGCAAACTAACACAGGAACAGAAAACCAAACACAGCATATTCTTACTCATAAGTGGGAGGTGAACAATGAGAACACATGAACACAGGGAGTGGAACAACACACACCAGGACCTGTCAGTGGGGTGAGTGGAGGGAGAGCATCAGGATAAATAGCTAATGCGTGTGGGGTTTAATACCTAGGTGATGGGTTGATAGGCGCAGCAAACCACCGTGGCACACGTTTACCTATGTAACAAACCTGCATGTTCTGCACATGTATCCCAGAACTTAAAATAAGACTTTTAAAAAATAATAATCATAATCATGTTTCTCTTTAGCTTCAAATACTTCAGTTGTTTCCTGTTGCCTTCAGAATAGGATTATGAATCTTTAACATGGATCATTAGTGTCTTATGACCTCACTCGCCTCTCAACTCCCCACAAAACCTGCCCCCTCCTCTGCTGAATTGCCTGCAAATTCCCAAGCCTGTTCTGTTTTTACTCCTCTCGACCTTGCTCATATAAATCCTGTTCTTTTTCTAGTCTCGCCTTAGACATCTTTTCCTCTAAGAAACCATCCCAGTTTGGCCAAAAATAAGTCCTGACAACCTTCAAGTTTAAAAACAGAATTTTATGAATTTCCAATTTATACATCCAATAACTCACTTGATTGCATTTTAGTAAGACCCTGAGAAATGCATTCAAGTCTAGACTCTGGCTTTAATGGGTAAAACAAAAGCATCTGAGAACAAAAAGAAAAAAATATTCCCCTCAGCCATATGTGCGTGATTGGCTTTCCAAGTGCAAATGTATCTGGACTGGATATCAGCCTGGATCCAAATGAGGACTCCCATGTCACAACCAAAACAAAGTTAAAGTGACCCCTGGGAAATTGACAGGTCATCACAGCTGTTCTGGAGTGCATGTGGGCAGATTACTCCAGGTGATAGTGGTGATTGCTCTGGAGTCTTAAATATTATTTAAAAAAAACAGTCCAGCTGCAAAGGAAGAGTCACTTGGGCCTAAAAGGAAGAGGTGAAGGGTCAAAGCCAAGGTGAAGGTCTGAATTAAAAACATGCTTGGTCCTCAAAGCTACAAGACAGGAGAAGAGGCAAACGTTTTCTCAAATACTGAAGCCTAAAAGTGTAAACAATGGCTATGCATTTTCCTCCTTTTCTCAAACACAATTCGATAAAGTGATGAGAACCTCTGCTAGAAGTGGTGATAATTGCATCCAATCATCTTTAAGCAACTGGACTTGGCTTTGTCAAAAATGTGTAAATGGCAGGCCCAGATTTTAATTCTTTGAAACACAGGTTGAGAGGCAGAGATCCAGATGGGGGAAGGGAAAGGGAAAGTATAAACTGGAGAGTGTCAGGCAATGCCGGGAACAAGAGAAGGTGATAATAGTCCTACACCTCAGCCTCCCCAGACACCCAGGGTGGCCTTAAGCTGAGGGAGATGGAGGGGGTGGGACTGTTATACAAGGGACCACAGCCAGCATTCACTTCTGCAGCTGCCTGGACACTTAGTTAATCTGCCCTCTGCCTTAGACCCTCCAATACAAGTGATTGCTGCACTCCCCTTGGAGTGCTGGTTCAGGCGTTTCGTTTATTCATTCATTCATGCACCATTCATTCAACAAATATTCACTGGAACCAGGCACTGGAGATACAGTGACAAATGAGACAGACAAAATCCTTGATCTCACTGAGCTAACATTCTGGTTGGGGAGAGAGACAGTAAGTAGATAAACAAATGCATACGCAAAATAGTGTCAGAGAGTGATAAGTATAATGCAGGAAAAAAAAAGCCTAGGTTAAGAGAATAGAGGGACAGCATTAAGAAAAAAATAGTAAATGCATGCTGGGCTTAATACCTAGGTGACGGGTTGATAAGTGTGGCAAACCACCATGGCACACATTTAGCTATGTAACAAACCTGCATATCCTGCCTATGTACTCCGGAACTTAAAATTAAAATTAAAAAAAGTTTTTTAAGAGAATAGAGGGACCAAGGGTGATGTTTTAGTAAAGTGATCCAAAAAGTCCTCTTGATGGTAACATTGAAGTGGAGGCTTACAGGAACTGAGTGAGTAAGTCAGGTGAGTGTCTGTAGCAAACAGTTCCAGGCAGGTGCACAGGCCCAAAGTGGAACAGGCTCAGGAACACTTCAAGAAAGAGCCATAAGTAAGGTAAAGAGAGGACATTGGTCATCAGGGAATCTTAGCCAGGCCACAGCCTTGCTGACTTTTATTCTCAGTGTGATGGGAATCCCTAGAGGATTGGGTGCAGGGAAGCAAATTTAACAGGTTTATTTGTTTGCAGTAAAAGATACACACAATCTTCCATCTTAACAATTTTTAAGTGCACAGTTCAGTGGCATTAAATGCATTCCTGTTGTCCTGCTATCACTATCATCCTGCCACAGAGCTCTTTTCATCTTGCAAATCTGAAACTGTACTCATTAAACAATTCCTGTGTGCCTGCTTTTCACAACTTCTGGAAACCACCGTTCTCCTTTCTGTTTCTACTCATTGGACAACACTAAGAACCTCACAGAAGTGGAATCATACAGTCTTTGTCCTTTGGTGACTGGCTTATTTCATTTAGTATAATGTCTTCAAGGTTTATCCACATTGTAGCATATGCCAGAATTTCTTTCCTTTTTAAGGCTGAATAATATTCCATTGTATAAATATACAGTTGTTCCTCAGTATCCGTGAGAGATTGATTCCAGAAACCCCGTTGAATACTAAAATCCAAGGATGCTCAAGTCCCTGATATAAAGTGACATAGTATTTGCATATCACCTACATACATCCTCCCATGTATTTGTAATGATCTCTAGAATATTTATAATTCTTAATACAATGTAAGTGGTATGTAAATAGTTGTTACATAGTGTTGTTTAGGGAATAATGATAAGAAAAAAAGTCTTTACCTATTCAATATGAACACATTTTTTTCCCAAAATATATTCAATCCATGGTTGGTTGATTCCATGAACGAATAACTCACTGATTCAAAGAGCCAACTGTACCACTTTTTGTTTTTCCATTCATTCATTCATTGTTGCACCCTTGGTTTATGTCCATTTTTTGGCTATTGTGAATAATGCCACCATGAACACAGGTACACAAATCTCTCTCTGATACCCTTCTTTCAATTCTTTTGAGTAAATACCCAAAAGTGAAATTGTTAGATTGTATGCTAATTTTGTTTTTAATGTTTGAGGAAATGCCATATCATTTTCCATAGCTGCTGCACCATTTTACGTGATTGAGTTTATATTTTTGAAGAAACACCCTGGCTACTTAGTGGAAATGGAATCAGGGAACACAGTTAGGGGCTACCGCAGTATTACAGGCAGTCAGTGCAATGTTGATGACGATGTCCCACTGGCTGAAAGCTCGGGAAACTGATGATGGTGATGCTGGGCTTGGTTTAGGCCACCAGGCCTACAGCAATGGGAGCACAGCAAGATTTGTGGAGGACTAGATGACTCCATCCACAGTCTCTTCTCAGTCAATAATCTCTATGAGAACTTTGCTGAATTTGACTAGAGACTGAAGTATGAGTGATACTACATACAACATCTCGCACACATACATCTAGCTAAAGAAAGCTGGGAAACAAGGCAGGCACTTCTTTTGGAAACCAATTCCCAAGGGAAGACTGAAAACTAAGAACCCCAGACAGGCACCACTCTTCACCAGGGTTCAGCTATCCCTTCTGCCGTAAATATGACCTCAGGGCTAGATTAAGGAATGCAGGTTTGTTCTGTTTAAGAGCAAACTGCCACATCTTATTTGTTTTTGTGCACACGGACCTGGAAAGGTTTGGAGATATGAGAGGGGGTGGGCTGTGATTTCTCAACTTCACTGTTTTTTCTAACAGTGTTCAGTTATTTTATTTTTGAGGCAAACCAGCGTACCTTTTGTTCAGTAGATCAAAATGTTCATCATAATTGTTTTGTTAATAATGACATTTAATAAATAGCTTCTGTTTCACCTTTTTAGGATATGATCTACAAATCCTTCCCAGGACCTAAAGAGTTTTTGAACTTTTAAAATGACAAACATTTTATCTCAAATTGCTAGGTTAAAAACACCTCAGATAATAAGCATGTGTTTATTTTAACACAGTAACCTATTCCACACTAAAGAGTTCAATATGAACAGCCAGAGGATTCAAGACTTGATGAAAAATAAGACAAGTCTAATTCCCTGCTAGCCAATTAGCAGTGTTTCATTAGCAGAGCATTAATACTCCACCCATCTAGAAGAGTCTTTCAATCAAAAACTACAAAGTCACATTGCTGATTGTCTACTGAAATCCACTTTCCCGCCAGATTACACACAATCCCAGAGGCTCAGAAGACAGATGGTGCACACGGAACTCTCAAGAAAAAGTTAACAGGGATAAGTAAATATATAAGTGGTCAAGAGGGAAAAAACTGGGACCTGTAAGGTTTTGGGGAGCATTTCCTCACCTAAGTGTTTTTCATCACACAATATTTTATATTCATGCTTTTCCAGGATTGTCTTATATAACAATAACAATTATCATTTGCATTTAAGTGTTTAGTTTACACAATGGTTTTATTATACACTATCTTTTTTAAAAACCCAAAACTTCTTTCAGTTTATTCAAAACAAAAATACACATAGAATTATGAAAATATAGCTTTACTATTTACACCACATAGGTAGATGCTGCTGTTGAAAGGCTTACAAACTGGTTTTCAGGTTTTTAAAGCTCATCTCTATCCCTGAATATAGTATACCTATATTCACGGGGTATTAATTTCTGGAAGGAGCTCTCAGGTGGACAGCTTGCTATATCTTGGGCTTGCTCTCCTGGGGTGATATCTGTTGGGTCAGGTCCATGATGGAATTCTCTGTGCAGTTTTCCAGAATGTAAGTCAAATACAAATTGCTTGAGTTTTCCAGAAATTAATACATCTTCAAAGCCTCCAAACACATACATATGCCTAAAGCTGTCAATAGCGATTACAGAACAATCTGCTGGAGTTTTCTCCAGCATTTAAAATGGAGAAGATCTCCATGAGGTAGGTGAACCCAATTCCATATGTGAGAAGTTCAGGTGTCTTAATTAAAGTGCACACCTCTTTGACTTACACCTTGTACAGCAAACACTCATGAGTGTTGGGGGACACTCATGTAAATGATTTTGGTTTGCTGTTGGGAACATGGAAAGAAGGATTTTAAAATAAAGACTATATTTTTTTACAAAAAGAAAGAATGGGTGTGCATATTGTAACTTGGGGGTGTGGTGGCTGCCCGGGTTCTATGGTTGCACATCATAATAGTTTTTGCTCATGCTCAGACATTAGATGGCCCTAGCGTCTTAACCCAGATTTTCCCTTGATGTACTCTGTAATCTCAGGGAAGCTAAATAACCTAAGCCTCAGTTTTACCAATATGTAATGTGGGGAAAGTAATACCATCTCCCTCTTGGGGGTCATGAAAACTGAATGTCGTACTCTGCATAAAGTGGGCCCCCCAGTGCCTGGCACACAGTAGGTATCAATAAGAGGAGGCTACTGTGATGATTCTCGTCCATAGCTCCCAGAACCACAGAGAATACAGCCTTTGGGGTGGGGGGCGGTCACAGGTGGAGGTGCCAAGTTTGAGTTTAGGAGTCTACCTACTGCTGCTTAATAGGCATCAAGGGCTTGGAATACAGAACAGGGCCATGCCAACGAAACAAGTTGAGATAGCTCAGAGAATGGAGTTTCTTCTTTTCCTGGCCTTGTAAAAGCTGCCGTTGGCAAACACCTTTCTGAGTTCCTACAAAATTCTCCACTTAGTTGTTTCTCTGTGACTCACTATTAGTGAAATGCTGTCTATTTATTTATTTATTATTTATTTATTTATTTTAGAGATGGAGTCTTGCTCTGTTGCCCAGGCTGGAGTGCAGTGGCATAGTCATAGCTTACTGCAGCCCCAAACTCTTGGACTCAAGCAATCCTCCTGCCTCTGCCTCTTGAGCAGCTGGGAGTACAGGTGCACACCATCACGCCTAGCTAATTTGTTTTTAATTTTTATCTTTTTACAGACAGGGTCTCGCTATGTTGCCTAGGCTGGTCTTGAACTCCTAGACTCAAGCAATCCTCTCACCTCAGCCTCCCAAAGTGCTGAAATGTTCATCAAGAAAAGAGTATTATTTTTTGACACTTGGTTTCCCAATCTATTTTTAGAACTGAAGCCCTCTTTCAGGTTCTCTTAATTCAAATTTTATTTGATCATTTTTTTCAATCACCTCTCTTATGTAAAAACGTCATATATAACCTATAGTTTATTTTTAATTGCAATAATTTCAAATACATTTTATCTTGAAACTTTGACATTCTTTCACTGTTTTATATCTAGTAGCTACATTTCATAAACACCAGGTACCCAATAAATGTTGATCAATGAATCAATGTGAGGTACACAAAGGTGTAGAAAAGTCGAAGTTTCAAATTACTAGCCAAGAAATGTATGCTGCCCCATGGAATTGAAACATCTACCTGTGAGTTGTCAAGAATGGTAGAAAGTTTTACCTTTAGGAACACTGAATATAGTCCCATGATGGGTAGGCCTTTTATTTTTATTTTATTTTATTATTTTATTGAGACAGAGTCTCACTCTGTCACCCAGGCTGGAGTGCAGTGGCATGATCTTGGCTCACTGCCACCTCCGCCTCCTGGATTCAAGCAACTCTTGTGCCTCAGCCTCCTGAGTAACTGGGATACAGGCATGCACCACCACACCTGGCTAATTTTTATTTTTATTTTTTTGTAAGGACATGGTTTTGGTATGTTGCCCAGGCTGGTCTTGAACTCCTCGGCTCAAGCAATCCTCCTGCCTCAGCCTCCCAAAATGGTGGGATTACAGGCACGAACCACATTGCCTGGTTGGGTGAGACTCTTAAGCAAACCCCACTGCAGAGAAATACTTTCTATTTCCCTTTTTCTCAGCCTTCCCCCATCCCCTTCCTCCACTACAATACATATCACTGAGGCAGCATATTCATATAAGTAATACTGGTGTACTGCCAAAATAGTTTTTGTTGGAGCCTTTCGAATAGCACCCTTCTCTGCACAAATTCCGAACCAATTGAGGAATAAGACAGAGAAAGGCAGATGGAAGGTCAAAGTGTCAAATGTACTACTGATTGCACAGATGCCACTCGCTTCCCCATCTGTTCTCTCTCTTTGGGATCACATTTCCAAGGCTCCCTTGAAGTTAGGTGAGTCCACATGGCTACGTTCCCTGCAATGGAATGCAAGTGGCTATGACATCTCCATTTCCATGCATCCTTCTATTCATGATGCTTCACTCTCTTTTGCGTTTCTGGTGAACAGGAATGGATATTCAGGGAAACCCTGAAAGTTACACGTTGAAGAGAGCAGAGCAGAATCACTGCATGGAGGAGTGGGGTCCCACTTACCTGAACACCACCCTTGGACTGCGATGAGACAAAGAAATAAGCTTCCTCCCCTTATTTACCAGATTTGTCAGTGTCTTCTATTATCACAGCTTAACCTAACTTAATTCATGATAAGGTTGATGTTGGAGACAGTGTCTTACGTCTGTGTGTAGGCAAATCTTAGCATCAGGCAGACTTCTCCATCCAGCCCCTCTGACCAGGGTTTCCTCATGTTCTCCCTGCTCCTCATCCCCCAGGGCTGGCAGGATCCCAGCAGAAAGCTTGCGCCAATGACCCTTCCTGTGATTATAAATAACTGTCTGGTTAGCTGCTTCTGGAAAACACTTTGGGTAGTTTTTTATGGAAGGGTGTGAGGAATAGGATTGAGAAGTAGAGATAAAAGGGAATACATAAATAAAAGAAGAAGAAGTGGGGAAATAACCTCCTTCTGTATTAGCCTGGAATCTAACCCTGGTCCACAACCAACTCTACTTCTCTTTCATGAGCTAAATTTTGGCATCCTGTCCACGTGCTCCCCTGAATCCAATCTTCGCTTGCTTAGATTGGTTTTTCTTTCCCATCTCAGCCCACACAGCTGGGAGTTCTGCAGAAGCAGAAGTCTGCCAAAAACAATAGTTTTCCTAAATATTCAAAAACAGGGAATTGTTACATAAATTATGAAGTATCTGGTCAGTGGAGTATTCTTCAATCACTAAACATGATAAACATGAAGACTTTGTAACAACATAGAAAACGTCTCCAAAATCATGTTACTGAAGAAAAAAGCAAGTCATCAAATTGCACATGCAAGGTTGTCACAACATAAAACAATGTACACATGGGAAGAAAGCTTTGGATGAAACACGGAGAAAATAAAGCAATGATTGGGTTAGAATATTGTGCTAAAAATATTGTTATTGTTTAATTAAACTTATTTTGTTTAAATGATAAAAGAAACAGTTTTTTGCTGTCCCTACTCAACGATGCTACAAAGGGGTAGTACTCCTACCCCTCCTTACCATCCCTGGGGATCACCCCAGTTGACAGCAAAGAGACACCTGGCAGAGCTCTGAGAGGGGCCTGACTCCAGACACCTCGTGGTCTGCACCAGTTCAGAATCTGAACACAAAGCCTGCTGGTACTTCCATATGTCCTTGCTTTATTTTTAAGGCTTTTAAGATTCTAAGCATTTTGATGGTGCTGTTGTCTCCCTTAGTAACTAGACACCCAAATAGAAATACTCCTAGCCTCCCTCCTCTCTGATGATCATGGTTAATGTGACATTGTTATAGAGGGCTAATGGAAAATCTATGTCCTTAGATCATTTGAACAGATCAATATAACTCTCTGCTGACAAAATTTATGAATGTGGGATTTGCATTCCTTTCACTGTTCAGGAAGGTATTTATAACAGGGTCAACTTTTAGCTATTTTTGTCGTCTTGAAATCTACATAACGAATGCATATGTGAAAAGCATTCAATGCCAGTAGGATGCAAATTAATGCACACTGCACATATTTCTTACTTCAAAACATTTCATATCTCAGAAAGCTTAGTAGTTTATCACTGTCCTCCCCATCTCTATCCCAGCAGCTGTGTCCTCTTGGTTGAAGGCAAAAGACAATGTGCAGTTGTCATTCATGCATACCAAGCCCTTGCCTTGGCCTCCCCAGTGTGAAATCTATGAGGGAAACTTTCCATAGATATGAACCCCTGGCTCCAGGCTTTGCAGAATGCCCACAGAGTTCAAGCAGCTTCAGATAAGGCCCTCAGACAAAGGAGAGAAACCACCCTGGGAGCAAATTAGACAGAAGGATAGAGAATATGACAGCTGAACAAACCGTAGGTATTCTTGCTCAGGGGGATGAGATTTGAAAAAAACATAAGCAGCCACTGGATGAGATTAATAAATTTTTGACCAGGGAATTTGACCCTAAAACTCATTTCTCAGTTCAGTGGGGGCAGGAACAAATCACAGGCAGCTGACAGATGCATACAACACACTGTGAGGCCGGGTGCAGAGAAGCAATGCCTGCCCCAGGCAGCAGTCTCCTCTGTGGTCTCCCACTCAGCCCCTGATCAGGGTTAGTCAGAGTTGATCTTGGCTGTGGAAAACCATATCACCCCTTTCCCAACCTCCCTTCTCACCTCCAGCCCTCTTTTTCCATCTTGCCCCATGTCAAATACAATTGCCTACATTTCTGTTCCCTTCTTTGTCTTCTGCAGAACTTTCTTTTTCCCCTGTATTATTACTTATCACACTTTCTAGTAATTATTTGTTGTGCTTGTTTCCACCGTTATGCTTTCAATATTCCTTGAGGACAATGTCTTTTTCCTATCTCTGTATCCACAGTGCCTAGAAATGGGCCTAGCACCTAGTAGGTGTTCAATAATCTTTTGTCATATTAGTATTGACTTTCTAACCTAGAGACAACCAGAGTGCTCTCTTTCTAGACTGGAAGGCCTATGAGGAGAGAAAAGGGCTTTGTTGTTCACCACTCTTATTCAGTCCTCAGCAAAAAGAAGTACACATTAAGGATATATTGAAAATCAAATTATTCTTTACAATACTCTTTCCAGAGATATCTGCCTTCCACAGCCTCTTCACGGATACTTCTCCAGAAATACTAGGCAAGACAGAGGAAGAGCTATAATGTTGTTCACCGTAAGAAATAATATTTGTAATTACCCTCTGCTATAGTGCTGATTCTATGTGGGATGCTCTGGAATTTGAACAGCAAACACAGGACTCAGTGTCAGGCCCATCACACTGGAGCCTCCTAGATGTGCTTATACAAACGATGGGGAAGGTATAAACACATCTAGGAGGCTACAGTGTGACGTGGGGCATGATACTGAGTCAAATAATAATGGATGTTATTGAATCTGAACACCTCTGTGCCAAGCAAAGATGAAGATGCTCCCTATGGGCTAGAATAGTGATGTAGTTTGGCAGTGTCCCCACTCAAATCTCACTTTGAATTGTAATAATCCGCACTTGTCAAGAGTGGGGCCAGATGGAGGTAACTGAATCACGGGGGAGGTTCCCCCATACTGTTCTTGTGGAAGTGATTAAGTCTCATGATATCTGATGGTTTTATAAAAGAGAGTGGCCCTTGCACACGCTCTCCTGCCTGACGCCATGTAAGATGTGCCTTTTTTCTCCTTTGCCTTCTACCATGATTGTGAGGCCTTCTCAGCCATGTGGAACTGAATGCATTAAACCTCTTTCCTTAAATAAATTACACAGTCTTGGGTATGTCTTTATTAGCAGCGCTAGAACAGACTAATACAAACAGGGTGGAAAGTTTTAACATGAGCTTTAAGCCGCATTTTCCATGTAACCATCACACCTAAAGGCCTTTTTTTTTTTTTTAATTGAAATGGAAACTTCTTATTTTATACTTGGAAATGTAGCATTGTCTTCTGAATTCATTAAAATTGTGTAGTGATACTTCTAGTTCAAGGTATAAGAATGTAATAAGAAAAGGTTCTCCCTTCCTTTCATGTTAACGAATTTGAAAATATAAAAATCCATACTGAAGAATCAAAAGCCTTCTAATAAAACTGATTCCACCAAAGACATATTGTTGAGACATTTTGAAACGATATGAGAATTAATACCACAGGCCAGGCGCAGTGGCTCACGTCTATAATCTCAGCACTTTGGGAGGCCGAGGCAGGTGGATCACTTGAGGCCAGGAGTTTGAGGCTAGCCTGGCCAACATGGTGAAACCCCATCTCTACTAAAAGTATAAAAAATTAGCTGGGCATGGTGGTACATACCTGTAATCCCAGCTACTTGGGAGGCTGAGACACAAGAATTGCTTGAACCCAAGAGGCGGAGGTTGCAATGAGCCAAGATCATGATCGTGCCACTGCACTCCAGCCTGGGTGACAGAGCGAGAATCTGTCTCAAAAGAAAAAAAAAAAAGAGAGAGAGAGAGAGAATTAACGCCGTGATGTTTGCCTCTTTTCAGAATTCCAATGTTTTTGCTGTGTTTATGAGTTAAATTCAAACAAACTCTTTGTATGCTATTTAAGTGGGTAAAAAAGGAAACTTTGACCAAGAAAGCAAGTCTCATCAGTATAAGGTCACAAATCTTAAACAGGATATTTTAGAGAGATAAAGTGTCTTGACTCAGTTGAAACTTGGACAAAGAGGAAAGTAGTGAGTTATGAAAGAGTCCTAGTATTTTAAAAAATAAATGGTCTTAAAATTCACTGATAGACCTTGAAGAAACTAAAAGGCTTTGGACTAATCACTGTTTTTCTTCCCAACAAATGCGTATCAATATTTTAATAGTTCTTCAACTGAAGTGTTTTATAGAAATATTGCAAAGCTCAGAAGAGCCAATAAAAGCTGGACAATTAAAGGAAAAAACAAGAGTTTCAGATTCTTGCAAATTTGGGTTCACTCATAAGGTAACTAGTTGTCCTGGTTTGCGTGGAACTGAGGGATTTCCCAGGATGCAGGACATTCAAGGCTAAATCCAGGATGGTCCTAGGCAAACTGGGACAGCTGATCATCCTAATTTCTAGTTCTAGAACTTTCTAGCCAAAGGAACTCATTACAAATACTACCCCAAATTCTAGTTTCCTCCTCTCTAAAATGGGAATCATGGGTTGTTGTGAAAACTTAAGATAAAAGTACAGTTCCTGAGATGTTCAAATTGTATTTGGCAATCAGTTCTAATGGTAGAAATATTAAGTAAGACTAAAATCTCACCCAAACTCTATATTTGACCTTCTTTTACCCATCAGACAAAGAGTTTGCATTATTTTACCATATTCTTCTTCATGTAGCCAAGTATACTCTTCAAATTTTCAATTCAATGGGGTTGTGAAAAACTGTAAATCTTCCCAAATGTTGAGAATCTGAATAGAGCCTTTGATTTATTTTAAGCTTCTTTAGAAAACTGATTTTATGTCAATTCCAAAAGAAGTAAGTTTTCTCTCTTTCTGAAACTCCAGACATTCTGAGAACTCTTCAGTGAGCCTGAAGCCATCTAACACTTGGGCAGGTTGGAAGCCATCTTTGATGATAGTGAGCTACTAACAAATCTAGATGGATGTCAATATCCAAAGACTGCTATGGGCAGGGGGCATTGCTGTGAGCCACCAAAGATTCTGTCCCATGCATGTTTGAGTTGTAAAAACAAAGCAAAGTCCTTTGGGTCAATATGAGATGTTGGAAAGTAGGTCCATCTCGGAAAGGAACTTTCAGGAATTATGTGAAGTGTCTTGGCTCCTGTTGACTCTCTGGGATCAGGGACAGATTGCTGTCTCAATAAGGTATTGGAGTGGAAATCAGAAAAAAATTCTAGGCTCAAGACAGTCAAGTATACCAGGTTAAATAATAGTGACAATCTTCTCAATCAGACCAAATATCAAAAACAAAAGCAGAAAAATAATTGCCACCTACTCCCTACTGGGCAAAGTAGTTGCTGAAGTGAGGCTTCCATTTGGTTTTTTTATCTGGCCAGAATTGAGCCAAGAAGGAGCAAGCTGTTACTGCTGACAGCAAAGGAGTATTGAGGCAGACAGGGACTAATATCATGGTACCAGGTGGTTTCTGAAATTTGATGTTTTTCAAAAGATGTTCCTTAAAACTGAATATGAATGTGATTAGTTATTGTTTAATTAAATAGTGAATCTGTCAGAAGAGTATAAAGCTGCATTTCTTTTTCTTTTTCTTTTTTTAAGATGGAGTCTTGCTCTGCCACCCAGGCTGGAGTGCAGTGGCATGATCTCAGCTCACTGCAACCTCTGTCTCCCGGGTTCAAGTGATTCTCCTGCCTCAGCCTCCTGAGTGGCTTGGATTACAGGCATGGATGGGCCACCATGCCTGGCTAATTTTTGTATTTTTTTGTATTTTTAGTAGAGACTGGGTTTCACCATGTTGGCCAGGCTGGCCTCGAACTCCTGACCTCAGGTGATCCGCCCACCTTGGCCTCCCAAAGTGCTAGGATTATAGGCATGAGCCACCACACCCAGCCTAAAGCCGCATTTCTAATAAAATTTTCATTTTTTTGTGTTGTATAAAAATTGTGCTGTTTAATTAACCTCACCATGCATCTGAGCAAACAAGAACTTCTAAGTTCCTTCCCCTGTGCCTCTGCACTATAAATCATGTCTGATGTGATAGACATGAAGAGGATTATGAGAGCTGGCCAATCTTTAAAAATTACATACTGACAATGAAATTACAATGATCCCAGTAAGAAGCAAGGATAGAATATCACTAAAGAGATTAATGTCCTTGAATAGGGAAGTCTCTAGAAACTCAAACACCAAGAGATAAAGAGAAGGCTGAGGGGGAATAGCATACAACGAGAAAAAGAGAGGAAGAAAGAAAAGAGAAGAAGTTGCCTTGAATCTCTAAGCATAATATTAAAATACCTAAAACTCTCAAAGAGCTAAGAAATGTGAAGCATGCTAAGACAGCAAACACACATTTTGGAAAGTAAATATGTATTTTGCAAGTAAAAATGTATTTCTCAGGTGCCTGGGCTACTGATGTAATGTTAACAGGTGACAGGGAGATAGAAAGGAACTCAATTTGGATTTTGCATTGGTCTGCTTTGTCAACAAGCATGATTTTAATTCTTAAAAGGGTAGAATAAATATTGATAGATGTATAAGGTCTAATAAAGCAGCACCTAGCCTCTCTGAAGTGGTCTGGTTCCCTGGCTGTATAAACACACATCCACAGTGGAGTGTGCTTCGAGAATGTGCAGTACTTTGTGGGATTGTGGAGACTGGATAAATGTGTTCCCACTTATCTAAAAAAGATGCAGATGGATCCTGTCATTTATGAACTAGTGAGCTTGACACCAAATCCAGGCAAATCTCTGGGATGGAATATTAATAGGTTGATTTGTGAGCACGTACAAGGGGAAGTGGTGAACACTAGCAGACACCACGGGACCCATAAAGAACAAATCATGCCAAACTGGTTACACACACACACACACACACACACACACAATCTCTAGAATAGTGGAAATAAATGCTTCAGATGAATCTGGATTGCAGAAAAGTCTTTGACAAGGTCTTTCATGACATTCTTGTAGAAGAAGTGGAAATATAAATGGAGAGAGAAAACAAAGGTAAACTCCCATTTCGTGATTATTACATCTGGCATCTCGCCAAAAGACTACAAAAATTAATGCATTTTGTCTGCACTGGGAAGGTCTTTTTCAAAGTTAAATTAATAACAAATGATACCATTTCAATCAGATGTGTAAACTACATGGAAAAGGTAGGAATACCTAATACATTGAATAGAAAATTGTTAAATTGTTTTTGGGGGGGTAAGTAACTGGAAGTCATAGTACTTTCTGAGAAAAAGTATCTTACTATGTCACTTGGTTTGTTCAGCACAATTAAACAAGTGGCACCAGATATAAATATGTGAGGAAAAAATTATGAGTTAAATCTGGAGCAAATTCTATGAATTTAACTCATTCTGTGAATTGATAAGAAAGCATATCAATTAATTTTTGAAGTGTAGACTGAAGAACTCCAGGTTCATTTGGAGCATAGTCTGAAAAGCATTGTATTATACTAGGTCTCCAGATTTATTTTTCTGGAATCAAGATTTTTTAAAGAATGAGAAAAATTGATTGATATTTAAATAAGATACAGTTCTATACTAAGAAGGGTCCAATTATAAAAGGATGAGGTATGTCTGAACAGCAACATGGAAAGGTTTCTGGATTTTCACCAAGTGTAAAACATTCATACTAACGTTGTGAAAGAGAGGCCAGAATTTAAATGTGAATTTAGGCTCTGTTAAAGAGGTATGTTAACTCATGAAACAAAAGGCATGAAGCTACCTTCAACTCTATGCTGATTTGTGTTTTTCTGAGAACCACACACTATAAGGGATATTGACAAGCTGGAGTACATACCGTAGAGAACATTCAGGATGGCAAAGCCATAAAATAATTATGTCATATGAGGAACAGATGCAGGAACTAGAATTGCTTAGCAGGAAGAGAGAAGTTGCAGGGAGACTATTGTCTTCAATTTCTCTGGATGTGGGCTAATACACCTATAACCAGTGGGGCCGGGAAAGGGTAGTGTTGAGTGAAGCCCAGAGCCAATGTGGAATAATCTCAAGGGTGACTGCTATCAGAGTCAGAACAATTTTTTTTCATTTTTTACTTTTTCAATTTCCATTCTTATTTTAGATTCAGGGGGTACATGGGTATATTTGTTACAAGGGTCTATTGCATGATGCTAAGGTTTGGGTAGTTTTTTTTGTTTTTTGTTTTGTTTTTTATAAGTTTTCAAAGTCCAAGGTTGCAATTCTTTAAAGGAAAGGGGTGGTGGAGCCATGGCACAAAGCCAAAATAATCAGAGAGAACTGGGAAGCCAATGAGCAAGGTATCACAGACACTCCAACGATTAGGAGTGATGGGAAGGGGTAGGGTAAGACAGAGGAATTGTTGAGCCACTGGATGGTAGTGACTTTCCTTATGACCCTCCTGGCCATACTCCTGCCTTGTGCATTTTAAGGTACTAAAACTAGAAGCACCTATCAACCCAACCTCCCATACAAGTGAGAAGAAGATAAGGAGCTTGGTATCCATGGTTTTAGCATGTAGAACAGATGACTGAATTTTAAAGTCTTGTACCAGGAGGGAATTGATTTTTAATTCAGAATATGTTGCCAAAAAGAGACTCAAGTTCAGATCACCAAAAGAAAAGTCAGAACCAGAATTCAGAGTCAAAAACAGGATGGGAATCCAGAAATGGGAATGTGCAGAAAGGATAACGGTGAGCAGAGAGAATAAAGGAAACTAAGCTTAGAAGATGAGAAATCACAGTGCCAATGCCCACAGTGGACTTTTATGTAATTTTCTCATCGCTTAAGTGGAAATGCCATGTGAATTTTGAGGGACAAAAATTATCAGGATAGAGATTGTTCTGGGGAGACACTCTTTTGGAACTACCCATTTCAAGGACAAGGCACCAACCCTACAACTGTAGCTGCTTGGCACATACTGTTTGGTAAAATTTAACCACATGAGGAAAGCAGCCAAGCTGAGCTGGGACAGACTAACCTTGTTGTATGTATCCCAGCAGCTTTGAGTTGGCATGGTCAAAGCTCTTCCATCAAGAAAGGCAAGATCTTCTCAAGGTAATGTCCCCAAAATTAATGTAAAATAATTTTGGGGTATTTTTACTCCTGTAGAGTAGAATTAACTTTGGCTGAGAGGAGCTGAGTGGTAGGCTCAGGTCTCAAAGTCATTGCAAAAAGTTCTGCCCAGTGGAATATTGTCCCTTTTATTATAACTGGCATGGCTATTGGCCAGGTTTAGATAGAACCAGTCAAGTTAAAAATGAATAACACCTTTGGCCTCAGAAAGAACATGGCTATGTGAAATAGATATGTTTCTTCTTTTCCTTCTTGAAATTATTAAGCCTATTTCCGGTGTAACAGTGAGGAACAAATCACCAGTAGTATCTGGCCATCTTTGATCATTCCAGAGAAGCGAGTCTTACAGCAAAATCATTCACATCTTATCTGATCTCAAGAAGTTGCCTTTCCTGCACACAATATCATATTTATGGGCTTCCAAACTCATATCTCTTGGGGTTTTCCCAGAGAAAGGGCCACTGCAAGCTTCCAAATTTGTTCAAGGAATTATTTAATATGATATCCCAATAGATAAGAAACTTTCTGTCCAGAAGGTCCGTGTAGGATCAGATTCACAATCACAGACAGATGTGAAAGCACAACACAAGCTGAAGAGCATTATTATTTGTTCCTCTACCTCAGAAAGCTTTCTACCTTTCATTCTCCCTAATCCATAGAGATGGTGGGTACATAAAACACCAATTCCATTCACAGTTGTTCACCATGGTACTAGACCAGAAGATGGAAAATCAGCAAAAAAAGGTAGTGGTCTCAAATGATTAAGACTTATTTATTAATAGAGGACCTTGTTTGGAACACAGAGAGGGAGTATTATGCTAGGCAGGTGCACAAGTACCAGTTAAGAATCACTAACACAGCTGTACCTTTACTACTTCCTGATTTAAGAAAAAAAAATACCTGCTAGTAGATGGTCCATCTGGATTGCCAGAGAAAGACGTGACACAATAGACTATGAGAGAGATCTCCTCAGGCAGGCTGAAAGGAACAGAGGTAGTGCTGGTGGTAGGACTCTGGAAAGCATGGATCTTAGTAAGAGAGACATCCTAGTTTCCAGTCAGAAGAGGCTTGATCCTCAGAATTTGCCTGAAAATTTAGGATTTTTATGTTTGACCTGGATATCAGTGCCAATTCTCCAGGGATGCAGAACACGTCCCTCACCTTCCTGGCTGGTGAGCAGGGTACATTGGGATATGAATTGAACTTTGCTGGCAGCCTGGTGGTGTTTAGCAGTGATGATTACATCTGGCATCTCATGGGCTTATGAGCAAAATGCTTGTTCATAGGGCTTGCTCTCATAGTCTTACTCAGAGAGACCAGAGGTTTGGGTCTGCTGGACAGTTTGTAAGACTGCACCCTCAGGGTCTTGAAAAATTGAACCCACAAGATATGCCTGTTTATCTGAATCACAGAGCTATAAGGAAGGGCTGCTGGCTCCCAACTATATCTTTTACCCATGGATGATAGTACTGGCCTCACATTGGTGGTCAATCTACGTACCTCCTCCTGCACAGAATCGCAAGGAGTGGAAGACAGTGCCTACCTTGTCATCTGGGAGTGACTTACATGCTTGTGTGAATGTCACTTGAAGGAAATTTGCTGAAGGGCTAAGCAGGCACTATCATGAGAAAAGTTCAAGACTAGATGGTCTCCAAAAGTTTTCATAACATTAACATCTATTTACTTTCATATCTGAATTTGAAAAAAATGCTTATTAACACAAATATATTTGTCTCAAGTTGGTAAAATTTTAGGCATTCTAATAAAGTGAAGGAGGAACTGATTAATTTTTAGGCATGGTAGAGCAATAATCTGCCCATAAGTTAACTATTGTTTTGAATGTTTGCACACACGTGTACATATGCATGTATACACGTCTGTGTGTGCGTGCACACACACACACAACACACTTAAAAATAGCCACACTGTGTTTGTATAGGATATACAGAATGATGTTTCTATTCTGTCCTTTGCCCAAATGGGTGAGCTTTTAGTAACAAAAGGAATGATTCTGGTTCTTAGCCTTGGAGATAATGGGGAAGTGCCTTGGCAAAAGAGAAAAGGGAAAGAAAACTTTTGTTCCTCTAGATCAATTATACTCAAACAGGCATACAACAAAATCACCAGGGAAACATAATAAAAATACAGATTTCAGAGCCCCTTCCTAACGTATTTCTGAGTCTCCAGCTAACTTGTATCATTATAGGCCTGTAGAGAACTCTCTATTCCAATGGTTCTCAAACTTGAGCATGCCTCAGAATACCCTGGAGTGCTTGTTAAGCACAGGTTGCTGCCCGCCCCCCACCCCACCCAGTTTCTGGTTCAGTAGATCTGAAGTGAAGTTCAAAAATTTGTATTTCTAACAAGTTCCCCGGGGGTGCTCACAGTGTTGGTCTGAGAACTACATTTTGAGAACCATTACTCCATTTAGATCATGAACCAGCTCTTCTACTTAATGACTAGATGCTACGGGATTAGGTGCCCCATTCAATGGGTGTCAGAGATTTAAATTTTTATCAAATCACCCAAGTGTTTCCTATACAAGTATTACTTTGAGAATGCCAATGTAGGCTCCTTGATCTTTGGTTCTATTTTTAATATTAACTTCTGGTTATAGCCTTTACATCCTTGAGATGCCCAAGATGATGCAATAGCAGAGGCCTATCCCAGATGATTCCTACTGTCTTGAAATCCTGCTAAAATCTGACTTCCTCCCTGCTTACTTGCAATTGGCATATCACATGCCTAGACTGACCAATGAATATACTGATTCCACAGTTACCATGAACTAGATCTAACCAAAAAAACCAATCGGAGTTTCTGTTGGCATGGCACCAGCTTTGATTTCAGGACCGATTCTTGGTGGCAGGCTTATGATCACTGGACACTAGTGATGATGAAGCCCTCAGTGAGCACAATCTACTAGCTGTGCTGGGGACTCACTGCAACTGACCCAGAAGGTATCTCTTTAAAAGTAGCAGGGTCTGGCTGAGCAGGCTGTTTCACCTCTGTAATCCCAGCACTTTGAAAGGCCAAGGCAAGCAGATCACTTGAGCTCAGGAGTTCGAGACAATCCTGGAGAACATGGCAAAATGCTGTCTCCACTAAAACTACAAAAATCAGCCGGACATGGTGGCTCACGCCTGTAATACCAGCTACTCTGGTGGCTTAGGCATGAGAATCACTTCAACCCAGGAGGCAGAGGTTGCAGTGAGCCAAGATCATGCCACTACACTCCAGCCTGGGCAACAGAACAAGGCTCTGTCTCATAAAAAAACAAAAAAAGAGTAGCAGGATCTTTTCTTGTTTACATGCCAGGTGGCTGGCCCATATTTCTTCATTTCTCATCTGCAAGGCATTACCCATTCAACTGTGTGACCTATGGCTGGGCACATGCACATCCACCTGGTGTCCTTTGTGGGAAAAAACAAGACATGTGATAGTGGGAACTCTGTCGAGGAGAGCAGGGGCTTCAGGAAGAGCAGGAGATGCAGCTCTGGTACAAGCCCACAAGACTCTGAGTGACAGGTTCACTGGTGGAGAGCTGAGCCACTGGGGTAACAGTGGTTGAATGAACGGGTCATCTTCTGGTGTAGGTCTTCCTACATTTGTCCTCTAAAGTAAAAAGTTGCTATTTCAGTTCTCTACATAATGTGGATTAGTCCTATCCCTTCAACACTCTCCCGAGCTCACTCCTTTGGCCAATGGGACACATTTTCAAAGCAGAGGGCATCAAGTAAGTGATTTTATCTGATGTCATGCAATAATTAACATCATGATATAACCAGGCTAACCAGCCTCCCTCTGCTAACCTAAAATCACAAGGAAAGAACATATGAAATATTCATAAGCGCGTTCAATGGTTTCATAAACTTACCTGCTCTCTCCTCCAAAAAGGAAGCACAGAGTTTGAATCCTGGCTCTGACACTTGGTAGTTAGTTATGACTTTGGGTGAGTTGAACTTCTTTGAGCCTCAATCTCCTTATCAAACAAATAAAAAAATAATGTTAGTGCCTACCTCATAGGATATTACAAGGATTAAATGAGATAATACATGCAAAGCACCAATAATAGTTCCTGCCACTTAGTAACCACTCAGCAAATAGAAGATACTATGTATTGACTTGGCATTTTCTATAAATTGCATTGCTTTCCAGAAGACTTTTTCTAAATCATTACCAGTGACCTCCAGGAAGGAAGAGTTTGTGGGTGACTCAGTAAATGTCTGACATTGATGTATAACAATATTAAGCAACTTGCTGCTAAATCGAGAGATGCAAAGTGGAAAAATTATGCTGCCTAATTTTAATCACTTAAATACAAACAGAAGTATCTGTGCGTCTTCTGAGTTCTAGAAAATTGGAAAACCCCGATGACCAGACACAACCAAAGGTAGAAGTGACTCATCTGGAAGTCTGGGAATTGTCTCAGTGTGGGATCTTCTGGGAAGACCTGGATATTCCCAACCTTCCATACATAGGGGCTTTCCTTACCCCCGACCTGTTTGTAGAAATTAAACTGCAGTTTTGTCTTTTCAGCTGCTACCATCGTATCCCTTCAAAATTTCTACTGGAGGTCTGATAGCAACCATTTGCCAAACTTGTAAGTGACACTATGATGTCATTTCCAGGTATACCCAAACACCATTACAAGCATCTTGATTGCAGGAAGTAACTGATTTTGACTATGCATGCAAATAAACATTCCCCTTTCAAGCAATACTATGGGTAATAATCTTTTTTCTCATTTAATATTATCACTAAGTTCTAGTTACCTGGTTCTGCTTTGGACCAATCTGAGGGCCTTCATTTACATATGAATAAGTGTAAACTATCTTGTTAGAGCAGTCTTGCCACATGCCTCTCAGAAGACAATAGGCTGTCTACTAGTAAGCTACAGGGCCTGCAAATTATTGGAAGGTTATGTTGGATAAGAACAATAGCAGCCTGTCTCCTCCTGCAAAATTTCTGGTGAATTGACACCATCTGAATGTTCTCAGTCAGGTATCTGTAGACAACCCATAGAACCTAAGGCATTATTGTATTAATTATCTGGGATTCAGCCTATTTGAAATAATCTTAGCATTGCCACTTTTGTCCATATTTTTCTGTTGACATGAGCCTTTTAGGTTTCATCTTTTATCTTTGCACTTTTATACACATTGGAGTATGTGGCTTTGGAGGAATTAGTTATATTGTAAAGGAACTGCCATTATAGATTTTGCTCATTTTGCTAGTATAAAGCCACGCCCCTTAAATCATTTTCCTATCAGGTACCTAATTTCTTGTACTAATCACTGACTCCTGAACAATACTGCCACCCTCTGGGAGTCCTGGGAAATGCCTTTCAATGTCAAAAATTGTCAGCATTGGTATGAGACCGGGGTATCCAGAAGAAAAAAATGAAACAATATTTGTTTGAGTTGCAAACTGGGGAAGAAAGGACTATGTTGTTGCGATGTCCCAACAATTGTGAGAAGGGAATTTTAGTTGTTTTAACAAAAGCTAAATGAAAGCAGGCATTTTATGAGAGTTCTTGGGGGTTTCCACGAGAGTGGGATCAATGCACCCTCTCCAAATACTTGAGAAGCGACTCACAGATGAAATGTCAGCCGGCCACAGTTTATTCATTGTGTGCTACCCTCGCCTGAGATACATGCCGCACTGCGGAAGTCCCTTTTGTCACCATGCTCATTTTGAGAGCCCTCCCTTCCCAGTTTTCTTTTGTGGTTGAATGTCATCAGTGTTCTGATGGCCCCGTGTTGGTGTGTGATCAAAAGACATTTTGAACCCACTCGGTTGGGTAGCAAATTAATATTGAAGCTCAGAGAAGCCTAGAAGAAAAACCCTATCGTGATGGTTCAGAAAACAATCATAATATTCAAAATCTGGAGAAAGGGCTCCTCTCTTTGATCTCTGAGCAGCTCAAGGCTCCAACACCCAAACCTATGTAGTGGGCACTCTTTCTGCTCAGCTTTCTGCTGGATGAGATGACATCCACTAAGCAAGGTGAGCCAGTTTACATGTTGTAAGAGGAGCAGGCACAACAGAAGTGCTAGTGACCTGTCCTGGACAGCAGGTCCCTAGCAATCGCCCTTGCCATGCTCAGACGGCTCCCCCTTCTTTCCTCTAGGATGAAAAGCATGAATAAAATGCAAAAGCAAGGTCAGCGCGACCTGTACGCAGCCGGAGGAACCTGCCTGCCAGGCTCCCCTCAAATCAAAAACACTTTTTCTGCCTTCAGTTCTATGCCTGCAATGTCATCGAGAAAATTAGCTTTTATTTTTACCACTTATTTACATGGTTTTCAAAGACTTTGTTTATCAAACTGGGCTTGAGTAATAATACTTCCTTCTTTTATACATCTAAGACTAATAAAAATGCCAAGCAACCCTTCTGTTTTGTTTAGCTCATTCTGGCATTACCATAGGTAAACATATGTTCTCCTTTGTTTTTTGGTTTTCAAACTGCCTTTATTAAGCCCTAGAAGTCCAAGAACCCCAGACTGCTATAAACTACTAAGAGTCATTTTAGCTTGTCATGATCACTAATTAGAACTGTTTTTGGTTTGGGTTTTGGTTTTTTTTTGTTTTGTCTTTTTGTTGTTTTTTTTTCTTTTGAGACAGCACCTCTGTCATCTAGGCCGGAATGCAGTGGCACTCTCATAGCTCACTGCAGCCTCGACCTCCTGGGCTCAAGTCATCCTTCCACCTCAGTCTCCTAAAGCATTAGGGTTACTGGCATGAGCCACCTCACCCAGCCAGAACTGTTCTTGAAGGCAACTTTTATGTCAACATAAAGAATTTCACTGGAGGATTCCAGAGTCCTAATGTGTTGGAAAGGGAATGTCTGAACGCAGGAGAAGAAGTCTTGGAAGGACTAAGGCTGAGAATGAGGGACAGAGGACTAAAGATGAGCTTATCAAAGTATACTTTCATTAAAGGATATTTTACTCACAGATATTCTTACATTCAGTTGAAACTGGTGTTTTGAGATTCGCAAAAATATCAGTGCCTAGAATAGAGCCTGACATATAGTAGGTACTCAATAGATATAGAATGGATGAATATTGATAAGATGAGGGTAAGACGACTTTTTAGTTCTTTTACTTATTGTTTTATCTTCTCTGGATTTGCCATGATAGAAAAATAAACTTTGCTTTAAAGAAGAAAGAAAACAATATGTCAATTGAATTAGGAGAAGAACCCAGCATTTAAGCTGCAGAGCACAAGATGATTTTCCCAAACCACAGCCTCAGCTGCACAGAGCAATGAGACCAGGCAACCCAGCCAGATAATCATGTTTTTGTTCTTCTTTTAATCTTTTTTTTTTTTTTTTGAGACGGAGTCTCGCACTGTCACCTAGGCTGGAGTGCAGTGGCCGGATCTCAGCTCACTACAAGCTCTGCCTCCTGGGTTTATGTCATTCTCCTGCCTCAGCCTCCTGAGTAGCTGGGACTACAGGCGCCCGCCACCTCGCCCGGCTATTTTTTTGTATTTTTTAGTAGAGACGGGGTTTCACTGTGTTAGCCAGGATGGTCTCGATCTCCTGACCTCGTGATCCGCCCGTCTCAGCCTCCCAAAGTGCTGGGATTACAGGCATGAGCTATGGCGCCCAGTCTCTTCTTTTAATCTTTGGAAATAACTGATTCTCTACTTTAAAAAAAAAGTTTGTTACAAAGCTATTAGAGAACAGAATACAATCTTGTAATGCCAAGTAATTAGCTTGAAATATGTCTGATACAGTAGTTTAGCTGAAAATCTAACTGTTATTGTGGAAAATTATAGTAAGCACCAGCACTTAGAGTTGCAAAATGACACAGCAGAGAAAAAAGGTTTTTTTTATTACATTTGTCTCAGCATATATAGTGAATGTCTGATGTGTTTACTTATCCTAATGATCACAATAAATTCCATCAGAAAGCATGCTTTGAGACCTTGCATTTTAAATATAACTGACTAGGGTCTCTTAACTCAGTAATCTGTGTTCAGAATGACAATGTTTTCTCTGTCTACTTAAGGTTGAACAGAACATGGGTCACAAAGGTGCCCTACTCACATGAAGCTGAAGGTAGTGACTACACTAGTTAGTTGTCACCTGGGTCAACACAAGCAAGTGAAATGCACCCAGAAAACTTAGGCCAAATGCTTTCTATCACTTAAAATATGGTATATAAAAGGGCTGCATAAGTTGTTGTGTTATTATTATAAAACCACTTGAGAAACAATCATTATAGAAGAAATAGTATCAGAAAAACTAAAAGAATGGAACTGGGACCAAGTGTTAACTGGGTTTTCATTTTTTTTAATTTTTAAGTTCTGGGATACACGTGCAGGATGTGCAGGTTTGTTGCATAGGTAAATGTGGTTTACTTATGGTGGTTTGCTGTGCCTATCAACCCATCACCTAGGTATTAAGCACAGCATGCATCAGGTATTTATTCTCATGATCTCCCTCACCCCACCCCACCCCCGACAGGCCCCAGTGTGTGTTTTTCCCCTCCCCATGTCCATGTTGTTCTCATTATTCATCTCCCACTTATGAGTGAGAAGATGCAGTGTTTGGTTTTCTGTTTCTGTGTTAGTTTGTTGAGGATGATGGTTTCCAGCTCCATCCATGTCCCTGCAAAGAACACGATCTTCTTCCTTTTTATGGCTGCATAGTATTCTGTGGTGTATATGTACCATATTTTCTTTATCCAGTCTATTATAGATGGGCATTTAGGATGATTCTACATCTTTGCTATTGTGAACAGTGCTGCAATGAACATACACATGCATGTATCTTTATAATAGAATGATTGATATTCCTTTGGGTATATACCCAGTAATGGAATTGCTGGGTCAAATGGTATTTCTGGTTCTAGGCCTTTGAGGAATCACTACACTGTCTTCCACAATGGTTGAACTAATTTACATTCCCACCAACAGTGTAAAAGCATTCCCATTTCTCCACAGCCTCGCCAGCATCTGTTGTTTCCTGACTTTTCAATAATCACCATTCTGACTGGCGTGAGATGGTATCTCTTTGTGGTTTTGATCTGCATTTCTCTAATGATCAGTGATGTTGAGCTTTTCTTCATATGTTTGTTGGCTGCATAAATGTCTTCTTTTGAGAAGTGTCTGTTCATGTCTTTTGCCCACTTTCTAATGGTATTGTTTGTTTTTTTCTTGTAAATTTGTTTAACTTCCTTGTAGATTTTGGATATTAGACCTTTGTCAGATGGATAGATTGCGAACATTTTCTCCCATTCTGTAGGTTGTCTGTTCATTCTGATATTTTCTTTTGCTGTTCAGAAGTTCTTTAGTTTAATTAGATGCCATTTGTCCAATTTTTGCTGTTGTTGCAATTGCTTTTGACATTTTCGTCATTAATCTTTGCCTGTGCCTATGTTCTGAATGGTATTGCCAAGATTTTCTTCTAGAGTTTTTGTAGTTTTGGGTTTCACATTTAAGTCTTTAATTAATCTTGAGTTAATTTTTGTATAAGGTGTAAATAGGGTGGTCCAGTTTCAATTTTCTGGGTATGGCCAGCCAGTTTTCCCAGCAACATTTATTGAATAGGGAATCTTTCCCCATTGCTTGTTTTTGTCAGGTTTGTTAAAGATCAGATGGTTGTAGATGTGTGGTCTCATTTCTGAGATCTCTATTCTGTTCCATTGGTCTATGTGTCTGTTTTGATACCAGTACCATGCTGTTTTGGTTACTGTAGCCTTGTAGTATAATTTGAAGTCAGGTAGCATAATGCTTCCAGTTTTGTTCTTTTTACTTAGGATTGTCTTGGCTATACAGGCTCTTTTTTGGTTCCAGATGAATTTTAAAGTAGTTTTTTCTAATTCTGTGAAGAATGTCAATAGTAGTTTAATGGGAATAGCATTGAATCTATAAATTACCTTGGGCAGTATGGTCAGGTTCACAATATTGATTCTTCCTATCATGAACGTGGAATGTTTTTCCATTTGTTTGTGTACTCTCTGATTTCCTTGAGCAATGGTTTGTAGTTCTCCTTGAAGAGGTCCTTCACTCCCCTTGTTAGCTGTATTCCTAGGTATTTTATCCTCTTTGTAGCAATTGTGAATAAGAGTTCACTCATGATTTTGCTCTCTATTTGTCTATTGTTGATGTATAGGAATACTTGTGATTTTTACATTGATTGTGTATGCTGAGACTGCTGTAGTTGCTTATCAGCTTAAGAACCTTTTGGGCTGAGATGATGGGGTTTTCTAGATATAGGATTATGTGATCTGCAAACAGAGAGTTTGACTTCCTCTTTTCCTATCTGAATACCCTTTATTTCTTTCTCTTGCTTGATTGTCCTGGCCAGAACTTCCAATAGTATGTTGAATAGGGGTGGTGAGAGAGGGCATCCTTGTCTTGTGCCAGTTTTCAAAGGCAATGTTTCCAGATTTTGACCATTCAGTATGATATTGGCTGTTGGTTTGTCATAAATGGCTCTTATTATTTTGAGGCATGTTCCATCATACCTAGTTTATTAGGAGTTTTTAACATGAAGGGATGTTGAATTTTATCAAAGGCCATTTCTGCATCTATTGAGATAATCATGTGGTTTTTGTCTTTAGTTCTGTTTAAGTGATGAGTTATGTTTATTGATTTGCATATGTTGAACTAGCCTTGTATCCTGGGGATAAAGCTGACTTGATTGTGGTAGATAAGCTTTTTGATGTCCTGCTGGATTCAGTTTGCCAGTATTTTATTGAGGATTTTTGCACTGATGTTCACATTGATGTTTTCTTTTTTCATTGTATCTCTGCCAGGCTTCAGTATCAGAATGATGCTGGCCTCATAAAGTGAATTAGGGAGAAGTTTCTCCTTTTCAATTGTTTAGAATAGTTTCAGAAGGAATGGTATCAGCTCCTCTTTGTACCTCTGGTAGAATTCAACTGTAAGTTTCTCTGGTCCTGAGCTTTTTTTGGTTGGTAAGCTATTTATTACTGCCTTAATTTTGGAACTTCTTGGCCTATTCAGGGATTCAACTTCCTTCTGGTTCAGTCTTGGGAGGATGTAGGTGTCAGGAATTTATCCCTTTCTTCTATATTTTCAAAGTTATTTGCATAGAGGTGTTTATAGTAGTCTCTAATGGTTGTTTATATTTCTGTGGGTCAGTGGTGATACCATGTTCCCTTTATCATTTTTTTTGTGTCTATTTGATTCTTCCCTCTTTTCTTCTTTATTAGTCTAGCTAGCAGTCTATCTATTTTATTATTTTTTTCAAAAAACTAGACCCTGAATTCATTGATTTTTTTGAAGGGTTTTTCTTGTATCTTCAGTTCTCCTCTGATCTTGGCTAGTTCTTGTCCTCCGCTAGCTTTGGGGCTTTTTTTTTTCTTGGTCCTCCAGTTCTTGTAGCTGTGATGTTAGGGTGTCAATTTGAGATCTTTGTAACTTTTCAGTGTGGGCACTTCATGCTATACATTTCCGTCTTAACACTCCTTCAACTGCATCTCAGAGATTCTGGTACATTGTCTCTTTGTTCTCATTGGTTTCAAAGGACTTCTTGATTTCTGCCTTAATTTCATTATTTACAAAAGAGTCATTCAGAACCAGGTTGTTCAATTTCCATGTAGTTGTGTGGTTTTGAGTGAGTTTCTTAGTCTTGAGTTCTAATTTGATTGCGCTGTGGTATGAGAGACTGTTTGTTATGATTTCAGTTCTTTTGCATTTGCTGAGGAGTGTTTTACTTCCAATTATGTGACTGATTTTAGAGTAGTACCATGTGGTGCCAAGAAGAATATATATTCTGTTGTTTTTTTGGGTGGAGAATTCTGTAGTTATCTATCAGGTCCACTTGATCCAGAGATTAGTTCAAGTCCTGAATGCCCTTGTTAATTTTCTGTCTCAATGATCTAATATTGACAGTGGGGTGTTAAAGTTCCCCACTATTATTGTGTAGGAGTCTAAGTCTCTTTGTAGGTCTCTAAGAACTTGTTTTATGAATCTGGGAGCTCCTGTATTGGGTGCATATATATTTAGGATAGTTAGCTCTTCTAGTTGAATTAATCCACTTACTATGATGTAATGCCCTTCTTTGTCTTTTTTGATGTTTGTTAGTTTAAGGTCTGTTTTGTCAGAAACTAGGATTGCATCCCTGCTTTTTTCTGCTTTCCATTTGTTTGGTAAATTTCCTTCCATTCCTTTATTTTGGGCCTATGTGTGTCTTTGTACTTGAGATTGGTCTCTTGAATACAGCACACTGATTGGTTGTGACACTTTCTCCAACTTGCCATTCTGTGTCTTTTAGTTGGGGCATTTAGCCCATTTATATTGAGGTTAATATTCTTATGTGTGAATTTGATCCTGTCATCATGATGCTAGCTGGTTATTTTGCAGACTTAGTGATGTCATTGCTTCATAGTGTCATTGGTCTTTGTACTTTAGTTTGTTTTTGCAGTGGCTGGTAACAGTTTTCTCTTTCCATATTTAGTGTTTCCTTCAGGAGCTCTTGCAAGGCAGGCCTGGTGATGATGAATTCCCTCAGCATTTGCTTGTCTGAAAAGAATATATTTCTCCTTCACTTATGATGCTTAGTTTGGCCAGATATGAAATTCTGGGTTGGAAATTCTTTTATTTAAGAATGTGGAATATTGGCTCCTAATCTCTTCTGTTTTGTAGGGTTTCTGCTGAGAGGTCCACTGTTAGTCTGCTGTGCTTCCCTCTGTAGGTGACCTGGCCTTTCTTTCTGGCTGCCCTTAACATTTTTCACTTCATTTGACCTTGGAGAATCAGATGACTATGTGTCTTAGGGTTTATCTTCTCATGGAGTATCTTACTGGGGTTCCCTAGATTTCCTGAATTTGAATATTGGCCTGTCTTGTTAGGTTGGGGAAGTTCTCCTGGGTGATATCCTAAAGTATATTTTCCAAGTTGGTTCCATTCTCTCCATCTCTTTCAGTACCCCAATCCGTCATAGGTTCAGTCTTTTTACATAATCCCATAGTTCTTGGAGGTTTTGTTCATTCATTTTCATTCTTTTTTTCCTAATTTGTCTGCCTGTCTTATTTCAGCAAGATAGCCTTCAAGCGCTGAAATTATTTCCTCTGCTTGGTCTATTTGGTTATTGATACTTGTGGTTGCATTGTGAAGTTCTCATGTTACATTTTGCAGCTCAATCAGGTCACTTATGCTCCTCTCTAAACTGGTTGTTCTGGCTGACAGCTCCTGTAGTGTTTTGTCATGGTTCTTAGCTTCTTTGAGGCATCTTTAGCTCAGCAAAGTTCATTATTACCCACCTTCTGAAGTCCAATTCTGTCAATTCATCTATCTCAGACTCTGCATCCTTGCTGGAGAGGTTTTGTAATCATTTGGAGAAGAAGAGGCCCTCTGGCTTTTTGAGTTTTCAGCATTTTTTCATTGATTCTTTCTCATCTTCATGAGTTTGTCTAGCTCCAATCTTGAAGGCTGCTGACTTTTGGATAGGGTTTTTGTGGGGACTTTGTTGTTGTGGGGACTGTCGTTGTTGTTGCTTTCTGTTTGTTTTTCTTTTAACAATCAGGCCCCTCTTCCACAAGGCTGCTGCAGTTTGCAGGGGGTCCACTCCAGACCATATTCACCTGGGTTTCTCCTGCACCTGGAAGTGTCCCCAGTGGAGGCTACAGAACATCAAAGATGGCTGCCTACCCCTTCCTCTGGGATCTCTGTCCCAGAGGGGCACTGAACTGATGCCAGCAGGAATGCTTCTGTATAAGGTGTCTGGTGACCCCGGTTGGGGAATCTCACCCGATCAGGCAACATGGGATCTGGGACCTGCTTAATGAAGCACTCTGGTTGCCCCTTGGCAGAATGGGTGCTCTGCACTGGGGGGAATCCCATTCATCTTGACTACCTGGATTCCTCAGAGCCAGTGGTGGAAAAGACTAACTCTGCTGATTCATGGAGACACAGCAACCCCTCCTACCAAGGGCTCCATCCCAGGGAGATCAGAGTTTTGTATGTAAACCCCTGGATGGAAGTTTTGAAATTCCTTCAGGGAGGCCCCACCTAGTGAGGAGGGATGTGTCAGGGTCTGGTCTAAAGGGGCAGTCTAGCCCTGATCTGCCACAGCCGCTGTGCTGCACTGTGGGGAGTTCCTCTCAATCCAAATCGTTCATCTCTCTGGCACCAGCAGGGGAAAAACAGCCAACTGGAACTGCACTGATGGTTGCCACCCGTCCCCCAGGGAGTTCAGTCATATTAGGCAGCAGGCAACCACAGTGATGATGGCCACCCCTCCCCAGGGCAACTCAGTAATTTTAGGCGGTCTCCAGCAGAGAATCTGCACAGCTCTGTACTTGGGACCCAAGGCCCTCATGAGGGGATCTCCTGATCCACAGGTTGCACAGATCCCTGGAAAAAGCATGGTTTCCTGGGCAGGGTAGCACAGTCACTCACTGCCTCTCTTGGCTGGTGGTGGGATCTCCCTTTGCCCCGTGTGGCTCCCAGGTGGGCTGTCACACCACCCTGCTTTTTCTCACTCTCTGTGGGTCATGCCAACCATTTAGTCAGTCCCAGTGAGAGAACCAGGATACTTCAGTGGTCAGTGCAGGATTCACTCACCATTTTTGTTCTTGGTGGGAGCCTCCAACTGCAGCTGTTTCTAGTCAGTCATCTTGGCCCCTCCCCGCAATTTGGCAATCTTGACAACTGTCTTTCATTCATTTGTTCTTCCATGCATGGACATAATTCATTCATTCACATCATTTATTCATTCTTCATATATTCCACAAATATTTATGGCATACTACAGGGAGCTGAGTTCTAGAAACAGAGTGATGACAATGCAGTTAGAAGACCTCAACACCTTTCATATCAGAGGGAAGATTTCAGCTATTAAGAAATCGGATTTGGGGCCGGGCACGGTGGCTCACGCCTGTAATCCCAGCACTTTGGGAGGCCAAGGCGGCCAGATCG